>NW_012107474.1:2025702-2029491 GCF_000951045.1 Mandrillus leucophaeus | reverse complement strand
TCTGATTTAGAGTATGTTCTGCTGGGATTACAGGCGTGAGCCCGGCCCTTGTGTCTGATTTAGAGTATGTATTGCCAAACTCTGTGGTGTGAACACTGCCACTATGGCTGAAGGTAAGCTACCAGCCTGCTTAGGAAAGAGCTGCGCAGCAGCCGCCATCATGTAGTGTTCCTCACTGTAGACTCAATAGACACCAAGAGCTCAGTAGACAACAGATGGGGTAAATTGCTAGTAAACTAGGAAGTAGTGAGGCTAGAGTATTAAGTTTGCTTTTAATATAATTTATGTAGTCTGGGTGCAGTGGCTGGTACCTGTAGTCCCAGCACTTTGGGAAGCCAAGGGAGGATAATTGATTGAGCTTAGGAGTTCAGGACCAGCCTGGGCAACATAGTGAGACTCTGTCTCAACAAAAAAATATAAAAATGAGCCAGGTGTGGCAGCACGCACCTGTAGTCCTAGCTACTCAGGAGGCTGAAGATAGTGGATCCCTTGATCCCAGGAATTCAAGGCTGTAGTGAGCTATGACTGTGCCACTGCACTCCAGCCTGGGTGACAGAGCGAGACCCTGTCTCAAAAAATAATAATATAATTTACATAATTGTAGGTTTTATGACTCAATTTTTTTTTAAATAGAGATGGAATCATGCTATGTTGCTCAGGCTAGTCTTGAACTCCTGGCCTTAAGTGATCAATCATCTAGCCTCGGCCTCTCAAAGTGCTGCAATCACAGGTGTGAGCCACTGTGCCTGGCCACATGACTGTTTTTAATAATGAGTATATGTAAAGCTGACCTACACTATTGCATCTGGCAATCACGTGACCCAATCCATCTTCAAAGCCAGCAACAGTCGTTGAGTCTTTCTTTAACTTCCAGTCTCTGATCTTTCCTTCTGCCCATCAGCCTGAGAAAACCCTGCTTTTGAAGGGCTCATGTCATTCACTTAGACTCTCCTGGATAAGAAGATCCTCATGGAAGAGAGATCTCATTACACTGACAGGTTTCACCTACACTCAGGGGGTTGCCTGAGGGTGAGCGGGGCCCCTGAAGGTCATTATTAGAATTCTGACACCGAAGAGCCCCATAGGCCATTGTAGGGACAGGGTTTACTGTAAAATAAGGTGATTCACATACACAGACCAGCGATGCTGTCCCTAACGGGGATCCCAAGCTGGTCCCATCAGTCGGCAGGGCTGCTCACAGGGCACCGGCCTGTCCCTGTTGAAGGCGCTTCCTGTGATGTCTGTGGAGGAGACGGAACTGGGGCCCACGCTCCGGGCAGGAGGGGAGCGTTGTGGAGAGCCCAGTTGCCTGCTGTGCTGAACCTTGGGCCAAGAACCAGTCTGTCCTTGGCTCCCTGGGGGGTGGGGAAAGATGAGGTGTATCAGGCAGGGTCCAGTCCAGAAACAGAAACCAGAGCAACAATTGTGGAGGCTGTTGTTCAGCCAGGTATTGAGAAAACAGAGAAGGCAAAAAGGGAACACAGGTGTCGTGGAGGAGACCCTGCCAGCATCGGCTCCACGCAGCTGACCCTGGGATACGAGAGAATTGCTGGGCTCTTTAGAACTTGGAGCTGGGAAGGCGGGTATCTGCCAGCTGGCGGGTGCTGGCAGTCTGTGGGGGCATGTGATGAGGAATTCTGCCAGTGGTGGGAAAGCCCCAAAGTGGATTCTGCTGCTGCTATGGGAAGGGACGGTCACTACCGCTGCCCCTGCGGGGAGAAGAGCCCCCGGGGAAGAAGAGTGCCGCTGGCAGAAGCCTATTCTCTTCGCAGGCTTCAGTTTCACATTCTTGGTACCTCCTGGCGGTGCCTGGGAGGGCGCCACTGCTGTACAGAGATGCCAGTTCCAGAGGCACGGTCCGGCACAGAGGGATGGGTTCCAGCTGAAGGACGAGTGTAACAGCGGGAGACCCCTTTCTCTGGGGTCCCAGGCTGCTGTCCTGGACCTCGGCACCCCGCCCCGCCATGCATTGTCGTCTTCTGAGTCTGGCTTTGTCTTGCACATGAAGTTGGATGGCTAGACTCTGGAAGCATCCAGACCAGCTTGCAATGCTGATGAATAGGCTGATTTTGATGGGGTGTGTGAAGTGGAGATGCCAGCCCAGAGGCTCAGCTCGCTCGTGCTCTCATTTAAAAGCAGAAAATAGCGACTTCATTCTCGGATACGTATGCCAGCCCCAAAGGATTA
Source organism: Mandrillus leucophaeus (assembly GCF_000951045.1). Taxonomy (NCBI): domain Eukaryota; kingdom Metazoa; phylum Chordata; class Mammalia; order Primates; family Cercopithecidae; genus Mandrillus; species Mandrillus leucophaeus. Next base: position 2,027,304 of record NW_012107474.1, on the reverse strand, counting down.
ATTATCTACACACCCAGAAGCAGTGGAGCAGAATATTTTGGCAGGATTTTCAGGATTTGTGTCATCGTTGCTTAATATCTGTTTCTTCACAGTCGGTTAGAATTTTAAAGGATTGGAAATACTGCGAGCCATCTGTATATAGAGGCTGTGGATTTGGGCTAGTGCATTTGCAAAGTGCCAATTTTATTTTTTATGTTTATTTTTATGTTTTTTGAGATAGGGCCTCACTCTGTTACCCAGGCTAGAGTGCAGTGGTGCCATCATGGCTCACTGCAGCCTCCACCTCCTGGGCTCAGTGATCCTCCCACCTCAGCCTCCCGAGTAGCTGGGACTGCGGGCATGTGCCACCACGCCCGGCTAATTTCTCTGGTTTTTTTAGAGACAGGGTTTTTGCCACGTTGCCCAGGCTGGTCTTGAACTCCTGACCTCAAGCTGTACTCCTACCTCAGCCTCCTAAAGTGCTAGGATTACAGGCATGAGCCACTGCGCCTGGCCGCAAAGTGCTAATTTTAACTTTTTAGATTACTAAGACTGTTAACGTGTTTCCTTAGTTTAGTGATAATGCCAACTTCAGAGAAAGACCTTGGTGAATACAGATCCTAAGCAGATAGCTCAACTCATTATCACAAAGCAAACCCCACCCAGTGAAGAAACAAATTTGAAAAGCCCCAGAAGCCCCTCCCTGGAAACAGCCGCTCTCCTAGTGCTGACACACTGGCTTTGAACGTGAAGGTGGAACTCAAGGGTGGTTGGCTGTCCAGATGCAGTAGCAAGAGAGGGTTTGGGGCATTCCTGGTGCACGGGAGAGGGTGGGGATGGCCCCCCAAACTAGTGGAGGCCGGGCTTGGCCCCTGGAGATACGAGAAGGAGGCCACCACTCTGTGGGTTCTGTCCTCCCTCTCCATCTGTCTGGAACCCTCACCCTTTCCCTCCCTCTCTGTCCTCACGCACCCACTCCCTGTCTCTCACTCAGGCTTTTCAGCCATGTGTGCTGCCCACGGGGCCCTTGGCCTGGCTTCCTCCAAGGGGTGGGGTAGACACCCACGTTTTTGCAGCAGAGACAGCCTCGCAGCCTCTGTTCAGTGTCTGGACAGACGGGTATTGTCTTCGTTTTGTTGTTTAGTTTATTAGTCTTATTGAGGGCTTTTGTTGGGTGCGATTTCTGGAATGATGCATGAAGTGCTTCTCCATGGAGGTGCTGTGGGCTGGGCGATGCCCTCCCAGGCTGGTTGCTCCCCAGAGAGGAAAACCCAGCTCCAGACATTCGAGGCCCTGGACGTGCCAGTGTCACCTGTGACTTGGGGAGATCCTCCTGCTCTGACACGTCGGCCCTCCGGCCTGCACCTGGGGGTCCCATGCCGGCCGGGGCTCATTTACTCCCCTCTTCTGAGTCAGTGCCTGCTGGGGTTCGTGGAACCCCAGACCTGGCTCTCTCATGCCTACCTGTTCCTTCTCTGTGTTGCAGGTTTTGGGATTTGAGATCGACGCGGTAAACTCTGTCCAGTTTTCAAACCACACAGGTAAGGTGTTGGCTCCAGCAGCTGGCACAGAGCAGAGTGTGGGTGTGAGGGACGGGGCGGAGTGTGGGTGTGAGGGACGGGG
>NW_012107474.1:2008846-2023090 GCF_000951045.1 Mandrillus leucophaeus | reverse complement strand
GTGAGGGGCGGGGCGGAGTGTGGGTGTGAGGGGCGGGGCGGAGTGTGGGAGTGAGGCGCGGGCGGAGTGTGGGTGTGAGGCATGGGGCTTTCATGTGGACAGGGACCTGGAGTCCTAGGCATCACTGGGCCAGAGGCTGCACAGCACGAGGGCGTAGGCCTGGGTGGCCTCACCTCTGAGTGGGGATGTGTTGACTCAGCTTAGCTGCTTTGGGGCCGTGTGACCCAGTGCCGGTGGCAGAACCTTCTCTTCAGTTTCCTTCTCTGTAAAACAGGAGGGCAATCCTAACAGCTGCCCTGAGGTTGCCAGAGTTGAATAGGTAAATTGCATAAAGTGCTTGGACCAAGGCCTGACTCAGAGCACAGCGGTGTGACTCCTGCTGTCGCCTGCCTGCGCGGTGCCTGTTCCTGCCTCCTGGAGCTGAGGAGGGTGCCCCGTGGGGTGGTTGTGCTGGGGGACGTGTAGGTGGTTCTGGGTTTTCTCTGTTAACAGCAGTGCTGCGGGGCCCGTGTGTGCATCTGTCTCCATGCACTGGGACGCTGAGGAGTTTGCTGGCTCAGGGGACTGAGGGTGGCCGGCCTCAGAAGCCCCTCACAGGCCATGCTTTCCATGCCCCCGGCCCCATGGCCTGGAGGTGGAGGTACGTGGAGTCCTCCCTCCTCTCTGTGGTCTCTATACGGCTTCGTCGGCAGGAGAACAAAGCTGTTCTGTTCTTTGAAACCCCACCTCGCTTCCCCTGAAATTTCTCTGAACCCAGGCGGAACCTTGGGAGCACAGAACGTCCCAGAAACAGCCTGGCAGAGCATCAATGGGATATGTGGGAGGGCCTGGCCCCTACCTTTGGGAGCAGGAAGAAGTGCTGTGGTTTCTCTTGAGGCAGGCGTGACACGTGCTAAGTGAGAGGAAAGGGTTTCTTGGCCAGTGCAGACAGACAGACTCCAGCTCTTGGTGGTGCAGACGGACAGGCTCCAGCTCTCGCTGGAACCCCTTCCTGCCTTTGCTTGCTGGGCACACTGGGTGCTGTGAGATTTGGAGACGTCCCCGAAGACTCAGGCCCTCCAGGAGCCTCCCTGAACCCACATGTTCTTCCTGGCTGCTCTCGCCGCCCTCCTTTAGGATTTGTTTTTCAGCGAGTGAGCTGGCTGGCTTGGATACTGAAGCAGGGTGTTGGGTGTGTTTCTGGGGACCATGCTGTGCTCCGCATGTGCTGGGTCAACATCCTCACAGACCCGGCTGCCCTTGCGTGGATTCCAGGATGCGGGGAGCGCCCTGGGCTTTGGTGTTGCCTTCCAGGCTTGGTGGAAGCTTCTTAGTGGGAGGTGGGCTGGCTGACCCGAGGGTCCCGAGACACACAAGGGGTCTCTGGCCTGCCGTCAGAGGGCTGGGATGAGGACAGGACCCCAGGTGCTTGGGAGCCTCCACAGTTGCAGAACCAGATGAACGGCCTGGGGGCGTCCCATAGGGTCCGGCCTGTGGTTCCTGGGAGCCCCCGCTCCAGCCTCCTCCAGATGCCATGGGGGGCCTGCTGGTTTAGGACCCCTTAGTCAGCTCCATCTGTGGCTGTGGGCTGGCTCCCGGCACCCTGTACCTACACTCTCGGGGTCAGCTGTCTGTGCGGCCTGATCAGGAGGCCCCCGCGTAGCTTCCCTAATGCCATCTCTGTGGCTCAGGGGCAACTCCCTAGGGAGAGAGGGCAGGCGTCACTCTCCCCTGCACTGGGGCCCTTCTGCCTGCTCCCCTTTCCTCGCCCCTGCCACGCTGTGCTGCTGGGGAGTGAGGCTGGTGCGTCGTGCACCTGCCCTGGGTGCCACGGGAGCTGGTGGTAGGACAGGGGACTCGGCCTCCTCCACGCAGCCCCCCAGCCCTTCTGGGCTCCCGTGCTGCCCACTGTGAGTGCAGTGCTCATGATGACACTGTCTATTCCACAGACCTCGACAGAGCTGGAGGCGCTCTTTGTTTTTTGAGTTTTTTTGTTGTTGTTTTTCCTTTTTGTTCCCCCCACCCTCTGTCTAATGGCTAGAGGTGCTTATGTCGCAGCAAACTCACCTCCAGGAAGCATTTTACTAGGCCTGATCATGCACAAAGAAAGACTTCTGCACGCGCCACGGGCCTCACGCATCGTAGGGGCTGTTCTGCTCCGGGCACCCTGGCTCCAGGGCTGCACTCCCCGGGCTATCTGGGGGGCCGTGTTGTTTCCTGTTCCTCCTACCACGTGGCCCATTGTGCGTGCCCAGGACGCAGCTCACGCCCTCTGTGACCGGCCACGTGAGCTCAGCCACAGGCAGCCCTGTGGACACTCGGGCTCTTTCCACTTTGTGGCTGTTGCGAAACTTGCTGCCGTGAACGTGTGTCTAGACGTTTTGGGGGGAGACATGTTTTCAGTTCTCCAGTGTGCACCTAGGAGTTGGAGGTGGGGTCACACAGGCTGCAGTTCATTTGGCAGGGAGCTGGGGTGTTGCTGCCAGGGAGCTCATTCGCGACTCTGCCCAGGGTTTTCTTTTTCCTTTTTTTTTTTTTTTTTTTTTTTTTTTTTTTTTTGTGAGACAAGGTCTCGCTGTGTCATCCAGGCTAGAGTGCAGTCGTGCGATCGTGGCTCACTGCAGCCTTGACTTCCTGAGCTCAAGAGATCCTCCCACCTCACCCTCGTAAGTGGCTGGGTCTACAGGTGTGCACCACCACACCCAGCTAATTCTCCTATTTGTCATAGAGACAGAGTCTCACTATGTTGCTCAGGGTGGTCTCGCACTCCCTGGGCTCAAGCGATCCTGCCCCCTCAGCCTCCCAAGGTGCTGGGATTACAGGCGTGAGACTCCGCGCCCAGTCTTTTCTTTTTTCTTTTGTAGAGACAAGGTCTCTGTCATCCAGGCTGACGTGCAGTGGTGCAGCCAGCTCACCACAGCCTTGACCTCCTGGGCTGAAGCGATCTTTTTGCCTCTACCTCCCGAGTGGCTGGGACTACAGGTGTGCGCCACCACGCCCCCCTCCTGCCCAGGGTTGTTACTGGGGTGGTCACGTGGGCAGCTTCTGCCTGGGATGGACCACAAAGCCAGACTCCCGGCGGGGACACGAGTGTTCCACATAAGCTGCATCATTGGTTCCATGATGCCCGTTAGGCGGGAGGAGGGGTGGGAAAGCCGAGCCCCCAAGTGCCTGCAGAGCCCACCTGGTGCAGACCTCGCCGCCTCGGGGCTGCTGCTCGCACTTCTGCACCTTCCCCTGACTAGGCCCCTGTTCCTTGAGGCCACACCACACCCTCATTCATTTTTCCACACTCTGAGCTGTGCCTCCCAAGCCCAGGGCAGCCAGGCTTGGCAGAGCCTCTGCCTTGAGGCCAGCATGCCCAGTGGCCCCTTTGAGAGGATTTCCTGGAGCTTCCTGTCTGAGCTTCCTGGCCTGAGGGCATTGGGAAGGAGCCTGCGGAGCTGGAGGTCAGCAGGTGGACGGGTTGCGCTGTCCTGGCTTTTGGAGTGTGGAGCCAGAGCGGGTGGGACAGGTGACCTGCTGCTGGGCTTGGTGGTCCCTGCTGCAGGGAAGGGGCAGCTGGTGTGAACACAAGGAGCTGCAGGACTGGAGAAGGCCAGGGCCAGGAACCTGCCGATGGACACCGGCGAGGGGCCAGGCACGGCCCGGACTCCCTGGCCGGCTGGGGTCCGACAGGAGCGCCAGGTTCCTTGGGCTGCCCAAGGAGCTGCTTGTTTGGCCTCTGTTTTTTCATCTGTAAATGGAATGAGTTCTACACAAGATCCAAGTGCCGTCCCCTGTTTGAGAAGGTTCTTGTGGGCTCTGGGCTCATCCCACCTCCCACAGTGGGCAGGAGGCCACCGAGAGGTGCAAGACCATGCGCCATGTTTCGAGAGGAAGCTGGGCCTCAGAGGATCCTGGGGCCTGTGTCTGAGACCCAGCCAAGTGCTGGACGTCTCCCCTTCCTCGTGGCTGTTGTGGCCGAAGTACATCCCCCCAAATTCTCATGTTGCAGCCTTAACCCCAGCACCTCAGAGTGGGACTCGATTTGGAGATGGAGCCCCTACAGAGGTCACCAGGTTAAAAGAGGCCATCAGGGCTCTGGGTGGGCCCTGATCCAAGCTGATTGGTCCTTTTAAGAAGATGAGATGAGGACACAGACACACACAGAGGGACAGCGCCATGAGGACACGGGGAGTTGACGCTGTCTGCAAGCCCTGGGGAGAGGCCTCGGGAACCAGCCTTGGAGACGCCTTGACCTTGGACCCAGTGCTCAGGACAGTAGGAGAATTGAAGCCACCTGGTTGCAGCCCTTCCCGATGCCACCCTATATTAGTCCATTCTCACACTGCTAATTGTTGGGAAAAGGGCTTGTGGGGCACCTGTATAAACTGGCCATAAAAATGTGGGACAATAAGTTGTGGAAAGCTACAAGAGGCCTCTGAGGAGGAAAGCCTCCTGGTTGCCATCATGTTCCCATGCTCAGAGTGAGACCCGCTCTCTTATCTGTAAACACGGTGTTCAAGGAGAAGGCGCTGGAATGTGGACAGACGTGCAGGCTGCTGGTTAAGCCACTCCCACTAACTCTCTGATAAGTTAAAGATAGGCTGTTTGAGCACAAAGGAGATTCCTTTAAACCGCTATTGCTATAGATTATGCCTGTGACATACTGCCTCCCTTTCACCGTTTCGCCCTGAACGTCTGCTTCTTAGATCTAAGTGATTGTACTCAATAAATAGTGTGGACACCAGACCTCGGTGCCTTTTGCAGCCTCCATTTTGCAACTGGCCCCCTGGCTCCCACCTTTATGAACTCTTCCTTTCTTTTTTTTTTTTTGAGACGGAGTCTCGTTTTGTTTCCCAGGCTGGAGTGCAGTGGCGTGATCTCCACTCACTGCAAGCTCCACCCACCAGGTTCATGCCATTCTCCTGCCTCAGCCTCCCGAGTAGCTGGGACTACAGGCGCCCACCACCACGTCTGGCTAATTTTTTGTATTTTTAGTAGAGACAGGGTTTCACCATGTTAGCCAGGATGGTCTTGATCTCTTGACCTCATGAACCGCCCGCCTCGGCCTCCCAAAGTGCTGGAATTACAGGCGTGAGCCACTGTGCCCGGCCCCACCTTTATGAACTCTTAACCTGTCTCTTCTCATTCCTTTGTCACCACTGGACTTTGGGTACCCTACCGGTGGTGTTGAGGCTGGTCCCCAACACTAATAAAGGTGTACCTGAGACTGGGTTATTTATAAAGGAAAAAAGTTTAATGGACTCACAGTTCAGCAAGGCTGGGGAGGCCTCAGGAAACTTACAGTCATGGCAGAAGTGGAAGCAAACACGTCCTTCTTCACATGGCAGCAGAAAGGAGAAGTGCAGAGTGAGGGGCCCAGGGTTTTCAAAGCCCCTTAAAACCATCAGCTTTTGTGAGAATTCAGTCCCTATCACGGGAACGGGATGGGGGAACCGCCCCCATGGTTGAATGACCTCCTGCCAGGTCCCGCCCACAACATGTGGGGATTATGGGAACTACAATTCAAGATGAGATTTGGGTGGGGACACAGCCAGGCCATGTCACCTCCCCAGGAAAGGAGCACATGTGCAGCGGTGGTGAGTCCCATCCTGCTTGGAAAGATACTCAGAATCCGAGGGCAGAAAGGACCAGGAGGGACCATTGCTCGCCTCCCTCTTCCTACCCGTCACCCCAAACCCCGCCCCGGCCTGGCAGAAGCCTCCCCAGGACACACCCTGTACCAGAGGGGCAGGCTGCTGTGTGAGGCACTGACCTTGCCCACGGTGGATACCCCCTGCCCCTCCTGACCCGCAGTGACTGTTAACCCGGAGTCCATCAGGGGCTTGGTCTCTGGCAGACCCACCCCTCAGTGCGTCTACTCTGGTGTCCCGGGCAGAGCACAGGGCAGGCGCCCCCAGATGCACACCCCAGACGCCGCACCGTGCCTGGAGCATTGCTTCTGATGGCAGTCTCAGTACTTTTGCGCCACACGTGCTCCCGTACGACGGCTCCTGGGGAAAACCAAAGGCGTCCCTGCCAGTGGGAGCCAGTGACTGGTACGCAGGAGGGCCCTCAGGGGCAGGAGCCATGGAACCGTCCTCTGGTGTGGGAATTCAGGGGATCTTAGCCACAGAGCATGGCGCATGGGCTCAGAGCTGGCTGGCCGTGACCTACCAGTGCGAGATACTTGGACTTTGCTGTTGTAGGAATCCATACGTCAGAGTTTTCTTTATTTGCTGAAAAAGGCATGCGTTAGAGGATGATGCACGTGGGAGGAGGCCAGGAGCCCCTCAATGTGAGGCGTTTCTCATGGGCAAATGTGGGGTATCCATGGTGGACCCCACCCTGTGTGGATGGCTGCCCCCTGAGCATGCTTTGAGCTGGAGCTGTGGTCGGGTCCCACAGTGCAGGAAGGGCTCCCAGGGGACTGGTGGTCCCGCCTGCAGGAAGCCGATGCATCTGTCCTCACACCTTTATATGCCTGTCTGCCTGGGGTGGACACCACCCTGGCTACCCATCGGGCCAAGGGCAGGTTGTATACACCTGGGCTGAGGCCTCTTTCTCATTCACATTTGTCTCTTGCTCAGGAGTTGATCTAAGATTGGCTCTAATTGCACCTTAATAAGCTTGTTGGGGTGGGGACGTAACAAGCCTTACCTGCCAGGGTGTCCAGGTGACAGTGGCCGGTGGCCGAGCACCCCGGCCTGAATAGCTGGGAGCTCATGCAGGAGACTCTGGGAAACAAGAGGCTGTGGCGTTGTGGGGAGATTGTAGCCGGGGCATTCTGGACAGCAGTGGGGGAACAACACAGCCGTGAGCTGGTGTGTGTCTCCGCACACCCGGCCTGTACCTGGGACGCAGCTCCCACAGCAACTGGCAGTGGGAGGGTGGGGGCCACTGAGGCCGTAGTAACAATCCCTGACAGTGTAGGGTCAGGGGGCTCACGGGGGCTTGAGGTGTCCGGTCTGGACAGCTGTCGGGACCTGCCAAGCACTGTGCCTGGTGATCTCCTGCTGGCCTTGTGCCAGTCCATGGGGAGGAGCCGTCCACCAGGCAACGTGGGCGGGTGTTGAGGGAGGCCCGCGACCGCATGGCTGGCCCCCTTGTGTCTGAGCCCCCATGGTTTCCTCTGCCTCTAGGCTATGCCCACTGGAAGGGCCAAGTGCTGAATTCAGATGAGCTGCAGGAGTTGTACGAAGGCCTGAAGCTGAACAACGTGAATAAATATGACTACGTGCTCACAGGTGGGTGCCGCAGCGAGCTGCTGCAGGGGACTACAGACCCCGCTCCAGCCAGGGTGGGCTCAGGGAGGTCCAGAGCACCCCCACCCCGGGCCCATCTCGGGTCCCTGCTCCTTCAAGGAGGGCCTCGGCATGCCCAAGCCACCATCACACCCCCGGTAGCCTGGGGGGTCCTGGCCATGCCGTGCCTGCCTGGACAATGACTATCCTGGCTGTGCCAAGTCACCCCCACTCCTGTGGCCACACTGGGGTTCCGGTGCCCAGGGGAGGGTGCAGGCAGGGTGTTGGGAATGCTGACCGGGGCAGGACAGGTGGGTGGGACACTCAGGTGACGGGCTGCTACCTGGTACACTGGCGTCTTTTGTCAACTTTCTCATTAAACAAAAAATTGTATTTCTATACATGTTTATTATTGTAATAATAATTATTATTACTATTTTTGAGACAGGGTGTTACTCTGTGGCCCAGGTTGGAGTGCGCTGGCCTAGTCATAGCTCACTGCAGCCTCAACCTCCCGGGCTCAGGTGATCCTCCTGCTGCAACCTCCCAGGTAGCTGGGAGTAAAGGCATGCACCACCACGCCCAGCTTTTTTTTTTTTTTTTTTTTTTTTTTTAGAGACAGGGTTTTGCCATGTTGCCCAGGCTGGTCTTGAACTCCTGGGCTCAAGCCAGTCACCCACCCTGGCCTCCCAAAGTGTTGGGATTACAGGCATGAGTCACTGCACCCAGCCTAGTTTCTACATTTTTAAACAGTTAGGGGAAACACTTAACCTCCCAAAGTGTTAGAATTACAGGTGTGAGCCATGGTGCCCAGCCTCTCTACATGTCTAAAGGTCATATATAAGGCCAGGCACAGGGGCTCAAACCTATAATTCCAGCACTTCAGGAAGACTAGGAGGGAAGCTCGCTTGAGGCCAGGAGTTCAAAACCAGCCTAAGCAACATAGCGAGACCCTGTCTCTACAAAAAATTTTTTAAAAATTAATTAGCTGGGCATAGTCCCAGCTACTCGGGAAGCTGAGGTGGGAGCTTGAGCCTGGGAGTTCAAGGCTGCAGTGAGCTGTGATTGAACCACTGCACTCTGGACTGGGGGACAGAATGACACCCCGTGTCAAAATAAATAAGACTAAATTAAAGTGTCATATGCTTGTTACTGAAAGTAGGAATATAAACAAAAGAAAGATTACTCCTTTGCCTCTCGCCCGTGGGCTCGTTCCTGTGAAGCACGGCGTTTCTGTTGGGAAATGCTTCAGGGTCTGCCCTCGGTATCTTTGGACTGTGGGGACACCTCGCCTGCACCCACCTCCCTCCCCCCAGCCCCCGAGCCCTGTGGGGACACCTCGCCTGCACCTGTCTCCCTCCCCCCAACCCCGAGCCCTGTGGGGACACCTCGCCTGCACCCACCTCCCTCCCCCGCCACCCCTATGCAGGGTCTGCTGGTGCTTCTCTTTCTTTGTGCCACGGTTGATCGTGGTGAGTCTCCTGTTTTCTGAGGGTAACCTGGGTTCTCCCCCTCAAGGTTATACGAGGGACAAGTCGTTCCTGGCCATGGTGGTGGACATTGTGCGGGAGCTGAAACAGCAGAACCCCAGGCTGGTATATGGTAGGCAGGGGCCCACCCTCGGGTCTGGCTGGGTGGCCCCACACAGGGTAGGGCTGGCGTGGGAGCCCGAGAAGGGACGTCTTAGCCTCCTTCCTCCTCTGCACCCCTCCATGCCCCGCCTCTCCGGGCAGTGAGCTATGTCTGCCAGGCCTCTGAAGATGTGGGCCTGCTGAAGTCCACTGGGCTAGAAGCGTTTGCAGGTGACCCTGGTGTCTTGTGTGGCTGGTGTGAGACAGGAAGGGGTGTCAGTGTGCTCATATAGCAGGGCTGCTGTGTGAAGGCCTGGGGCCCAGGCAGCACTGTTGTGTGACTCCACTGACCCTAAATGCGGAGGGGGCAAGGGGCCACACCCAGGCAGGGCCAGGCTAGGGAATTGGAGAAGGGAGGGTTGGGGTCACACCCAGGCAGGACCAGGTTAGGGAGTTGGAGAAGGGAGGGGCCACACCCAGGCAGGACCAGGCTAGGGAGTGAGGACGGACAGGGTCACACCCAGGCAGGGCCAGGTTAGGGAGTAGGGGAGGGGAGGGCCACACCCCAGGGAGGTCCAGGGCTAGGGAGTGGGGGAGGACAGGGTCCTACCCAGGCTGGGCCAGGCTAGGGAGTGGCCAAATCTTTGGGGCATCTGCCTAGATCGATCTTTCCTTAGAGGCCAGGCAGTGCTGGGTCCATCTTGCCGCCTGGGAGAATGGGCAGCGTCACCCAACCTTGCAGACAGGCTCTCTCTGGGGCGCAGGTCTCCCGGGTGGCCGGAGGGCAGGCCTGGCCCAGCACATGGTTTGCCACGCTGTGTACTGTTGCCCAAAGGGAAAGCGCTTGTCGGGACAGATGTACAAGGCCCGGATTGTGTGTGCTCGAGGCCAGGAAGAGGAAGGGAGCCGCTGCACCTGCTTGGGTGACAAACAGTGATGAATGACACCTCACAGCAATTAGGATGACTGTCATCAAACACACGGAAAATAGCAAGTGTGGGCGAGGATGCAGAACCCCTCACGCACAGCTGCTGGGAGGATCAAAGGCTGTGGCCACAGTGGAAACCACGTTGGCAGTTCCCCAACAAGCGTAACACGGACGCCACATGACCAGCAATTCCGCCCTGTGCATAGATCCGAGATAGCCTCAGACGGATGTGCATGTTCCCATGTTTGTAGCAGCATTGTTCCCAGTGACCAAAGGTGGATACAGGCTGTGTCCAGTGATGGCTGACAAAGAAAATGTCCGTGCATACAGTGGAGTATTACTCATTCTGGAAAAGGAAGGAACTTCTGACACACTCTGCAGTGTGGATGACACTTGAGGACATGATGCTCAGTGAAAGTAGCCAGACACCAAAGGACAACTGTTACATGATTCCATTATGTGAAATATCCATGATAGGCCAATTCATCGAGGTAGAAAGCAGACTAAGGCCTGGCGTGGTGGCTCACGCCTGTAATCCCAGCACTTTGGGAGGCCGAGGCAGGTGGATCACCTGAGGTCAGGAGTTCAAGACCAGCGTGGCCAACATGGTGAAACCCCATCTCTACTAAAAATACAAAAATTAGCCAGGTCTGGTGGCGTGCACCTGTAATCTCAGCTACTTTGGAGGCTGAGGCAGGAGAATTGCTTGAACCTGAGAGGCAGAGGTTGCAGTGAGCCGAGATGATGCCACTGCACTCCAGTTTGGGTGACAGAATGAGACTCTGTCTCAAAAAAAAAAAGCAGACTAGATATTACCAGGGCCTAGGGCAGGGGAAATGGAGAGCGAGTGTTTAATGAGGACAGAGTTTCGGTTTGGGAAGGTGAAATGTTTTGGAGGTGGAGAGTGGTCGTAGTTACACAATAGCAAGAATGCGCTTAATGCCCCTGAATTGTACACCTAAATATGCTTAAACTGGCAAAGATTATGGTATATATTTTTTACCACATTAAAAAGTTAAATTAAAAAAGAGAAGATATCTACTTCCACTTGGCAGCTTAAAAAAAAAAAAAAGAAAGAAAAAAGCCAAATGTGGTTGTTTACGCTCATATTCCAAGCACTTTGGGAGGCCAAGGTGGGAGGATCGCTTAAGCCTAGGAATTCAAAACCAGCCTCGGAAACATGGTGAGAACCCATCTATATAAATCATTTAAAAGTTAGCTGGGTGTGCTGGTGCATGCCTGTGGTCTCAGCCACTTGGGAGGGTGAGGCAGGAGGATCCCCTGAGCCTAGAAGATCGAGACTGCAGTGAGCCATGATTGTACCACTGCACTCCAGCCTGGACAACAGAGCAAGACCCTGTTTAAAAAATAAAAGAAGAAAGAAATGTTGAGGGTTTCTTACTCGTCAGCTATAGCCTTTGCTGATAAGATGTCCTTGTGTCTCTGCAGTGTGTGATCCAGTCTTGGGTGACAAGTGGGATGGCGAAGGCTCGATGGTGAGTAATCTCATGTGTGTGGTTTAAAAATGTGGTGAGTGGAGCTATTTCTATCCAGCCAGAAGACAGGCTCACGTCTCTTAAGTGTCTAACTTGGTGGGACTTCTCTGTCCAGGGGTAAAAAGACAAACCTTATTAGGAAGGAAAAAGGGGACCCACATGTTTTCTGTAAAGTGCCCAATAGTAGATAAATATTTACGCCTTTGCCGGCCACACGGCTCTGCCACAGCTGTTTGCATTAGAGCACAGAAGCAGCCACAGGTAAGAGGTGTACAAACAGGATGACCTCTTCTCCTCGCCTCTCCTCTCCTTTCTTTTTCTTCTTCTTTTTCTTCTCTTTCTTTTCTTATTGAGACGGAGTCTCACTCAGTCACCCAGGCTAGAGTGCAGTGCCACAATCTCAGCTCACTGCAACCTCTGCCTCCTGGGCTCAGGCAATTCTCATGCCTCAGTCTCCCAAGTAACTGGAATTACAGGTGTGCACCACCACACCCAGCTAATTTGTGCATTTTTACTAGATACAATTTCACCATGTTGTCCAGGCTGGTCTCGAACTCCTAGCCTCAAGTGATCCACCTGCCTTGGCCTCCCAAAGTGCTAGGATTACAGGCATGAGCCACCATGCCCAGCCATGCATGACTATTTTCTAATAAAATTTCATTTGTGGACACTGAAATTTGAATTTTCTATAATTTTCATGTGTCACAAAATACCATTCTTTTTTTTTTTGACTTTTTCCCCCTAACCATTTAAAAATATAGAAACCAGGCTGGGTGCAGTGGCTCACGCCTGTAATCCCAGCATTTTGGGAGGCCAGGGTGGGTGGCTGACTTGAGCCCAGGAGTTCGAGACCAGCCTGGGCAACATGGGGAAACCCCACCATCTGTAATCAAAATACAAAACAATGAGCTGGGTGTGGGGATACCCACCTATAGTCCCAGCTACTTGGGAGGCTAAGGTGGGAGGATCACTCGAGCCCAGGAGGTGGAGGCTGCAGTGAGCTGAGATCACACCACTACACTCACTCCACAGAGCAAGACCCCATCTCAAAAAACAAAGGAAATCTAGAAACCACTGAGCCCGTGAGCTGTATAGTAACAGCAGCAGCTGCAGCCCACAGACCTGGACATCGGATCAAGTGGATGGAGAACAGATCCACTGTGACCAGTCCAGAAGCCTAGAATTTAGAGGTGGAAGGAACCCAAAAGTGATCCTGCCTGTGGGTTTTTAACGCAGCCATTCAGCACCCAGGCGATTTCAGTATCCGCGTTCTTTGTCGTTGTGTCTAGTGTGTCTGTTTGCTTGCTGTATGTTCACTGAGCATAGCGGGCTTCTTCACTGGCACAGGACACGCCTGGGCCTGCGCCCTGCCTGCCCCGCTGGGTCAGTGGTTGAAGTCAGGATATCTGTTGTTGGGTCTCTAACCAGGTGGGGCGGGCTGGGCTGCTCAGCGTCTGTCTGTCCACTTTCTCCCATGCTTGTTCTCTGGAAGGTTCCCTGCCCTGCACCCATCCTGCAGGACCCCAGCTTGCAGCTCTCTGCTTTCCCTTCATGGTGCTCCCTGGTGTGGGCTCTGCCGACCCTCAGCAGACACTCGTGTTTGGATCACAAAGAGTTGGGGCCACTGTCTGGTTCAGTGCAGCGACGGGATCTGGCCCCTTGATTTTGATCACATTCGTTTTCCTGAATGAGAGTGGCCTGAACACGAGCTGCTATCTCAGATGGGCGGTCACCCCGTCTGTCCCGTTTCCGTGAGGTTAAAGGGATGTGCTTGGGCCTCCCTACCCAAAATGGGGCTCTAAAGAGCCTTCCTTCCATTTCCTGGCCCATGGATCCGGGACATCCAGGTGCCACCCACCCATCCTTAGTGCCTCCTAAGCCATGTCTGAAGCAGCGGCCGGTGCGTGACCACCTTGCGTGCTCTGAGCACCCGGTGCAGAGGTGCCTCCTGCGGGGCCTCTGATCTCCAAGGGCAGTTTCCAGGAGCAAAGTGAAGTGAAGGGATTGGAAACTGAGGTCACTCAGCCAGCAGGGACTGGTGAAGTGTTCCATAAAGCCTGTAAAATTCTTCCAGAGCTTCGCACTGGCTCCAGCTTAAATTTGATCACTCAAGAAAACTCTGTGTTGCTGGGCACGGTGGCTCAGGCCTGTAATCCCAGCACTTTGGGAGGCTGAGGCGGGTGGATCACCTGCGGTCAGGAGTTCGAGACCAGCCTGGCCAACATGGTGAAACCCCGTCTCTACTAAAAAAATACAAAAAAGTTAGCCAGGCGTGGTGGTGGGCGCCTGTAATCCTAGCTACTCGGGAGGCTGAGGCAGGAGAATCACTTGAACCCAGGAGGTGGAGGTTGCAGTGACCCAAGACCACGCCATTGCACTCCAGCCTGGGCAACAAGAGCGAAATTCTGTCTTAAAAAACAAAACAAAAAATCACGTGTTGAATTGTTTGTTAGACAACTTAGACAAAAACAAGTAGATGGAGGGCGCGTTGGCTCAGCCAGGAAGATCTGGCGGGTTGGGCTCCCAGTCGCAGATGGGCATGGCCAGCGCCCCCCAGCCCTCCCCAGATGACCACGGCCGCTCCATCCACCCGTCAGGTTTCCCTTTTCTCGTCTCCCTCCTCCCTCTCTCCTTTACCTCCTCCTCCCAGACCCTCTGCGGGGACCCACTGTGCGGCCTGAGTCCTCCCTCGGCCCCTTGGAGCACTTAGGGTTCCCCGCGGTAGTGTGCCTCAGCCACGTGCTGCCCCTGTGGTGGGAACAGCTTGTCTCTACAGTCAGTCGGCCTGGCCCCTGAGCCTGGACTTCAGGGGGCTTTTTAGGGAGCACTCTGTGGTGGGCTTCCCTCCGCGCCCCCTGGCCTGCTTCCCTCCCAGTGACTCAGCCTCTCCTCCTGTCTCCTTTGTTCGCCAGTATGTCCCGGAGGACCTCCTTCCCGTCTACAAAGAAAAAGTGGTGCCGGTTGCAGACATTATCACGCCCAACCAGTTTGAGGCCGAGTAAGTCATTTTATTTTATTTTATTTTATTTTATTTTATTTTA
>NW_012107474.1:2005372-2007756 GCF_000951045.1 Mandrillus leucophaeus | reverse complement strand
GGAGGGAGGGTGGGGGCAGCACAGGCGGCCAGGTCACCTGCCACCCTGTGAGGGGAAGAGGAGTGTGTTGGGTCTGCCTGTCTGATACCGAGTTTGAAAAGGTCTTTCTCTGGGTGCATGGCCCCCCAGCTGAAGAATCAGACGCCAAGGGGAAGCCGCCAGCGCCCCAGTGCCATTAAGAGTGGAGCTGCCTATTGAGGAGGCTGGTGCCTGTCATAGCTTAGCTCTACCTGGCCCTGAGCCACGTTCCGAGTCCCCCATTCACGCAGGGGTGGGGGGTGCCTGAACTCTTGGAGGCCTGGGATCCCTGACCTGGGCCTGTCCAGATTTGGTGGTGGCATCTCGCTCGAGGCCGCTGAGCCATGGGCAGCCCCTGCGTGCATTAATCGTTAGCAGCTCTGTGACTTTGTATGGACGTCAGTCACGCATGCTGAGACCCTGCGCTATGGCATGGTCTTAAGTGGGGGCCGTGGCTGCTGTGCATCACCTTGGTTACGAATAAACAGCAGCCATGATTGGGCCTTGCCTGACTCCTGTCATATGAGTGTCCCCTTTAGAAGCAAACCGCACATGTTGCAGAGGCCCCGGCCCATGGTGGCCAGTGGACGAAGAGCCTGTAGGGATGAGGCTTTCCAGAGCCGCTGTAGTTTGGGGAATGTCAACACACAACCTGGAGAAGAGAGGCTCACCTGTCCTTGCGTTCCTGCCCCTGCCTGTCTTCCAGGTTACTGAGTGGCCGTAAGATCCACAGCCAGGAGGAAGCCTTGGCGGTAAGGAGGCCCTCTGGGGCCTGTGCGGGGCAGATGTGCCACTCACGGTGGGAATGGGAGATGGGCTGCCTGAGTGGCACCATTGTGTCATTTGTCCCCAGCAGTGACTGAACCGTCTGTACCAGTCAGGGGCCTCCAGAGACCAGCAGATATGTGCGCGTGTGTGTGCATGTGTGTGTGTGCATGTGTGCGTGTGTGTGCGTGCGTGCATGTGTGCACGTGTGCGTGCAAGTGTGTGTACGTGTGTGTGTGCATGTATGGGTGTGTGCGTGTGTGTGTCCGTGTGCATGTGTGTGCGTGTGTGTGTGTGCATATGTGCGTGCATGTGTGAAGAGATGTTGCAAGGCGGTGGCTTGAGCTGTTTGGAGGCTCCTGGGCATGCTTGGAATTTGCAGGGCAGGCTGGAGGCTCGACACAGGAGCAGATGCAGCCGCCCAAGGGACAGTTGCTTCAAAGTCCTTTTTCTCTGGGACTTGGGGACCGTGGGTGTCATGCTAGCATTGAGCCTTGGTTGAGTCATCTTAGTCTGTTGGGGCTGCTGTGACAAAATGCCTGAGACTGGATGATTTATGAAAAACGGAACTTTTGGCCGGATGCAGTGGCTCAACACCTGTAATCCCAGCACTTTGGGAGACTGAGGCAGGCAAATCACCTGAGGTCAGGAGTTGGAGACCAGCCTGGCCAACATGGGAATACCCCACCTCTACTAAAAATACAAAAATTAGCTGGGCGTGGTGGTGCACGCCTATAATCCCGGCTACTTGGGAGGCTGAGGCTGGAGAATCGCTAGAAGCCAGGAGGTGGAGGTTGCAGTGAGTTGAGATTGGCGATTGCACCACCGCACTCCAGCCTGGGCGACAAAGTGAGTGAGACTCCGTCTCAAAAAAAACGAAACAAACAAACAAACAAAACAGAACTTTGTTCCCCACAGTTCTGGAGACTGGGAAGTCTAAGGCCACGGCGCCGGCAGGCTCAGGGTCTGGCGGGAGCTGCTTTGCCGCCCCGACTGCGCCTTGTTGCTGCATCCGCATGTGTGGACGGCAGGGGGCTCGAGGACCCCATGCTGCTTCCTCCAGCCCTCTCATCAGGCACAGAGAAAGGGGAGCCCTTGTGACTTAATCACGCCCCAGAGGACCCCCTCGGAATACTGCCACATGGGTGCGATGTTTCAACATGCATTTTAGAGCGGACGCTGTCCGACTGCAGCAGGAGTCCACGTGCTTGGGGCTGCGTTCCCGAACAGCCTGACCCTACCCTGAGTTTTGTCTTCACAGCCCAGGGGCCTGGTCCTGGCAATGGGCCACTGCAGCGGCCACTCCTCCCACTCGGGGGCCTTTCGCTGACTTGGTCCTGGGCCCTGGGGCTGCAGAGTCAGCTGGCCCTGGGGCAGGGTCCAGATTCTGCTATGGTCGTGTGCTGGGTGGCGATGCAGCATGTGTGTGTGTGTGCATGGATGTGTGTGTGTACAGCACATGTGTGTGCATGGATGTGTGTGCTCACGTGCGTGTGTGTGTGAAGCACATGTGTGTGTGCACGCGTGCTGCCTGCTCTGAGGCAGCCGTGCAGTGGAGACAGTTTCCACAAGAGTTACAGAAAAACCAACGTACAGAGGGG
>NW_012107474.1:2002935-2005322 GCF_000951045.1 Mandrillus leucophaeus | reverse complement strand
GGAGGCTGAGGCGGGTGGATCACCTGCGGTCAGGAGTTCGAGACCAGCCTGGCCAACATGGTGAAACCCCGTCTCTACTAAAAAAATACAAAAAAGTTAGCCAGGCGTGGTGGTGGGCGCCTGTAATCCTAGCTACTCGGGAGGCTGAGGCAGGAGAATCACTTGAACCCAGGAGGTGGAGGTTGCAGTGACCCAAGACCACGCCATTGCACTCCAGCCTGGGCAACAAGAGCGAAATTCTGTCTTAAAAAACAAAACAAAAAATCACGTGTTGAATTGTTTGTTAGACAACTTAGACAAAAACAAGTAGATGGAGGGCGCGTTGGCTCAGCCAGGAAGATCTGGCGGGTTGGGCTCCCAGTCGCAGATGGGCATGGCCAGCGCCCCCCAGCCCTCCCCAGATGACCACGGCCGCTCCATCCACCCGTCAGGTTTCCCTTTTCTCGTCTCCCTCCTCCCTCTCTCCTTTACCTCCTCCTCCCAGACCCTCTGCGGGGACCCACTGTGCGGCCTGAGTCCTCCCTCGGCCCCTTGGAGCACTTAGGGTTCCCCGCGGTAGTGTGCCTCAGCCACGTGCTGCCCCTGTGGTGGGAACAGCTTGTCTCTACAGTCAGTCGGCCTGGCCCCTGAGCCTGGACTTCAGGGGGCTTTTTAGGGAGCACTCTGTGGTGGGCTTCCCTCCGCGCCCCCTGGCCTGCTTCCCTCCCAGTGACTCAGCCTCTCCTCCTGTCTCCTTTGTTCGCCAGTATGTCCCGGAGGACCTCCTTCCCGTCTACAAAGAAAAAGTGGTGCCGGTTGCAGACATTATCACGCCCAACCAGTTTGAGGCCGAGTAAGTCATTTTATTTTATTTTATTTTATTTTATTTTATTTTATTTTACTTCATTTTTCAAGACGGATCTCACTCTTGTCGCCCAAGCGGGAGTGCAGTGGCACAATCTCAGCTCACTGCAACCTCTGTCTCCAGGGTTCAGGCGATTCTCCTGCCTCAGCCTCCCAAGTAGCTGGATACAGGCGTGAGCCACCATGCCCGGCTAATTTTTGTATTTTTAGTAGAGATGGGGTTTCACCATGTTGGCCAGGCTGGTCTTGAACTCCTAACTTCAGGTGATCTACCCACCTCAGCCTTCCAAAGTGCTGAGATCGCAGGCGTGAACCAGGGTGCCCAGCAGAGTAAGTCATTTTAAATGGCAAATGCTACCAGTCTTTCCCCAGGGAGAGCTGCAGAGAACGTGCCAGAAGGGTCTCCATTCTGCCCTCGGGCTGCCTGTTCTGCTTCCGAAGGGGTCCTCAGGAAGGTCCTGCCGCGGGGCGAGTGCCCCTTGATACTAGAGCAGGATGTGGTGGGGGCGCCTGGGTTGGAGAAGTCCCTGCCCACTGGGTCCCAGGCTCACACCTTCCCTTTGGTGGCGGCAGCCGTGGGCGATGGGGAAAGTTCTCCTGCCCCTGTGCCTTCCTGAGCAGCAGGGCCTCTGGGAGAGGAAGGGGAGGGGTGACTTGGGGAGCTGTGGGCTTGCCTGGGCCACCATGGCGGAGGGAGGGTGGGGGCAGCACAGGCGGCCAGGTCACCTGCCACCCTGTGAGGGGAAGAGGAGTGTGTTGGGTCTGCCTGTCTGATACCGAGTTTGAAAAGGTCTTTCTCTGGGTGCATGGCCCCCCAGCTGAAGAATCAGACGCCAAGGGGAAGCCGCCAGCGCCCCAGTGCCATTAAGAGTGGAGCTGCCTATTGAGGAGGCTGGTGCCTGTCATAGCTTAGCTCTACCTGGCCCTGAGCCACGTTCCGAGTCCCCCATTCACGCAGGGGTGGGGGGTGCCTGAACTCTTGGAGGCCTGGGATCCCTGACCTGGGCCTGTCCAGATTTGGTGGTGGCATCTCGCTCGAGGCCGCTGAGCCATGGGCAGCCCCTGCGTGCATTAATCGTTAGCAGCTCTGTGACTTTGTATGGACGTCAGTCACGCATGCTGAGACCCTGCGCTATGGCATGGTCTTAAGTGGGGGCCGTGGCTGCTGTGCATCACCTTGGTTACGAATAAACAGCAGCCATGATTGGGCCTTGCCTGACTCCTGTCATATGAGTGTCCCCTTTAGAAGCAAACCGCACATGTTGCAGAGGCCCCGGCCCATGGTGGCCAGTGGACGAAGAGCCTGTAGGGATGAGGCTTTCCAGAGCCGCTGTAGTTTGGGGAATGTCAACACACAACCTGGAGAAGAGAGGCTCACCTGTCCTTGCGTTCCTGCCCCTGCCTGTCTTCCAGGTTACTGAGTGGCCGTAAGATCCACAGCCAGGAGGAAGCCTTGGCGGTAAGGAGGCCCTCTGGGGCCTGTGCGGGGCAGATGTGCCACTCACGGTGGGAATGGGAGATGGGCTGCCTGAGTGGCACCATTG
>NW_012107474.1:1975074-2001230 GCF_000951045.1 Mandrillus leucophaeus | reverse complement strand
CTCGAGGACCCCATGCTGCTTCCTCCAGCCCTCTCATCAGGCACAGAGAAAGGGGAGCCCTTGTGACTTAATCACGCCCCAGAGGACCCCCTCGGAATACTGCCACATGGGTGCGATGTTTCAACATGCATTTTAGAGCGGACGCTGTCCGACTGCAGCAGGAGTCCACGTGCTTGGGGCTGCGTTCCCGAACAGCCTGACCCTACCCTGAGTTTTGTCTTCACAGCCCAGGGGCCTGGTCCTGGCAATGGGCCACTGCAGCGGCCACTCCTCCCACTCGGGGGCCTTTCGCTGACTTGGTCCTGGGCCCTGGGGCTGCAGAGTCAGCTGGCCCTGGGGCAGGGTCCAGATTCTGCTATGGTCGTGTGCTGGGTGGCGATGCAGCATGTGTGTGTGTGTGCATGGATGTGTGTGTGTACAGCACATGTGTGTGCATGGATGTGTGTGCTCACGTGCGTGTGTGTGTGAAGCACATGTGTGTGTGCACGCGTGCTGCCTGCTCTGAGGCAGCCGTGCAGTGGAGACAGTTTCCACAAGAGTTACAGAAAAACCAACGTACAGAGGGGCCAGCTCCTCCCCGCTGCAGGACAGGCACGCATCTGTCCACTTACCTGTCCAGCCCCCAAGGGGGAGGCCCTCACCAGTCACCTGCGTGGACCCACACAGTTTGGGCTGACAGTTTGGGGAGGATGGTGGCTGACCAGGTGGCTGTCTCCCCTCTGGGAGTGGCACTATTGAGAATGGGCTCTGGGGGAGTGGGGTGTGACGGGCCCCAGGGGAGTGGGGTGTGGCCGGCTCTGGGGGAGTGGTGTGTGCCCGGCGTGGCTGACGCTCCCCATGCCGCTGCCAGGTGATGGACATGCTGCACTCTATGGGCCCTGACACCGTGGTCATCACCAGCTCCGACCTGCCCTCCCCGCAGGGCAGCGACTACCTGATTGTCCTGGGGAGCCAGAGGAGGAGTAAGTGCCCCCCTTATGCATCACGGCCTCCTCTGCTCTTCCTGGAGGAAGGCGTCCTTTGGGGCTGCAAGAATGTTTTGGGTTCAGTAGCATGAAAATTATGCCTTACCCAGCACTGGGATGACACCCCCATTTTACAGGCTCTTGGAGGTCGGATGGGATTCCCAAGACCGCACAGGTCCTGATGAATGGCCTGGCTGGAACCCGCTTCCACGGGCCCAGCATCATAGGCCTCCCTCAAAGCTGGGCCGAGTCCCTGAGTTCACTGGGAGGACGCGTCCGCCCAGCTGTGCTGATTCTTTACACAGATACCACCAGGTTGATTTTCTCTGAACAGTGTGAAAATGACACACAAGGCTGGGGCCATGCCCTAAGCTAGTGGCCACGAGTTCACACCCATGGCCCCGAGAGAACAGTTGTGGCCTCCTCGCCGCTCTCTCTCTGTTTGGACATGGGAGCCTTGTGGGCACACACATTGGCACAACTGCACATACACACAGGCACACACACACGTGGACATGGATACACGCACACATGTGGGCACACACACATACGTGCACATGGACACATGCACACATATACACGGACACATGCATACACATGGGCACACACACACGTACACGCGGGCACACGTACACGCGGGCACGCACACACATGCGCGGACACACACACACTTGGATGTGTGCAGACGTCTCCTAGTTCTTCACGCCGTTGTTACTCTCGGGAGCTGCACAGCGACCCCCAAGACCAGCCTGGCTGTGGCTCTCTGAGGCTGCAGTCTTTCCCTTGCGGTGGTGGTGGGGTCCCCATGCAGGCCCAGAGCCCCTGCAACCTGAGCGAGGCCACCATGTGCTCTGCCCCATGACCCTCCCTGCCACTGTGCCTGGGAGGACCAGGGATGGGGAGGCTGGCCCTGGCAGAGGAGCGGCAGATCTCAGTGACCTTGCCCATCTTCTCCCGCTAGGGAATCCCGCTGGCTCCATGGTGATGGAACGCATCCGGATGGACATTCGCAAGGTGGACGCTGTCTTTGTGGGCACTGGGGACCTGTTTGCTGCCATGCTTCTGGCGTGGACACACAAGCACCCCAATAACCTCAAGGTCAGCCACACCACCGCTCCCCTCCTCGCCCACTCCCACGGCACCTCGTGGGGAGCAGGGTATGAGAGTCCTGCTGGGGGGGTCCCTACTGAGCTGACAGGGCCTGGCCCTGCGTGCCGGCCCCAAGTTGTGGGGCAGGGCAATAGCTGGGCCGTGGGCTCCGGAGTTGCACCTGTCACCCTCAGATCGCCTCCCATCTCCCCTTATTTGGGACCTAGGGATGATCAGAGTCTGGGGGGGGCTCAGGTGAGAGATGCGTCAGAACAGACCCACGGGGGTCCCACCTGAATTCAGATGCTGTCCGCCTGGCGTTGACGCAGGGCTGTGGGGTGCATGGAGCTGTTGTGTCCTGGTGACCTGGGGGCTGCTGCGGAGGAGTGGCACCCACAGCCTTTCCCACAGTGTGACCACGGCAGTGACCTGAGGGACTGAAAGGCCAGAGCCGCCCATCGGGGACAGTAGACGGGAGGCTGAGGACAGGGTCCAAGCAGGTGTGGACAGTAGGCGGGAGGCTGAGGACAGGGTCCAAGCAGGTGTGGACAGTAGGCGGGAGGCTGAGGACAGGGTCCAGGCAGGTGTGGACAGTAGGCGGGAGGCTGAGGACAGGGTCCAGGCAGGTGTGGACAGTAGGCGGGAGGCTGAGGACAGGGTCCAGGCAGGTGTGGACAGTAGGCGGGAGGCTGAGGACAGGGTCCAGGCAGGTGTGGACAGTAGGCGGGAGGCTGAGGACGGGGTCCAGGCAGGTGTGGACAGTAGGCGGGAGGCTGAGGACGGGGTCCAGGCAGGTGTGGACAGTAGGCGGGAGGCCGAGGACGGGGTCCAGGCAGGTGTGGAGAGCTCTTTTGCAGCATTGTCGGGGTGTCTGCCTGCTTTACAAGTTTGTGGAGATCGGGTGGCCTTGCTTAGACACTGGGCAGAGTGGGTCTGCTGGTCGACTGGCATGGCAGGTTGGGATGTGGGGTCTCGTGAGCCTTTCTTGTGTGTCCCTTGGTTAAGCACACAGCTCAGTGGGGACAGAGGAGTTTCGCTGCAACTGTGGCGCTCAGATTCGTGACCTCCTGTGCTGCATGCGGCAAAGTTGCATTGTGGCCTTGGCGGGTGGTTTTGTCAGCCGAGTCCTCGGACCTTTGGAGTGTGTCTTCCTACAACACTGTCCAGACGCCTGCTGTGCCCTGAGGTGGTCTCCAGCCCCTGGGCTCGGCCCCCTAAACTCCCCTGGGTGCTCCCTGCTGTGTCTGCAGGGGGGTTAGGTAGGAGGGAGGGGCCTGCCATCCCTTTGAAATGTGGGGCAGGGCGGGGATGCCATGGGAGTGGCAGGAGGAAGACAGGACGCCTCTGTCACCGTTGGATGCGCCGGGGAAGGAAGAGTTCAGAGGTCAGGACCTGCAGGTGGCTCTACCTGTCTTGTCTTTGCCGGGCCCCTCAAGGGGCTATGTGTCCCCCAGGGTACACCTCCTCCCCAACAAGTCAGTTTCAGCTGAGTGTGCTGGTGTGTAAAATGGAAGAGGTGGACTGAGGCCCTTCACCTCCCATGGGACTAGCCCTCTGCACACCCCGAGCTGGAATGCACAGCCCCCTCATTCCGTCCCTTCTGGCCCCTCAAGAGCAGTTAAACAGGACCATTAAGTAGGCCTGCCGTGTTTAATTGGTGGTGCAGAGCAGCGGAAACGTGCCAGCTGGTGCCCCGGGGAGGCCTCGCTGCCGGGCCACCCAAGGTCACATTCTGGGTTTGGCCAGCCCAGGCTTGTGGAGTCAGGGAGCGAGTTCGCCATGCTTCCCCAGCACCTTTGACTCTGAGGCATCACTGAGTGATGACTGGCCAGGCTTTCGGCAGGAGCGCTTCCCCCTGTAGACTCGTTATAAGGAGTTAATTCTGGGCACTCTTACCAAGCTCCTGCTGCCTGCCAGGTTCTATGCAGGTCACGAGGCTGTCCCTTCTGTGAGCCATCTCTTGTCCAGAGCTGGTGACTGGGACCAGGCATCCGCTCAGCCCTCCAGGCTCTCCGTGGTGGACAGTCCGTGGCCTGTCCTCCAGGACTCAGCACGTGTGCTGGCAGAGCTGGCTCCCCGGTGGCTCGGAGAGCAGGATGGCCTTTGTGTTCACTGGAAATCCCCTCCCGGCAGCGATGGACACGTCGGGTGTCGTGCGTGGGCTGGGGCACAGCAAGTCTTTCCTCCCTGCAGGTGGCCTGTGAGAAGACCGTGTCTGCCTTGCACCACGTTCTGCAGAGGACCATCCAGTGTGCAAAAGGTACGGCGGCCGGGCTGCGTGGGCTGCGTGGGCTCCTGGGTCCTGAAGTGGGTGGGAGAGAAGAGCCGGCATGTGCTGGTTTCGAAGGTGTGACTAGTGTCTCCTGCTGGTGTCGCCTTTGAGAGTGGGGGCAGCAGGCAGCAGTGGGAGCCCCTCTGAGATGGGAACTCTGCCTGCCCCGCAGCCCAGACCGGGGAAGGAGTGAAGCCCAGCCCCATGCAGCTGGAGCTGCGGATGGTGCAGAGCAAAAGGGATATCGAGGACCCAGAGATCGTCGTCCAGGCCACGGTGCTGTGAGGGCCGCGCCGCTCACCCGTGACGCGCAGCGCGTTGGTGTCTCCATGTTTGTCCCTGTGAAAACATGTAACGTCTGCCTTAGAGCCATGACCGAAACTTGATATTTTTTTCTTTCATGAGTGTCTGGCATCTGCTGGTCTTCATTGTGAAATGTGCCAGTCGTGCTTTGTGAAAACAACAAAGCGGTCACAGAAATTTGTGATCTGAAAACCCAGCTCTCTTCCCCACAAGGCTCCTGGGCCTCCAGGAAGACAGGCCCCTGTTTGCCAACTCAGAGGCATTCCATGTGGGAGGGTGAGTGGGTGAGGCCGAGCCCGCTGTGCCTGGAGCCTCGAGTGGGCCCTGGCTGCCGCTACCACAGCGGGGCCATGTTGCGCGTGGACTGGGCCTGGGTGGCCTCTGTCTTTGCATCTCTGAGAAGGAGTTGGGTGGTAACTGTTGGGGTCAGAAAGAACTCTGCCAGATATCTTGACTGTCATTCTGATCATAGCCTCTTTGTTCTTGCACTTGAACTTTTGTTTCTTACTGTGCTGCTCATGTAGTCCCTGGGGATTTCAGATCTTAGGCTGTTGTTTCACCGTATGGAAGGGTTGATGTGAGCCTGCTCGAACGCACACAGGGCAGCGACAGGGACTTTCCCAGACCCCAGCAAATTCAAGTCGGTCCGCAGACCTCTCAGGTATCCGCAGGACCTCCTGTAGCCCATGGCCGTCTTCCAGGAATCTGCTGCACGACACGAGGAAGATGCTAATGCAGTAAGGTCCGTGCTGGGCCGAGAGCAGCTCTGAAGCTCCAGAGAGCCACGCCGTCAGGTTTCTTGTGGAAGCTCCCATCATCCGTGCTGCAGCAGGCGGAGCACTGCATGTTTGCCACATGCTGCCCATGACAGCACATGAAGCCACAGCGTTTGTAGACAGGACAGAGGGGTACCCGCCCCCTGCCCCTGCTGGCACGGCAGTTCCCAGGCCCTTGGGCAGGCTGGGGTGGCGGCAGAGGCCACAGCACCAGCTCTGACAAGTCCCGTCATCCTCTGCTCAGCAGTGACCTCCCTGGCCCCACTTTGCCCAGAGTTTGGGGTCCCTCCAGGTATAGCTCTAGGCAGCAGTGCCTATCTCTGGCCTGCCTTGATTTCAACCACACCCCTGTAGTCCTGCACCCCACCTCTGGGGCATGCAGAGGTTTGTGTCCCCAAGGAACCCACAGCTGGAGAGAAATAGGGAGATGCAGGAAGTAGGGTCCATGGGGCTCCTAGGAAGCAGACTCTCCAAGGGGTACCCCCACCCCACTACCTTCCCCACAGACGGGCCCCTCCCAAAGCCCACACCCTCCTGTGAGACCATTCCAGTGTCTTCTAGAAAGACTTGCTTGCCAGGAGTGCATTCTTTGTTGAAAAATGCCCTAAGGCGAAGAGATGCAGGTTTATATGGAACCCCCCACCCCCGTCCCCACTCTTCCCCACTCTGTTCGTTCTGAATGTCTTCATGAGTGTGTGTCAGAGCGCCCGGCTGCCTCACCGCAACCAGTGAGTCAGACACAGGTTTCCCAGCCATGTTTCCTGGCTTCGAGGACACGGGTGGCAGGCCCCTTGCTGCCCAGGGCCACTGGTCCCTGCAGGGCGCTGCCTCACCAGCAGGAAGGAGGAAGGCTGTGGCCAGAGCCTGGCGGGGAGGCGGCCTCCCGCTGTGTGAGTGCAGGAGTCCGCCAGAGCCACCTGGGCCTCCGAAGGGCCTTCTGCTGGAAATACCCTCACTGCCAAGTGGAGACTGTGGCGTGTGCCACATTGCCAGCCACCAGGAAAGCGTTTCTTTTTCTTTTTTTTTTTTAAACACCAAGAGCACATACAGCACGGGGGAGAGAACCTGAATGTCTGTTCTGTGAGCTGGTGAAAAACCCAGCGTGAGAACGCAGTGTCAGGCCCCTTCTGCCCGTGCAGTGGGTGTTACGGGCGGTGCGCCCTGGCGAGCAAGCTTTGATTCTTGGTTCTTTGAAGCTCGTTTCAGAGGCTGAGTCCCCACATCAGCTTTAGTTCTTGGACTTCCCTGTATTAAGCAAGAATTAGGAGAATGGCGGTCCCCGCAGGCGCCTCCTGTAAATCCTGAGCTCTCTGGCGCAATCCGAAACTTCTCTTGTTTTCTTTGGCTGTATCGGCCGAGCCAGGAGAGGCCTGGGCTGTGACTAAGGAGAAAGACATCAGGGGTTTCTGAGAGTAGACGGTGGCTTTGTGGGTGCAGGGCTTTTGTGGAAATTGTCAGCCTCTATGGGAAGTGTCCGGCATCCCCTCCCCAGCCTGCCTGCTGTCACCACAGAGCTGCTGGAGCCTGCCTTGCCCACGGCCCATTTCCACCCGGGCATGTTCGTCTCTCACGACTTGGGCAGAGGCCCCCGGTGGTCCTGAGTTTCTATTTCTCATCCAGGAAGGTAACCATGGGCTTTGGCAGTGGGTTTCCATATGGCTTGGATCCAAATTAGAGTTGATCTTTGTTTTCACTTTCCATAGTTAATAACATGCAAAATAATGAGAAGAATTTACTTTAAGGTGAGAGCTGTATTGGTCCAACATTGCCTGCTTATTGTCAGGGTACAGAATTTTAATACTTTCTTAATCCAGTTTTTCAAACTTCTCCTTGTAGACCATAAGGATGAATTCCACGATAGGATCCTTTCTAAAATCTATTTTAAATGGTTGTCTGGTCCTGCCGAGGTTATTATCTGCATCTGCTATTTTTTCAATACACGTAAACAGGTACAGCGTGATGCTTCGTTTCATGTCCTGTTCTTAAGCTCGTTAGAGCCAGTTTTGAAACGTTTGGTCTTACGTGGACGGAGGCCGGCTTGGCTTAGCCGTGCTGATGAGTAGGTGAGGGACGTCTCCATCTTGAGGTCACCAGGCAAGAGAGTTGCCTGCACCAGGTGGGAGGCCAAGGCCCTGGGGTGACAGTCCCCACCGCCACCCGAGGTAAGAAAATAAAAACGATGTGGTTGCGCTCAGGCCTCTGTCATGCCTGGTGTCAGAGAAGGCAGAGCCCGCAGTAGGGTGCAGGGTACAAGGCCCTGGGAGGGCGCCGGCCAGGGAAGGTGGTATAGATGGCCCTCAGATTGCTGGGCCCCAAGCAGCTCCCCGCCCTGCCCATCCACCTGCCCTGGCTCCCGCCTCGTTCTCTCTTTAGTTTAACTGTGAAAAGAGGAGGTTGAGAGTGTTCTGGTGACTGGAGCTCTTCTCCTTGTCTTTCCTGCCTTCCTACGGGGCCACCTGTGTCGGGGCAGCAGGGTCCATGTTTATGCCGATCGGAGGTGCCCCTACCGTGTGGCCGCACTGTACTGTGCTGCCCGGGTAGCCAGGAATCTCTCCGTCTCTTCCCCTGCCGCCCGCCTGGTCTCATGGGCCTCCTTCACACACCGCTCCCTGTGGATTGCCTGCCTGGGCCCAGAGCAGGGGAACTGGAGTTTGTGAGTGAGCAGAGCATGTTATGTGCAGACAGGGAAACGAGAACTTTGAACCTGGCTTTCTGAGTCCAGGGGAGAGCTGCGTGGCCCCCGACACCACTCTGCCGCCAGAGGGATGTGCCTGCTGAGCCTTTTCCTTCCACACCGCCTCTGGCTGCCGGGCCAGCGGCTTCCACTGAGACTCCCTGGAGAGCCGGCTCCCGTGTCCATCCACCGAGCACTCAGACGGATGCTGATGACCAGGCCGAGGGGGAGCCCAGAAGGACCCCAGGCCCTGGGTAGGGTGGCTCTGGGAGGCCAGGTCCACTGCCCGGAAGTCTGTCAGCCCTAAGCCAGGGAAGACTGGAGCTTGGCCTGGCGGGTCTGGGTGGACGCCGCTCCCCCTCCGGACTCCCTGCACAGGGAAGGAGGCCTGAGCCTCTGTGGCCCTGTAGCCGTGGGCAGAGCTGGGCCTGTCCTGTGTTCCTGCCTGGCAGGTGCAGGTGCTGGCCGTCTCAGGCGGAAGGAGATGGGAATCTTGGATTTTTTTTTTTTTTTTTGAGATAGAGTCTTGCTCTAACACCCAGCCTGGAGTATACTGGTGCGATCTCGGCTCACTGCAACCTCCTCCGCTTCCTGGGTTCAAGTGATTCTCCTGCCCCAGCCTCACGAGTAGCTGGGATTACAGGCGCACGCCACCACGCTTAACTGATTTTTGTATTTTTAGTAGAGACGGGGTTTCACCATGTTGGCCAAGCTGGTCTCGAACTCCTGACCTCAGGTGATCCACCCAACTCGGCCTCCCAAAGTGCTGGGATTACAGGCGAGAGCCACCGCACCCGGCAGAATCTTGGAATTTTTATAGATAGCACCTCAGTTTCTGACTCCAGCTGCGTACTTCCTGCCTCTACCAGCAGGGGTTGCCACCAGGCCAGAGCCAGGGCCGGGTCCCTGCGTCCATCCCCCAGTAGGATGGACATGAGCCATCCTTCTAGGGGACTTTTTTCAGTGTGCGACTCCTCTCTGTTAGGTGGGAGGAGCCAGTGTGTGTGGCCTGTGCCGTGCTCAGCAGTGCGTGGCTGGGCTGTGTGTGTGCCCCCTGTTCCTGCAGGGCCCAGCAGGCATCGTAGCGTGGCAGCTGTGTCCGAGCCACTGCCTGGGCATCCCACGACCCGGCAGGGTGCACAGTCACTCCCGCTGGGGGCTTTCTGTCGCATGTGTGTCTCCTGTCGACTCTGCACTTCGTTCTCAGAGCAGAATGTTTCCTGTTCTCAGTGCGTGAAGACACTGGTTTTCGATCTGCGTCTAAAACCACTTTCCTGCCTTTCATTGTAACACAGTGTGTTCATTTGTTTAAAACAGAGTTTAATGAGTAATTTAGATCTGACTGGTCAATATCTTAAAACTTTATATTAATAAAAAGTTCTTCCTGGAATTTTTCTTTCAATTCTGGCAGAATAAACAGGTGTTTTTAAGTTTTCCCACTGTCTGAGCCAAGCAGGACCCTGTCCCCGAGCAAGAGATGTCCCCTTCCATCCCTGACCCCCTGCCTGGGACAAGCCTTGTTGGGGGGCCCCAGCTTCAGGGCTGTGGTGGGAATAACACCCGCAAATGCCAGCCTCTCCTTTCTTCCCATCCACCAGTTCACTACAAGGCCATATCTGGTCTTTATGCAACAGGAAGCCCATTTCTGGTGGGATGTGCCTTCCAGTGCCACAGGGCCACTGACCCCACGCATCTCTGTTCTGTCCATCAGTGCTGGGATGGACAGCAAGGGCGAGCCCAGTGTCTGGCAGATAGGTGGGTGGGAACGGGGAGGGGAGAATGCCATCCTAAGCCTGTGTTTGGGGAGCCCCCACACAGCCTGGGTACTGCCTGGGAAACCTGTCCTAAGTAAAACATGGGCCTCGCCTCGCCCACCGGCCTGCGAAGCCAGCGTCTCCGTGAAGGTGGATGGAAACACCTTTGTCCTCATTTTGAGCTGCAGGCTGGGTCAGCGGCTTCTGAAGCCCTCAAGTGACTTTCTTTTTTTGTTGTGTTTTGAGACGGAGTCTAGCTCTGTCGCCCAGGCTGGAGTGCAGTGGCGCAATCTTGGCTCCCTACAAGCTCTGCCTCCTGGGTTCACACCATTCTCCTGCCTCAGCCTCCCAAGTAGCTGGGACTACAGGCGCCCATCATCACACCTGGCTAATTTTTTGTATTTTTAATAGAGACGGGGTTTCACCGTATTAGCCAGGATGGTCTCGATCCCTGACCTCGTGATCCGCCCATCTCGGCTTCCCAAAGTGCTGGGATTACAGGCGTGAGCCACCGTGCCCGGCTGCCCTCAAGTGACTCTCTAACCCAAGACCCAGGCCCTAGCAGGAGGAGGGTGGGTGCAGGGCTGGTGGGACAAAAAGAGGCCTCAGCAGGCCTGGCAGACCCTTCCAGTGCGTCCCAAAGCGTGTCAAGCAGCTAGGAGGACCTGTGTCAAGCTCAAGCCATCGTAGGTCCCCATGAGGTATCTGAAGCCCCTTCTTGGTGACGGGAGGCGGAGGTGCTGACATTCTGGGGAATGGACCGGAGTCCTCGACTGGCTTCGCGCAGGCCCCTGAAGGCGGTGAGGTGTGTGGTGACCTGGATGCCTGTAACTTCATGGCTGCATCATTCCTGATTCAGAACTTTAGCTGGAGCTTCATCTGGTGATTGCAGAATTGGACCAACAGGAGGACTGCGGCGTGGCCCGGCCCCTCCCTGGAATGGAGCTCAGCTCTTCGGAGGTGTCAGCACCTGTCGCCTCCGTGGTCCCCCTGCCGAGGGAGTGCGGCCCCCACGAGGTTCGGGGTGACTTTGTTTGCCGGAGTGGCCGGCCCTGCGTGTGTCTTGCGGATGTTTGTGAGCCTTAGTTCCCACAGCACCGTGTAGGCTGCGTCTGTTTCGTGCTGGTCCTGTTGAGGCGTGATGGTTCCCCCCCATCCCAGGAGCTCCCTACCTGTGATTGGCTGAACACCCAGTACCCCGCCAGCCACGCTAGGGGTTGCTGCTGGAAATGGTGGCAGCTGACTCCCTAAAAACCTCCCCATTGGAGGAAAGAGCATGCCTTGCCCCTGCCTGCCGGGCCCAGGCCCCCTCTCGTCCTGTGCTCTGTTCTCTGCCTGGGGGGCTGGCCTGGGTGTCCCGGCGTGGGCTTCCTGCAGGACTTCCCAGGGCAGAGCCCTCGGGGATGGGAGGCCGGGGCTCCCTTCCCTGCCCTCCCTGCGCGATTCTGAGGCCCGGCTCCGGGTGTTGGCCAAGGGCGTCTGCTCCTTCTGGGTTCCACCTGGCTCCTTCACACCTGGGTGGTGACATTGCAGGGTCTCTGGCTTGGCCGATCTCGTGTTCCCCTGACTCATGTGCACCTGTGCAATAAACCCGCAGACTAACCTCCAGCAATGCCAGGCTGGTTGCTGTGTCCCAAGAACAAGAAGGCGGAACCGGGGGCTGCAGAACCAGCCCCTCCCCACGAGGCTCCCCTCTGGACGCCCCTCCCTGTGGAGGACACCAGGAGCCACAGACCCCAGACCACAGAGCATGCAGGGGAGGGCACGGGGCGGCTGGGGCAGGGTGTCTGCTGCCTCATTTACGGGATTCACTCCTTGTCTGGCACACTGCTGCCTGCACTGCTCCCGTCCCCTATGTTGGCTACTCTGGGCCTACAGGCCTAATCCTGCTTGGCATGAAAGTGTCCTAAGGCGACTGTGACAAATTTCCACAAGCTGAATGGCTTAAAGGAACACATTTGTTCTCTTACAGTTGCAGAGGCCAGAAGAGTCTAAAAGCAGTCAGCAGGGCTGGTTCCTCCTGGAGGCTTGGAGGGGCTGAATCCTTTTCCTGCCTTTTCTAGTGTCTGGAGGGCGCCTGCATCCCCTTGCTCACGGCCCCTTCCATCAACAAAGCCAGTAGTGCCACATCTTTCCACCTCTCCCTTACTCTGACCTCCTCCCTTTCTCTTAGAAGGACCCTGTGTGATGTTGGACCCACCTAGATAATTTAGGGTCATCTCTCATTTCAAGATCCTTAATGTAATCCCACCTTTGAGTACCTTTTGCCAGATAAGGTCACAAATTCACAGGGTCTGAGGATGAAGATGTGGACCTCTTTGAGGGCCATGATGCAGCCCACCACGTCTAGAATGGAGTGTGTTCTGCAGTGGGGGGTGCCTATGCAGACCTATCCCAAAGTCCAAAGAGGCAGAGAGGCCAAAGAAAGCTGCCCTTGGCCGGGCGCAGTGGCTCACCCCTGTAATCCCAGCACTTTGGGAGGCTGAGGCGGGCGGATCATGAGGTCAAGAGTTCAAGACCAGCCTGGCCAACATGGTGAAAACCCATCTCTACTAAAAATACAAAAATTAGCTGGGCATGGTGGCGGGCGCTTGTAATCCCAGCTGTTCGGGAGGCTGAGGCAGGAGAATCACTTGAGCCCGGGAGGCGGAGGTTGCAGTGAGCCGAGATTGCATCACTGCACTCCAGTCTAGGAGACAGAGCAAAGTCTCCATCTCAAAAAAAAAGAAGCAGCAGCAGCTGCCCAATCCAGTTTCTCAGAAAGACAGTTTCTCAAAAAGAAACATTTAATAGGGACTTAGGAACAGAAGCCACATCTGTGTCTGGGGCCCACGCGTCACCGCCAAGCCGAGGGCTTATGTACGTCAGGGGAGTGGTCTGTGTGGTTCAGGAGGGATGTGCTGGACAACTGAAGCAGATAAGCATCCCAGTCATTTGCTCCAAGGGCAGGATTTAGGGTAAGTACCTGCTCTTACACAAGGAACAATAGATGAGCTGAAAATCTTAGAGGCCTTCCTGGAACTGGGGTTCATCAGATGCCAACACGGCGGGTTAGCCTCCAAGCTGGAGCGTGTCCAGGGGTGGGGCACCTGCTGGCTCAGTCACCTCCTGCTCCAAGGGTCTGAGCCAAATATCCAGCAGGCAACATGCTTGGCCCTGAAGCCTCAGCCCCTGTGAGGACTGCAGCTGGGGTTTCTTTCCCCAGTGGGTGGGAAAGGCCAGCCCCAAGTCCAGGACCTGCCCTTGAGGCCACGCTGGCTTAGGGCTTCAAATCTGGGTTCCTAGGATAGAGGGGGTGTGCTCCAGTGGCGTGGGGGTGAGGATGGCAGAGAGAGGGGAGCCGGGAAGTGAGAGAAGGGACCCAATGGGCTGTTAGGCTCGTGGGGCTTCTCGGGACACCACTGGCAGAGCGTGGCTGTTGACACCTCCCTGGGGCTCGGGGTCCTCCTTTGGTGCCAGTAAACACCTGTCACACACTCGCTGGGATGGACTCACCTTCAGGGTTTGCTGCCTCCCCTGTCCTCCACCCTGGTAGCACCTTTCCAAGACACTTGTGGGGATCAGGCCGGGCCTGGCCAGCGTCAGGGAGGCTGCACTTTCTGGAGGCCTCTGGTATTACAGGCACCTCACCCCAGCTGGACTTCTGCCCGAATTACTGCATTGAGGAGATACCCCCACAACGTGCGGACTCAGGCTGTCCCTGAAAGAGCCTTCACCTCCACGAGGCCAGCCTGGACCCCTGCACACTGCCCTGCTCATGCCCCCATCCATGCCAGCTCCCACCAAGCCCCTGCCCCTGCCAGAGAGTCCGGAGAGGAGAGGGGAGACAGACTTATCTTTCTTTCTTTTTTTTTTTTTTTTTTTTGAGATGGGGTTGTCTCGCTGTCGCCCAGGCTGGAGCGCAGTGGCCGGATCTCAGCTCACTGCAAGCTCCGCCTCCCGGGTTCACGCCATTCTCCTGCCTCAGCCTCCCGAGTAGCTGGGACTACAGGCACCCGCCCCCTTGCCCAGCTACTTTTTTGTATTTTTTAGTAGAGACGGGGTTTCACCGTGTTAGCCAGGATGGTCTGGATCTCCTGACCTCGTGATCCGCCCGTCTCGGCCTCCCAAAGTGCTGGGACTACAGGCTTGAGCCACCGCGCCCGGCCAGACTTATCTTTCTGTACTTCTTTTTTTTTTTTTTTTTTTTTTTTTTTTAGACAGGGTCTCACTCTGTCGCCCAGGCTGGAGTGCAGTGGTGTGATCTCAGCTCACAGCAACTTCTGTTCAACCAGTTGGCCTCAAGCAATCCTCCCACCTCAAGCTCCCGAGTAGTTGTGACCACAGGCGCACAACCACGTCCGGCTAATTAAACAATTTTTTTGTAGAGATGAGGTCTTGCCATGTTGCCCAGGCTGGTCGCAAACTCCTGGGCTCAAGTGATCCTCCTCAGCCTCGCAAAGTGCTGAAATTACAGGCGTGAGCCACCACACCTGGCTTTTATTTCTGTTTTTACTGGTAACAGCTTTATTGAGATAACAGTTCATTCCACATGACTCAGCCATTCAAAGTGTACAATTCAGGCTGTGATTATAAAGGCTGCACTGTTGAGGACACTAAGCCTGGATGGGTGTCCCCCACCAAGTTCAATGATGTCCTGCAAAAACGTCCACCCTAGGCCTGGACGGGTGTCCCCCCAAATTCATTGATGTCCTGCAAAAACTCACGTCCACCCTGCACTTCAGAATGTGACTTTATTAGGCCAGGTGCGGTGGCTCATGCCTGTAATCCCAGGACTTTGGGAGGCCAAGATGGGTGGATTGCTTGAGCTCAGGAGTTCGAGACCAGCCTGGGCAACATGGTGAAACCCTGTCTACACTGAAAATACAAAAAAGTAGCCAGGCATGAGGCCGGGCGTGGTGGCTTACACCTGTAATCCCAGCACTTTGGGAGGCCGAGGCGGGTGGATCATCTGAGGTCGGGAGTTCGAGACCAGCCTGACCAACATGGAGAAACCCCATCTCTACTAAAAATACAAAAAATTAGCCTGGTGTAGTGGCACATGCCTGTAATCCCAGCTACTAGGGAGGCTGAGGCAGGAGAATCACTTGAACCTGTGAGGCGAAGGTTGCAGTGAGCCGAGATCGTGCCATTGTACTGCAGCCCGGGCAACAAGAGCGAAAATTCCATTTCAAAAAAAAAAAGTAGCCAGGCATGGTGGCACGTGCCTGTAGTCCTAGCTACTCAGGAGGCTGAGGTAGGAGGTTCATTGAGCCTGGGTGGGGGTGGGGGGCAGAGGCTGCAGTGAGCCAAGATTGTACTCCTGCACTCCAGCCTGGGTGACAGAGTGAGACCCCATCTCAATTAAAAAAAAAAAAAAAAGAATATGACTTTGTTTGGAAATGAGGTCTTCATGGATGTCATTAGTTACATAAAATGCAGTTGCCCCAGGTGAGGACCCTAAATCCAGGGCCTGGTGTACTTGTAAGAAGATGGCCTTGTGAGGCCATGTGACCCCGAGGTCAATCGATCGCGGTGAAGCTGCTCCAGGCAGAGGACTGCTGACACCCTGGAAACCAAGACAACAGCTGCTTCAAAGCGAGGGTCCGAGGACCCGGCGCGGTGGCTCGCGTCTGTAATCCCGGCACTTTGGGAGGCCGACACAGGCGGATCACGTGAGGCCAGGAGTTCAAAACCAGCCTGGCCAACATAGTGAAAACCTGTCTCTACTAAAAGTACAAAATGTAGTTGGACATGGTGGTGCATGCCTATAATTCTAGCTGCTTGGGATGCTGAGGCAGGAGAATTGCTTGAACCCCGGAGGCAGAGGTTACAGTGAGCCGAGATCGTGCCACTGCACTCCAGCCCGGGCAACAGAGCAAGACTGTCTCCAAAAAAAAAAAAAAAAAACCACAAAATGAGGGTCTTTGTAGGGGAGTGTGGCCACTGAGAGCAGGCCAGGGAGCACCTGGAGAGGCAGCCTGGGACTCTGAGTCCCAGACTGCCTCAAAACAAAAGAATGTTTTGGGTTCAATAACATGAAAATTATGCCTTATCCAGCAAGTGGTGAATTTCCTGAGCTCCTGTGACCCCCACAAGGAAGAGAGGACTGAACAGGCTCGGGAAAGGTTTCTGTGAAAGGGGAGGGCCTGGGGGTGCGAGCAGGCTCACGCCCGGGGTGCCCTGGGCATGCTTGGGTGTCAGCAGCTGAGCCAGCAACACCGGGATGACACCCCCATTTTACAGGCTCTCGGGTCAGGTGGGATTCCCAAGACCGCACAGGTCTTGATGAATGGCCTGGCTGGAACCCGCTTCCACGGACCCAGCATCAGGCCTCCCTTGAAGCTGGGCCGAGTCCCTGAGCTCACTGGGAGGACCTGTCCGCCCGGCTGTGCTGATTGTTTACACAAACACCACCTGGTTGGTTTTCTCTGAACAGTGTAAAAGTGACGCAGAAGGCTGGGGCCACACGCTAAGCTAATGGCTGCGAGTTCACACCCACGGTCCCCAGAGAGCAGTTGTGTGTGCGGCCTCCTCACCACCCTCTCTGTGTCTGGACATGGGAGCCTTGCGGGCACACACATGCACACACATGCATACATGCAGGCACACACGCAGATGCACACACACAGATACACGTACATGCAGATGCACGCACACATGCGAACACACGTATACATGCAGACGCACATGCACACACGTGGACGCACAGGCACACACACGAATACACACTGTGGACACACAGGCACACACACATGCGTGGACATGCACACACACACACACGAATGTGTCCAGACATCTAGTTCTTCACGCCCTTGTTACTCTCAGGAGCAGCACAGCTACCCCGAGGCCGGCCTGACTGTGGCCTCTGAGGGTCCAGTCTTCACTTTCCCCTGTGGAGGGGATGGGGCCCCCATGCACGCTGTGTGCCCCAGTTTCTGAGTGAGGCCACCCTGAGCTCTGCCCCTGTGACCTTCCCTGCCTTGGTGCCACCCTTCCTGGAGCCGGGACACGGACGCTGGTCCTTCCCTGAGTGGGAGTCGTGAGTCCTTTGCCTTCTTCCCTGTCTCCTACTTGTAGCCCTGAAATGTGCTTCCCTGGGCCCTGCCTCGCGTTTCCATATGAAAACGACGCAGGCCGGGCGCCGTGGCTCAAGCCTGTAATCCCAGCACTTTGGGAGGCCGAGATGGGCGGATCACGAGGTCAGGAGATTGAGAGCATCCTGGCTAACACGGTGAAACCCTGTCTCTACTAAAAAATACAAAAAAAAACTAGCCGGGCGAAGTGGCGGGTGCCTGTAGTCCCAGCTACTCGGGAGGCTGAGGCAGGAGAATGGCGTGAACCCGAGAGGAGGAGCTTGCAGTGAGCTGAGATCCGGCCACTGCACTCCAGCCTGGGTGACAGAGCAAGACTCTGTCTCAAAAAAAAAAAAAAGAGAGAAAACGACGCAGGCTGCGCTCCCTCCCCTGCTGGCACCCTGGTATCTCATGGAGACCGTGGCCTCTCCATCCAGAGAGGGGGCCAGGCCCCACTGTCCTTGAGCTCCGTCTGTCTACGTCTCTGGCTGCCACTGACCCCACCAGCATCTTGGCCTCTCGACACACCCCCTCCGCCTTGGCTCTGTGTCATACCCAGACCTCACGACATGCTCCTGGGCAAGGCTGCATCAGCAGCGCCCTGGCCAGGGCTGTGGTCGGACCATGGAGGGGGCCCCCTGACTGAGACCACACCCTGTACTCCCAAAAGAGGTCATCCTGCCTATGCCAGAAACTCCGTCAAGTACATATGCACTCCTGGAGTGTGGGCGCAGAGGCTGGCCACATTTAGCCAGTCGTACATTCATTCAGGCTGCAATTCTTCCTTATCTCTGGGCTCAGGGCCAGACCCAGGCACACGAGGCCAGGCAGGCGTGACGCAGCAGCCCTTAGGATCTGTGTCCTGTGATTTTCTCACTCTTAAGGAGCACAAAGGTGAGCGCAGCCATGGGGCAGAATGGGGAAGGAAGAGGGGTCAACGGTGGCCCAGTCGGCTCAGCTCAGTCTGAATAGCACCTCCCACTGCTCCCAGGCCGGGTAGCAGCCTCTAGAGCAGAGCAGAGCCCCCTCTTGTCCTTCCAACCGGCTCTTAGGGGCTCACCTGCTACCCACCCCCACAGTGAGCCCCGCGGTCAGCTTTCTCTAAAGGCAGTTCCAGCACACATAGCTCTCTCTGCCCTGCACGTTGTCCACGACGCTTCCTGCCCCCAGATCCCAATGTCCCTGCCACGGCTCAGCACAGCTCCTTGATCTGGCCCTGCGTCAGCATCCCCTGGTGTGGCTACATGTGCTGCAGAGGAGCCTGGGAAGTGTGTCCTACATGTGCTGCAGAGGAGCCTGGGAAGTGTGTCCTACATGTGCTGCAGAGGAGCCTGGGAAGTGTGTCTTTTCCATCTGTGGGAAATTCTATAGTTTTTCTTGCCCTTAAGGGAGGTGGGAGAAGGATCTGGGCAGGGAAGGCCCAGCCCATCTCTGGCCACCTTTGATACTGTAAGCCTCTTGGAGAGGGGCCATGTCTGCCTCGCTCTGCAAGCAGACCTGCAGAGTGCCTGGCACAAGGACATTCAGATGTGGGAAGGAGGGAGGAAGGAGAGACGACCTGGAAAGGAATGAGTGTGAGCTCAGTCGATGGTCAGGGACAGTGTCCTACCAGGGGCTGGTTGTGCTGTGGAGAGCTCACGGAGCTCTGAGCTTCCAAATGCTGGAGTCCTGACCCTGCCTTTTGTGGGATAGAAAATGGGAATTAACACTGCTTCTGGGCAGCTCAATTAGAACATCTTAGATGCTCTACCTGGTGGTGGAATGATTAGATTACTCAAGCCTACAATTTTCTCTCATGCACAATTTGCATCCAATTATGTTATTCTGTCTCTAGTCTAGTGCAAATCTAATCTCATCTCCATCAATTGGCCCTGCTTCATAACGCACGTTTCCTGACAGCAGTTAGAGGAGAGGCTGAGTGAGGTTGTGGTGGCATCTCCCAGCTTCTCTGGGTGGGTAAGGATACTGTTGGCTTTGCCTGGCTCCCCCCCAGACCCTCTCTGCACAGACAGAACCTCAGCTAACATACAGCTTGGCTGCCCTGTTCTGCCAGATGGGGATCACAAGGCCAGCAAAACCTGCAGGCCCTGGGTGCGGCAGCTCATGCCTGTAATCCCACCACATTTTGGGGCTGAGGTGGGTGGATGACTTGAGCTCAGGAGTTCAAGACCAGCCTAGGCAACATGGCGAAACCCCATTGCTACAAAAAACACAAATAATTAGCAGAATGAGGTGGCATGCACCTGTAGTTCCAGCTGCTCAGGAGGCTGAGGCAGGAGGATCACCTGAGCTAGGGGAGGTTGAGACTGCAGTAAGCCATCACGGCCCCACTGCACTCCAGCCTGGGCAACAGAGTGAGACCTTGTCTCAAAAAAACAAAAACCAGGCCTGGAGCGGTGGCTCATGCCTGGCATCCCAGCACTTTGGGAGGCCAAGGTGGGTGGATCACCTGAGGTCAGGAGTTTGAGACCAGCCTGGCCAACATGGTGAAATCCCGTCTCTACTAAAAATACAAAAATTAGCCAGGCGTGGTGGCAGGTGCCTGTAATCTCAGCTACTCAGGAGGCTGAAGCAGGAGAATCACTTGAACCCGGAAGGTAGAGTTTGCAGTGAGCCAAGATCGCACCACTGCACTCCAGCCCAGGTGACAAGAGTGAAACTCCATCTCAAACAAACAAACAACAACAACCTACTAGCTCTGGGAAAAGTGATGCTCGCTGAGAATTCTGGGTGGAGGGTAGGAGACCCAACCAAGATGACACCGTCACTCAAGAGTGAGTGACAGCGGACTGGGGACCCGCAGCTGCCTGCCCAGCCCAGGGACCATGCCTGCCTCAGGAGCTTTAGAGTGAGGGTCTGGGCCTTCAGCGTGGGGTGGTTCCTTGCCTAGCATCTGCTCTGTGCATTTATATCGGCTGGGGCCCCAGTGGAAACAGGCAGCACTCCCAGGGGCAACCCAAGGAGCGTTTGGTGTCCAGTGTGTGGAAGCAGTGTTCCCTTTCAGGACGGGGCCCGCATTACAAACGGGGAGCTCAGGCCAGGCTGTCCTGGGCTCCTGCACGTTCTGGACATTGCATACCCACCCCTCCACCTTCCTGTCCTACCCATGACTTGAGCAGGCGCCCAATCTGCAGGGCGGACTGCAGGAGAGGGGCTGCCCTGGGAGGGGGTTGTAGGCTTCTGCTGCCCTGTGCCATTTTCATTTATTTATTTATTATTATTATTTTCAAGACAGGATCTCTCTCTGTCACCCAGGCCAGAGTTCAGTGGTGTGATGATGGCTCACTGTAGCCTCAACCTCCCAGTTCAAATGATATGATCCTCCCACCTCAGCCTACCAAGTAACTGGGACTACAAGTGTGTGTCACCAAACCTGACTAATTTTTTATTTTTTGTACGTAGAGATGTAGAGACTATGTTGCCTAGGCTGGTCTCAAACTCCTGAGCTCAAGTGATCCTCCCACCTCAGCCTCCCAAAGCTCAAGCCATTTTTAACATTGCCGAGGCAAACAGTTTTGGGGAACCATGCCTGAACGAACCATGAGTAAGACCTTCACGTTGTCTTTCTGGCTCTCGGGGGTCTGGAGGGGAAGTGGCTCATGGCAGGTCCCAGCACGTAGACCTGTTTTCTGGTTCATGTGCCAGGATGGGGAAGGACCTGAGCCATCAGGGTCCTGGGGATCCAGTGTCTTAATTCATTCAGGGTAGCCTGTCCTGCCCTCCAGACTGCTGGGCACAACCGGGGCTCTGTCCCAGGACCCAGGGCTCCTCCAGGGCAGCTGCTGTGACGTCGTGGCTATGAGGCATTCAGCTGCCTCCCAGAAGGCGCCATGCTTTTGCCCAACCTGGAGTCCCCACTCTGCTGCTAGCACCAGGACAGTCTCACCTGCCTCGGCCTCTGGCTCCTCCTCAAGCTTCAGGTCTGAACTTGGGCATGGTCTCTGCCCAGAAGCCTTCTGCATCTCTCTCAGATCCCCATTTACCTCCAACAGGAGCCTTCCTTAGGGCACTTGGTAAAATTTCACATCCATGACAGTGACAGTCACCACCCCCATGCTGTGAGCCCCACGGGAGTCCAAGCTGACTTCATTCTTCCCCTACCACGTGCCTCACCCACTTTGAGCTCCTGTATTAGCCCATTCTCATGCTGCTAATAAAGACATATCCGAGACTGTATAATTTATAAAGGAAAGAGGTTTAATCGACTCACCGTTCCACAGGCTGGGGAGGCCTCAGGAAACTTACAATCATGGCGGAAAGGGAAGCAAACACATCCTTCTTCACATGGTGGCAGGAAGGAGAAGTGCCAAGCAAAAGGAGGGAAAGCCCCTTATAAAACCATCAGATCTCACGAGGATTCACTCACTATCACGAGAACAGCAATGAGGGTAACCACCTCCATGATTCAGTGACCTCCCACCGGGTCCCTCCCATGACATGGGATTATGGGAGCTACAATTCAAGATGAAATTTGGGTGGAGACACAGCTAAACCATATCAGAGCTCCTAACGCACTCTCAGAGGGCAGGGTTGAACCAGCAGTGGGTTCAGTAACAAGGGACTTTCGTCAGCGGGTAGTGAAATTCATCAGATTTCCAAGCTGCTGCTGCTGATGCTCCTAAGGAAGCAGACAGCATGTGAATGAAATTGACAACTTCATATAAATAATGTGTATATATATATAGAGAGAGAGACGGAGTCTTA
Organism: Mandrillus leucophaeus; assembly: GCF_000951045.1. Taxonomy (NCBI): domain Eukaryota; kingdom Metazoa; phylum Chordata; class Mammalia; order Primates; family Cercopithecidae; genus Mandrillus; species Mandrillus leucophaeus. Next base: position 1,979,638 of record NW_012107474.1, on the reverse strand, counting down.
CTCTGTCACCCAGGCTGGAGTGCAGTGGTACATTCTCGGCTCACTGCAACCTCCTCTGCCTCCTGAGTTCAAGCTATTCTTTTGCCTCAGCCTCCTGAGTAGCTGGGATTACAGATACCTGCCACCATTCCCGGCTAATTTTTTGTATTTTATTTTATTTTATTTTATTTTGCGACGAAGTCTCACTCTGTCACCCCGGCTGGAGTGCAGTGGTGCAATCTCAGCTCACTGCAAACTCCGCCTCCCGGGTTCACGCCATTCTCCTGCCTCAGCCTCCTGAGTAGCTGGGACTACAGGCGCCCACCACCGCGCCCAGCTAATTTTTTGTATTTTTAGTAGAGATGGGGTTTCACCGTATTCTCCATCTCCTGACGTTGTGATCTGCCTGCCTCAGCCTCCCAAAGTGCTGGGATTACAGGTGTGAGCCACCGCGCCTGGCCTTGTCTATCTAATCTATCTAATCTATCTATCTATCTATCTGTCTGTCTATCTATCTATCTATCTATCTATCTATCTATCTATCTATCTATCTATCTATCTAAGACGTTGTCTTGCTCTATCATCTATCTATCTATCTATCTATCTATCTATCTATTTTAAGACGGAGTCTCGCTCTGTCGCCCAGGCTGGAGTGCAGTGGCCGGATCTCGGCTCACTGCAAGCTCCGCCTCCCGGGTTCATGCCATTCTCCTGCCTCAGCCTCCTGAGTAGCTGGGACTACAGGCGCCCGCCACCTCACCCGGCTAGTTTTTTCGTATTTTTTAGTAGAGACGGGGTTTCACTGTGTTAGCCAGGATGGTCTCGATCTCTTGACCTCGTGATCCGCCCGTCTCGGCCTCCCAAAGTGCTGGGATTCCAGGCTTAAGCCACCGCGCCCGGCCATTTATTTATTTTTTTTTCAGTAGGGATGGGGTTTCACCATGTTGGTTAGGCTGATCTGGAACTCCTGACCTCAAGTGATCCGCCCACCTCAGCCTCCCAAAGTGCTGGGATTCCAGGCTTAAGCCACCGCGCCCGGCCATTTATTTATTTTTTTTTCAGTAGGGATGGGGTTTCACCATGTTGGTTAGGCTGATCTGGAACTCCTGACCTCAAGTGATCCGCCCACCTCAGCCTCCCAAAGTGCTGGGATTACAGGCGTGAGCCACGCGCACCCAGCCACAGAAATAATTTTGATCCCTTTGTCAACCTGTATTTAAACCAGACCACAGCATTAATTACATCTTTTATTTTCTGTTTTACACTGATACTTCCTGTTTACACACAAGCTTCTAACCCTAAATCCAGCTTCCCCCAACCCAGGTGCCCCATAGGAGTTCCTGGTCACTGCTCCTGCAGACACCCACTCCCTTCCTGTTGGGGACGGCTCTACCGCTGTGTGGCACCCTAATCAGCACCTCCCCCACCTGCCTTCCACTGGAAGTTCTCAAGTGGGAAATACCTCGGGTTTTCCTTTCAATGCAAAACTGCTTGATTCTGTTTTGCATATTATAAAAGCTTATTCTCAGAGTTCATGTTAAGAGTACAGAATACACAGTGCATGATTCAGAGTTTTCTTTTTTTCCTTTCCTTTCCTTTTTTTTTTTTTTGGAGACAGGATCTCACTCTGTCACCCAGGATGGAGTGCAGTGGTGCGACTTTGGCTCACTGCAACCTCCACCTCCTGGGTCCAAGTGTTCCTCCTGTCTCAGCCTCCCAAGTAGCTGGGGTTATAGGCGCCTGCCACAACACCCAGTTAATTTTTCTATTTTTAGTAGAAACAGGGTTTCACCATGTTGGTCAGGTTGGCCTAGAACTCCTGACCTCAAAGTGATCCACCCACGTTGGCCCCCCAAAGTATTGGGATTCCAGGTGTGAGCCACCGCGCCCAGCCTGATGCAGAGTTTTCTATCGTCACTTTCAAAGCTCTGTGGACTCACAGGTAGATCCCTCCTTAGTCTTTACCGCCCTCTGATCTGGACAGCCTGAATCCCGCAGCTGCAGTTCTGGCGTACGCTGTCGGACACCTTGGAGGCAAAGTGCAGCTCAGGACACCCTCAGGAATACACTCACATTATGACCCCGGTGCACAGAGATTTCACCCCCAGTCTTAGCTCTTATCATGTATGATGCTCCCTCTTCTGTCCTGTTTAACACAGCATCACAGGTGGGAAGCCACCGGGCCGATTCCATGAATGGGAAGTAATCCCTGTTGAAAACTAGGCGGTGTTTTTTAAATAGACACACTCTCCTAAGATACCTCCCTTTAGGAGCCCACATGGCTCCACGGGAAGCCTCCCGCATCGCAGGGCGCTCGGTGAGGCTGCAGGCTATTCCGCACGTGCATGACAGTGTTGCTGCCTCTCTGTACCGGAGCATAAAGTGTGTGAATGTATCTGAGATCTGGAGCCAGTTATGCTGTGGAATTGGATTTACTCACACTCTTATTTTATGGGAGAAACTGAGGCTTGGGGCCAGGACCTAGAGTCAAAGCAACAACATGCAAAGATGGTGGTTAGGAACGCAGGCCGGAGCGGCAAGGTGTGAATCCTGGGCCCACCACCCGCTTGCTGTGTGAGCCGGGCAATCTCCCCAGCGTCCGTGCCACCGAGGGGAAGGACCTGCCCAGCGTGGTTCAGACGAAGAAAAAAATCCAAAACAAAGGAGGCAATCTGTAAGGATTTTAAAAATATATCTATTTTGAAAATATTTTGAAAGTAATTAAGATCACTGATTGGGAAGGAAAGAAATCAACACAGTGAAATTTAGGAAGAGAAATGCAAGAGCAGCTGCTGAATCCCGCCCCTTCCATCCCGACGGCACAGCCCGGAAATGAAGCTTATTTTAGGATCACAAGTGCATGCTCTGGTCCACGGAGGATCACTTTAATTATCAGTCTTCTGGCTGAAGGGTCCCGTCCAAAGTCAGGATCAGAAATAGCTCAGCTCGTCGTGCTTGGCTTTGTTGGTCTGGTAGTCAGACAAGGTCAAGGGCTTGTTTTCGTGAGGGAGAGATTTGAACACTCGCAGGTGTACGAAGTCCTCGTCGCCAACGTGCACCTGGGAAGAGAGTGGAGTGAGAGGAGGCTCTGATCCCGAGTCACCTTGCTGCATCCCTCCAGGTCATTCGCAGCCGGCTGAAGAGAAGCCTGTCTTCTCCTGCAGGTGCAGCCGACGCCTTGCACCCCACATCCCTTAGGGCTCTTAGCTCCCCGGAAGCCCCAGTCCTCCTGAAAGGCCGATGGACACACACAGTAGGATGCTCATCTCAGGGGGCAGCCACAGGGTGCACCAGCACCTGAGACCACAGAGCCCAGGCCTGCGCAGGTGGCTTCCTACCAGCACCCGTTCCGGGCAGGCCCTCCCAGGCCACACTCCACACCACGGAGCCCAGCACCCGTTCCGGGCAGGCCCTCCCAGGCCACACTCTACCTTGATGAAGTAGTTTGTCCCCGCGACCACCTGGCTCTTGAACGACACGGCCTTAAATACAGGGAACTTCTTGTTTTCTTTCTCTTCAAGCTGGGACCTCACCTAGGCAGAGGGGACATGAGGATGTCTCAGCGGCTTCTTGGATTCCCTCCTGCTGGAGTAACTTGCACGCACGTGCACACACACACGACACTGGCTCTTCACACAATTGTCTCTTACAACTGAAGGGACATTTAAACTGTTAGCCTAATAATAAAGTAGAAAAAAACAGTTCCAGTCGGGTACGGTGGCTCAAGGCTATAATCCCAGAACTTTGGGAGGCTGAGGTAGGCGGATCACTTGAGGTCAGGAGTTTGAGACCAGCCTAGCCAAATGGCGAAACCCCGTTTCTACTAAAAATACAAAAATTAGCTGGGCGTGGTGGCGAGCACCTGTAATCCCAGCTACTCGCGAGGCTGAGGCAAGAGAATCACTTGAACCTGGGAGGCGGAGGCTGCAGCAAGCCGAGATCAAGCCACTGCACTCCGGCCTGGGCAACAAGAGCAAAACTCCATCTAAAAAAAGAAAATTAAATTGGGCCAGGCAGGGTGGCTCATGCCTGTAATCTCAGCATTTTGGGAAGCTGAGGTGGGTGGATCACTTGAGGTCAGGAGTTCGAGACCAGCATGGCCAACATGGTGAAACCCTGTCTCTACTAAATATAGGAAAATTAGCAGGGTGTGGTGGCAGGCGCCTGTAGTCCCTGCTACTTGGGAGGCTGAGGCAGAAGAATCACTTGAACCCCAGAAGCGAGGTTGCAGTGAGCGGAGATCACGCCACTGCACTCCAGCCTGGGCGACACGGTGAGACTCTGTCTCAAAGAAAAAGGCCAGGTGTGGTGGCTCACACCTGTAATCGCACCACTTTGAGAGGCCCAGGCACGCAGATCACTTGAAGTCAGGAGTTCGAGACCACCCCTGCCCATGTGGCAAAACTCCATCTCTACTAAAAATATAAAAATTAGCTGGGTGTGCTGGCTCATACCTGTAGTACCAGCTACTTGAGAGGCTGATGCAGGAGAATCACTTGAACCCGAGAGGCAGAGGTTGCAGTGAGCCGAGACTGCGACACTGCACTCCAGCCTGGGCAACACAGTGAGACTCCATCTCAAAAAA
>NW_012107474.1:1970826-1973834 GCF_000951045.1 Mandrillus leucophaeus | reverse complement strand
GGGAGGTGGGGAGGGGAAGGTGCCCTCCTGCCCTGCTGTTGTCTGGGAGGTGGGGTGAGGAGAAGATGCCTTCCTGAGCCCTGTTCTCTGGGAGGTGGGGAGGGGAAGGTGCCCTCCTGCCCCCCAGGTTCTCTGCTGAAGGCCGCCATGCTTCCCGCTGCATGGGCACAGTGGCTACCTGTGTCTGGAGACCAACCTGTGTGCCCCTCTCCCAGCAATGTCCAGTGGGCCTGCGGGGACACACCAGTGTGGCAGCCCTCACCCCTAGTCACTGAGGGCTCAGGTTGGGTCTCGCCCACAGACCCGCCCCAGGGCATGGGAGGATGAGCACTGGCCCCTCTCTCTGCTGTTTCGGGAGCAGGAGTAGGAAAGTCTGCAGGGCATGGCAGGAAACCCCCGGGAGGCTGTGCACCGTGGAGGTGCTGGTTCCAGGCCAGGCCGCCTGTGCAGCGTGGGCACTGACGTGGGCACCGACGCCGCTGACAGGGAGCAGCATGGGCCGGCCTCTCACCGGGGGAGCCCTGAAAGGCAGGATCAGTTAGAAAGCCGCAAGTGACCAACCAGTCACCTGTGTCGGGGGTGTCGACAGTGGGGCAGACGGGCTGCGAAGGCGCAGGGGTGGCTCTGGGGGAGGGTCCCCCATGCAGTGGCACAGAATGAGGAACTCTGCTGGCCTTAGGGCTCAAGTCAGGCTCTGGTCTCCACCCTCCTTGTCTGCAAAGTATGATAGGAACACTCAGCCCGAGCGCTCCCATAAGGAGTCGGTAAGACAGGGCCTGACTAGGGGGTGTCCAGGAAGCGCCCCTGCCCCTCCCTCCCGCCCTTCCTTAGAGACCAGCCGGCAAATGGGCTGCCTGGTTCATACGCCTGCCTTAACGCCCCTCCCAGTCGCCACGGCTGGGCCCACTCAGGTCACTTGAGACAGGGACTCCTTTCTCCTGGCTGCAACAAGAACTCATTCGAAGTTCAGAGTGGGTGACAAGGCGGGATGTCTTAGGCCTGGAAAGCCAGGAAACGGGTAAGGAGGAGCTGGGTAGGCTTCTATGAGTGGCTGTGGGGGAAAGGAACCACTTTTCCAGGTGCGGCTCCCACAAGCAGCCTGGGCAGGCACCGGCCGGACAAAAATGCCTCATTTCCAAAGGTGTCATGAGACTGACTCATTCTGCCCTTCTTCCCGCAGTCAGATGGTCAAAAACGCTTGAGTGATGAGGCTGTGGGCTGACCACATTCAGGAAGCAGCAGAGGGGAGGAAAGATAAAAGGAGAAAGAAGGCTGGGCAGGGCTCACGCCTGCAGTCCCAGTGAGAAAGAAGGCTGGGCGGGGCTCACCCCCGCAATCCCAGCACTGTGGAAGGGTGAAGCTGGAGGGCCACTTGAGCCCAGGAATTTGAGACTAGCCTGGCAACATGGTGAAACCCCGTCTCTACTAAAAATACAAAAATTAGCCAGGCGTGGTGGCGTGCACCTGTAGTCCCAGCTACTCAGGAGGCTGAGGCAGGAGAATCACTTGAACCCGGGAGGTCAAGGCTGTGCCACTGCATTCCAGCCTGGGTGACAGAACGAGACCCTGTGTCAATAAATAAATAAATAAAAATAAAGGAAAAGAAATTTGTTTCCCTTTTCCTCTCCTTACTCAAAACACAGGCCAGACCAGCCTGGCCAACATGGCGAAACCCCGTCTCTACTAAAAATACAAAAATTAGCCTGGTGTGGTGGCACGTGCCTGTAATCCCAGCTACTCGGGAGGCTGAGGCAAGAGAATAGCTTGAACCCAGGAGGCAGAGGTTGCAGTGAGCTGAGATCATGCCACTGCACTCCAGCCTAGGCAACAGACCGAGACTCTGTCTCAAAGAAAACAAAAACAAAACAAAAACAGGCCTCGGCTGGGCATGGTGGCTCACACCTGCAATCCCAGCACTTTGGGAGGCTGAGGCGGGCAGATTACTTGAGGTCAGGAGTTCAAGACTAGCCTGGCCAATCTGGTGAAACCCCGTTTCTACTAACAATACAAAAATTAGCCGGGCATGATGGTGCATGTCTGTAATCCCAGCTACTCAGGAGGCTAAGGCAGGAGAATCTCTTGAACCTGGGAAGTGGAGGTTGCAGGGAGCCCAGATTGCGCCACTGCACTCCAGTCTGGGCAACAGGGTGAGACTCCGTCTCAAAAACAAAAAACAAAAAACCCAGGCCTCAGCATCGCCTGGACCTGTTCCTGCTTGGGGCAATCCACTTGGTCACCAACTATGACAGGGAGGTGGGCCCGGCCTGTGCTCCACCGGAGGGGCTTCCTGCAGAGGACCTGCTCACTGAAGCCCCTCTAGAATCCTCTGGAAGGTGCAAAGCAACAGGACGTCCATTTTACAGACGAGGAAACTGAGGCACAGGGAAGGTTGCCCTCTGCAACCCAGCCCAGTTTTTATCTTGTTTTTTTGTGTATTTTAACTTTTTATTTAGACTTACAGTTTGAAACAGTGTTAGAATCAGAAGCGTGTAAAGAAACCTGTAGACCCTTTGTGCAGATACGCTTAAGTTTTTAACCCATGTGCCTTATCGCTGGGGACCTCTTGCACTCTCTCATGGTATTTTGCCTGAACTAGTTGAGGATATTGACAAAGATTCTTGCTTGGCCAAACTGTAGTCGGGCTCCTGAAGCGCCTAGGCCACCTGCACACTTCCTTGAAAATCCAGTTTTAGCAAGAAGCCTGGCTAAGTCCGTTTGGCCAGACCCTCCCCACCCGCTTGCTATCGGGTCACCGTGAAGTTTGGAGCCGGCTGCTCACCTGCGCCATCGCCGGCGACGCCCGATCACCCTGCCTGCCTGAAGCCTGAAGCGCCTCGTGCCTAGGGTTTCCCCTCAGGGATTGTCCATCCAGGGACCGCACTCTGCTCCGGGGCTATCAGTTCCCACTTGCCCTTGATGTATTCAGCGGAGCCCAGTGTCTCCCCAGCGGCGTCCCAGGCGCGGCCCCCTCCCCTGCACACTCACGCGCAGCGCCCGAGCGGAGGGAG
>NW_012107474.1:1966692-1969336 GCF_000951045.1 Mandrillus leucophaeus | reverse complement strand
ACGGGTGGGGTGGGCGCAGCGCTACAGGGGTCAGGGGTTCAGGCCCTGCGGGAGCAGGTGTGCTGGCTGCCGTGGACATCACCGCTTGTGACCCAGGACACTGAAGGCTGAAGCGGGTGGACAGAGGGGCCCAGGGAGGGGGAGACGCGCCCATGCGCCCCAGGCTGGATGGGGACAGGGGGTAGATCAGAGGGATGAGAAGAAGGCAGGGTTCTCTGGTGGAATTGGAATTTGCGTTTTAGGATTTCTTTTCTTTTTTCTTTTCCTTTTCTTTTTTTTTCTTTTTTCTTTTTTTTTTCTTTTTCTTTTTTTTTTTTTTGAGACAGTCTCGCTCCGTCGCCCAGGCTGGAGCGCAGTGGCTCAATCTCGGCTCACTCTAACCTCCGCCTCCCGGGTTCAAGCGTTCCTCCTGCCTCAGCCTCCCGAGTAGCTGGGATTTCAGGAGCGCGCCACCACCCCCGGCTAATGTTTATGTTTTTTGTAGAGACGGGGTTTCCCCATATTGGCCAGGATGGTCTCGAACCCTGACCTCGTGATCCACCCACCTGGGGCTCCCAAAGTGCTGGGATTACAAACATGAGTCACCGAGCCTGACCTCTTTTTTTTCTTTCTTTCTTTCGTTCTTTTTTATTATTATTATTATTTATTTTAGACAGGGTCTTGCTCTGTTGGACAGGCTGGGGTGCAGTGGCCTGATGACAACTCACTGCAGCCTGGACCTCCTGGACTCAATCGATCTTCCCACCTCAGCTGCTATAGTAACAGGCTCACCCTACCACACGCATATACAGAGAGTTTCACCATGTTTCCCAGACTGGTCTGGAACTTCTGAGCCTCTCAAAGTGCTGGGATTAGTGGCATGAGCCACTACACCCCTATTTTTTTTTTTTTTTTTTTTTTTTTTTGAGACAGAGTCTTGCTCTGTCACTGAGGCTGGAGTGCAGTGGCACGGTCTCGGCTCACTGCAAGCTCTGCCTCCTGGGTTCACGCCATTCTCCTGCCTCAGCCTCCCGAGTAGCTGGGACTACAGACGCCCACAACCACGCCTGTCTAAGTTTTTGTATTTTTAGTAGAGACGGGGTTTCACTGTGTTAACCAGGATGATCTCCATTTCCTGACCTCGTGATCCACCTGCCTCGGCCTCCCAAAGTGCTGGGATTACAGGCATGAGCCACCGCGCCTGGCCTGCACCCCTAATTTCTTTAAAAACTGTTTTTGTAGAGATGGAGTCTCACTATGTTGCCCAGGCTGGTCTTGAACTCCTAGGCTGAAATCGATCCATCCCCCGAAGTGCTGGGATGACAGGCTTGAGCCACCACACAGGCCCTTTGGTTTAGGATTTGTGTTAGACTGGACCACCTGGGAAAGGGAGGGGTCGCTTGCCTTATTTGGGGTGGGGGTGGGGCCTGTGCTAGGCACCTGTTGGTGTGATTGGCTCTTCAAAATGACCAGACACCCCACCCAAGGGCTGTTCCTCAGGGGGACTGGTCCGCTCCTGGGTAGAAGGCCCAAGCGGGAGCATGAATGAGTTGTGGGGGCCTTTCCCTTACCTGCCAGGGCACAGCCTGGTCTGTCACTTCAGGCAGTCAGGTGTGGTTGAAGCCTGGGGGGAGCTGGGCAGAGACCTGCATCATTGTTGAATGAGTGAAGGCAGATTTGACCCCACGAACATGGAAAACTCTTCTATGTGGAAAACAAAGCATCAGAGGGAAAAATGGTCAAGAGAAAGGGATGTCCGCTGCTTGTGCAGGTCCTGCGGCTCCGTGGGGCTAGTGCTGTGGAAGGTGTTGGCCTTGAGGCCTTTGGTCCTGAGGTGCCTCCTGGAGTCGGATCCTCACTCTCCAGGCTGGAACTGGGTCCTAGGTGCCTCCATTGTACAAATAGGAGGATAACAGCTGTGGAAATAAACAGAGCCCACGCACATGAGAACAAAAGGTCATTTATTCAGGGCTTGCTGTACAAGGGAGTCGCCATCCTCTCTTGTGTTGACCGAGATTCCTCAGCAGGCGGAGGCAGGGCCAGGGAAGAGCCTGGAATGGGAAGGGGAGGCTCAGGTGCACCTAAGGGAGGCTGTGGCCTGGGAGCCGGAAGAGGGGCTCACTAGGAGTGTGACCACGACAGGTCTGTTGCCCAGGGTGTGGGAAGTCAGCACACTGCCACCCAGGGTTTGGAGCAGACAGTTTGGACCACAAGGCTGTAACTGAGAGGAGACCTCAAATCCACCTCCCTGAGGAGTATGGGGCTGGGGACTTGTAGGGGTTTGGAGTGGGCTGAGGGCGGGGGCCGCTGATGGGTGGAGGCGTGCAGGGTGAAGTCATGGGGTGGGGTTGAAGAAGCTGTGTTTTCATGCTGGGTCACTTCCTCTGTGGGGCTCTTCAAGCTGGTTGACCTGGAATTAAGGATCTGAAACATCTTAAGGAGTTCTTAAACAAAAGAACAAAAGTCTCATGATTCTGAAGTCAGCGATTCCATCTGTAGGAACAGTGGGAATGCAGACGGTCACTAGTGCTACGTGACTCTCAGAAGGAAGCGGGCTAAAGTGTAGCCTGACGAACACTCAGTCATCCTTCTCTCCCTGCCTCCCCCCTCCTGCCTCCCCCTCCTTCCCTCTCTCCCTGCTTCCCCCCTCCTTCCCTCTCTCCCT
>NW_012107474.1:1960523-1966508 GCF_000951045.1 Mandrillus leucophaeus | reverse complement strand
TCTTTCTTTCTTTCTTTCTTCAGAGTCTCGCTCTGTCATCCAGGCTGGAGTGCAGTGGCGTGATCTTGGCTCACTGCTGTAACCATTGCCTCCCAGGTGCAAGCAATTCTCCTGCCTCAGCCTCCCAAGTAGCTGGGATTACAGGTGCATGCCACCATGCCCAGGTAATTTTTGTATAGAGACGGGGTTTCACTATGTTGGCCAGGCTGGTCTTGAACTCCTGACCTCAGGTGATCCACCCGCCTCGGCTTCCGAAAGTGTTGGGATTACAGGCATGAGCCACCACACCCGGCCTGTAACTCTATTTCTGCTGAATGCTCAGTTATAACTCTGTCCAGAACCTGGGCTGACCGTGGCTCCTGTGGCCCCTCCCAGAAGCAACTCAGTGCAAGAGGACAGCTTCCCATGATTTCATCTCTGACCCACTCGGCCAACAGCAAGCACCCATTGCCTAGCCACCCCAACCCCTTCCCCCAAACTACCTTTGAAAAACCCTAACCCTCAGGCCTGCGATGAGATTGATTTGAGTAATCACTCCATCTCCCTTGTGGCATGGCCAGCCTCACATCAATTCACATTTTTTTTTTTTTTTCCTGAGACAGAGTCTCCCTCTGTCTCCCAGGCTAGAGTGCAATGATGCAATCTTGGCTCACTGCAACTTCCGCCTCTCAGGTTCAAGCGATTCTCCTGCCTCAGTCTCCCGAGTAGCTGGGATTACAGGCATGCATCACCACGCCCAGCTAATTTTTGTATTTTTAGTAGAGACGAGGTTTCACCGTGTTGGTCAGGCTGGTCTCAAACTCCTGACCTCAGGTGATGAACCCCCCTTGGCCTCCCAAAGTGCTGGGATTACGGGCGTGAGCCACCACACCCGGCAATTAACTTTCTTTACTGCAATGCCATCGCCTTTGTACAGCAGGCTGGAAGAACCTGTTGGGCAGTTCCACCTCGGCCTCCCAAAGTGCTGGGATTACGGGCATGAGCCATCACGCCCGACCATCCTGACTTTTACCTCCATTCTTTGATGCCGGAGTTTTTCATTTTACTAAAGGCAAGCGAGAAAGACCAAATACCTTGTCTCCCCACTTAGAGAATGAAAAAGAAAAAATTATGAATATTTCTTATCTGAGAAAAGTGAACTCTTTTTTTTTTTTTTTAAAGACAGGGTCTCGCTGTGTCACCCAGGCTGGAGTGCAGTGGTGCAATCGTGGCTCACTGCAAGCTCTGCCTCCCGGGTTCACGCCATTCTCCAGCCTCAGCCTCCCAAGTAGCTGGCACTACAGGGGCCCGCCACCACGCCTGGCTATTTTTTTGTATTTTTAATAGAGACGAGGTTTCACCATGTTAACTAGGATGGTCTTGATCTCCTGACCTCGTGATCTGCCTGCCTTGGCCTCCCAAAGTGCTGGGATTACAGGCATGAGCCACCGCGCCCGGCCTTCTTTTTTTTGTTGTTGTTGTTATTGTTGTTGACAATAACAGTTTGTTATTGTTATTTGTTACTGTTTTATTTGTTGTTTGTGTTATTTGTATTTGTTATTGTTGACAATAACAGTTGACAATAAGTTTCACTCTTGTCGCAGGGTGGAATGCAATGGCAAGATCTCGGCTCACTGCAGCTTCCGCCTCCTGCATTCAAGCAATTCTCCTGCCTCAGCTTCCCGAGTAGCTGGGATTACAGGTGCCTGCCACCACAATCAGCTAATTTTTGTATTTTTAGTGGAAACGGGTTTTCACCATGTTAGTGTTGGCCAGGCTGGTCTCGAACTCCTGACTTTGTGATCTACCCACCTTGGCCTCCCAAAGTACTGGGATTACAGGCGTGAGCCAATACGCCTGGCCGAAAGTGAACCCTTTTAAGTTGTCAGGCCCTGAGAGAAATTAAAATAAGACAGCAATCACATGCTGTTTCTCCTAGAGCTCTGTCACCATCTCTGGAAACTGGTTCCTCTCACCACAAGTAGTTTGAAGTGAACCTAACGATGCTGCACACAGGACACTGTAATCCATACAATGTATAGCCAATCACTAATCAATATTATTTCTGTAAACCAATGAGAATTCCTGATAGACAACTTTGTATCAGCCTGCTCCTTATCCCCCTTTTGCTTTAAAAACCTGCTTGTCGGCCGGGCATGGTGGCTCACACCGTAATCCCAGCACTTTGGGAGGCCAAAGCGGATGGATCACCTGAGGTCAGGAGTTCGAGACCAGCCTGGCCAACATGATGGAACCCCGTCTCTACTAAAAATACAAAAAAAAATTAGCTGAGCATGGTATCAGGTGCCTGTAATCCCAGCTACTTGGGAGGCTGAGGCAGGAGAATCACATGAACCTGGGAGGCGGTTGCAGTGAGCTGAGATTGTGCCATTGTACTCCAGCCTGGGCGACAGAAGCGAAACTCCGTTTCAAACAAACAAAACCCTGCTGTAACGAAGGTCAAAAGCAGCACTCCCAAGGCAACATGGAATATCCTGCTGTCCTCAACTTTAGCCCATGCACAGTCTTGACACCAATTCTGCCTCAGAAGGAAGAACTTCAACAAGGAAGAAAGGATGAAGGATGACAAGACCTGAGGGCACCTCAGAGACTTTGAACATCACTCACATTTGAAATCTGCATTCAGAAGGATCAAAGTTTGAAACTTAAACTATTTCAGAATCTCACTTGCTTGATTTTTCTTCTGTGTGCCTTCTTCCTCAGCATGCTGATCCAGGTTTCTTGGGGATTTTTTTGGGCTTCCTGTTAACATTCATAAGCAGGTGACTCATACACCTGTTCCTGGTTCCAATTAGTTGTTTGTGTTTCCATTATGCAAGAGTTTCATGGGAATTTGTTGTTAATTAAATTCTAGACATCAGAGGGTCTCAGTCCAAGCAATAGGTGATGGGGCCTGCGGGCCCCATCCCAGTCCCCTGTTCATGAACCTGCAGGCGGTGCTGCGGAGAGCTCTGCCTGGTGCGAAAACTGCTGACATGGTGCGCTGAGGTCAAAACCCCTCTGTTGCAGGATGTCCCAGCGGGCCTCAGGTCCTCCCTGTTTGCTGAGCTTGTGTTTCAGCTGCCTTTCTTTCCCACTGCAAGCCCTGCCTTCTTCCAAAAGCTGCTGGTAGATCCAAAACCCTGCAGACTTCTACTCAGGTTGCAACATGCAACGTGAATTCCAGTACTCTCTCATTTCTATTTGAGGATTTCACAAAAGCCAGTGGCTTCCAAGGAGAAAGGCCTGAGACTAGGCATGAACTATTCACCCTTGCATCTGGCTGTGCGCCTTACTCACACATCCCTCTCATACGTCTACGTTTGCTGTTAAGGAGCCCCTACTGCAAGTATGCAAGTATGGGGAGAAAAGAAAGAAAAAGAGGGAAGACCAGGCGCGGTGGCTCAAGCCTATAATCCCAGCACTTTGGGAGGCCGAGACGGGTGAATCATGAGGTCAAGAGATCGAGACCATCCTGGCTAACACGGTGAAACCCCGTCTCTACTAAAAATACAAAAAAAATTAGCCAGGCATGCTGGTGGGCACCTGTAGTCCCAGCTATTCAGGAGGCTGAGGCAAGAGAATGGCGTGAACCTGGGAGGTGGAGCTTGCAGTGAGCCGAGATCGCGCCACTGCACTCCAGCCTGGGTGACAGAGTGAGATTCCGTCTCAAAAAAAAAAAAAAGAAAAGAAAAAAAGAAGAAAAAGAGGGAAACAACCAGTGAGCCGGGGAGGGAGGCCCGCGGGGCACTTGCCTGTCAGGCAATACAAGGAAAACTGCTCAAAACCCAGGTCATCAGCAGCATTCGAAACACACAAGAGCGAGATGGTGGCAGGAGTCGCATCAAACTCATCCTGCATGGGCACCACCCGGACGGACAGATCAGTCAGCAGTGGGTGTGCAGTGCGCTGTGGGCTGTGTTATAGCGATGTGGTGCCCAACACCTCCCTGTGTGACTAAGTCCCACCGTAGGATGACTAAGCAGGACCAGACCAGAAACTGGATGAGCTTCTAAGAGCATGGCCTGCTTGACACTGTTACAGGAAAGGGGTCCCGATCCGGACCCCAAGAAAGGGTTCTTGGATCTCTCGCAAGAAAGAATTCAGGGCAAGTCCACAGAGTAAAGTGAAAGCAAGTTTATTAAGAAAGTAGAGGAATAAGAGAATGGCTATTCCATAGAGCAGCCCTGAGGACTGCTGGTTGCCCATTTTTATGGTTATTTCTTGACGATATTCTAAACAAGGGGTGGATTATTCACACCTCCCCTGTTTAGACCATATAGGGTAACCTCCTGATGTTGCCATGGCATTTGTAAACTGTCATGGCGCTGGTGGGAGTGTAGCAGTGAGGATGACCCAGAGGTCACTCTCATGGCCATTTTGGTTTTGGTGGGTTTTAGCTGGCTCCTTTACTGCAAACTGTTTTATCAGCAAGGTCTTTATGGCCTGTAGTTTGTACGGACCTCCTATCTCATCCTGTGACTAAGAAGGCCTCAGCCGTCTGGGAATGCAGCCCAGTAGGTCTCAGCCTCATTTTACTCAGCTCCTATTCAAGATGGAGTCGCTCTGGTTCAAACACCTCTGAACATGTTCATGCATTGTTTGACCCACAGTAGATAAACCTGAGGCTAAGCCCTTGATTGATAATTCTCGAGAGCATATCACCAATCAGGAAAATGAATAGTGGTGGCCAGGCACGGTGGCTCATGCCTGTAATCCCAGCACTTTGGGGGACCAAGGTGAGAGGGTCACTTGAGCCCAGGAGTTCAAGACCAGACTGGGCAAAGTAATGAGACCCCATCTGTGATGATTAATACTGAGTGTCCCAAAGTACTGATCCCGGGTGTGTCTGTGAGCGTGTTGCCAAAGGAGATCAGCACTGGAGTCAGTGGACTGGGGAAGGCGGACCCACCCTCAATCTGGGTGGGCACCATCTAATCAGCTGCCAGCATGGCTGGAATATAAAGCAGGCAGAAAAATGTAAAAAGATGAGACCGGCCTAGCCTCCCAGCCTACATCTTTCTCCCGTGTGGATGCTTCCTGCCCTGGAACATCGGAGTCTTTACGTTCTTCAGTTTTGGGACTCAGACTGGCTCTCCTTGCTCCTCAGTTTGCAAACAGCCTACTGTGGGACCTTGTGATCGTGTGAGTTAATAGTTAATAAACTCCCCTTTATATATCTCTCTCTACAGAAATAAAAAATTAGCCAGCTGAAGTGATGCACACCTGTGGTCCCAGCTATTCAGAAGGCTGGGGTGGGAGGATCACTTGAGCCCTGGAGGTCGAGGCTGCAGTGAGCTGTGATTGCAACACTGCACTCCAGGCTGGGAGATAGAGTGAGACCCTGTCTCTTAAAAAATACAATACAATACAATACAATGCAATACAGTAGTGAGACATTTCAGGCCATTTAAAGATTTGAAATTATGGTCTTTAATATTCATTAAAAACTCAGTCATGTTTTCTTGTTTCCACCTCTACCCCAACGGAAAAAGAGAAAATACAGTGAAAAAGAGGTTTAAACTTAGTTTTTCTTCAGGTTGAGCCCTAGTGTGACTTTCAGTCAAAAATGGGTTATACTGTGGCCAGGCGCGGTGGCTCATGCCTGTAATCCCAACACTATGGGAGGCTGAGGGGGGCTGATCACTTGAGGTCAGGAGTTCAAGACCAGCCCTGGCAACATGGCAAAACCCTGTCTCTACTGAAAATGCAAAAATTAGCCAGGTGTGGTGGTGGGCGCCTGTAGTCGCAGCTACTCAGGAGGCCGAGGCAGGAGACACTTGAACCCGGGTGGTGGAGGTTGCAGTGAGCTGAGATCGCGTTACTGCATTTCAGCCTGGGTGACAGAGCAAGACTCTGTCTCAAAAAAAAAGTGTGTGTGGGGAGGGGTGCTTACATCGGAGAGTGTTTTTATTTCTGCCTTCAAAGGTCATGCCAGGAGAAAATATATATATATATTTTTTGAGACAGAGTCTCGCTCTGTCGCCCAGGTTAGAGTGCAGTGGC
>NW_012107474.1:1956587-1960153 GCF_000951045.1 Mandrillus leucophaeus | reverse complement strand
TTTTTTTTTTTTTTGAGATGGAGTCTCGCTCTGTCACCCAGGCTGGAGTGCAGTGATGCAGTCTCGGCTCACCGCAAGCTCTGCCTCCCGGGTTCACACCATTCTCCTGCCTCAGCCTCCCTAGTAGCTGGGATTATAGGCATAAGCCACCGTGCCCAGCCCGAGAAGAGATTTTTTAAGTCACTTTACTCTATTTCCAAATCTTAGTCTTCCATATTTTTAGAGACCACCTGCCATGTCCTTTCCGTCTGAAGCCTGGCATCTTGAGCCTGGTGTGAAGGTGCGCTCCCCAATGAACAACTTCACCCTCCTAGTACAGCTTAGTCCCTTTCACCCTGTTCTCAGCAGCGGGGTGTGACATACCCGCTGTGCACCTGACATACCCACTGTGCACGCAACATACCCACTGTGCGTGTGACATGCCCACTGTGTGTGTGACATACCCACTGTGTGTGCGTGACATACCCACTGTGTGTGCGTGACATACCCACTGTGTGCGCATGACATACCCACTGTGTGCGACATACCCACTATGTGCATGTGACATACCCACTGTGAGTGTGCGATATACCCACTGTGCGCGAGACATACCCACTGTGTGAGATATACCCACTGTGTGAGATATACCCACTGTGCGAGACATACCCACTGTGCGTGAGACATATCCACTGTGTGCGACAAACCCACTGTGTGCAAGATATACACACTGTGCATGACATGCCCACTGTGCGTGACATACCTGCTGTGTGCGAGACATATCCACTGTGTGCACGACATACCCACTGTGTGAGATATACCCACTGTGCGAGATATACCCACTGTGCGTGACATACGCGCTGTGTGCGAGATATACCCGCTGTGTGTGTAACATACCCACTGTGTGTGAGACATACTCACTGTGTGAGTGCAGGGCCTTTTCTCATTCGTGCTTGTCCCCCAGAAAGTCATGTCCGCTGGAACCTCAGAATGTGACCTTAATTTGGAAAATGGGTCTTTCTAGACATGGTTAGTTAACATGAGTCCATGTTACATTAAGGCAGACCCAAGTCCACTGACTGACGTCCTCATAAGAAGAGGAGAGGCTGGCCGGGCGCAGTTGCTCATGCCTGTAATCCCAGCACTTTGGGGAGACTGAGGCAGGCAGATCTCTTGAGGTCAGGAGTTCGAGATCAGCCTGGCCAACATGGTGAAACCCCATCTCTACTAAAAATACAAAAATCAGCCAGAAATTGCTTGAATCCTGGAGGTGGAGGTTGCAGTGAGCCGAGATCATGCCACTGCACTCCAGCCTGTGCAACAGAGTGAAACTGTCACAACAACAACAACAACAACAACAACAAAAAGGAGATGGGAAGAACTCTTGTGAAGACAGACACAGGGAGGGGCCACGAGAAGATGGAGACAGAGTCTGGGGAGATGAGGCCGGGGAGCACTGAGACCCGCCAGAAGCTGGAGGCAGCAGGAAGGACCCTCCCCTGGAGCCTTCAGAGGGAACATGTTTCTGCCGACACCTTGGTCTCGGCCTTCTGGCCTCCAGAGCTGTGAGAGAATAAACTTCCGTCATTTAAAGCCACAGGAAATGGACACGTGTTCCTTGTATGTTGCACAGTATATATTTTCTTTTTTTTAGGTGGGGAGACAGGGTCTTGCCCTGTTGCTTAGGCTAGAGTGCAATGGCATGATCTCAGCTCACTGCAGCCTGGAGCTCCCGGCTTAAAGCAATCCTCCCACCTCAGTCCCCATCCCCTCCCACCCAGTAGCTGGGACTACAGGCACACACCCACCAAACTCGGCTACTTTTTGTATTTTTTTTGGAGAGACAGGGTTTTGCCATGTTGTCCAGGCGAATATATATTTTCCAGCACAGAAACAAAATTCTGTGCTGGAAAAGACCTGTATTCCTGCCTGTAGACTCCACGATTGTTAACAGTTTGCCTTGGTTGCTTATCTGCACACACATATGTGCGTGTAGTGATTTACTTTTTTGCAGAATGAACTGCAGACATCATGACACGTCACCTTTACCAAAGAATTCCAGTTATTTCTAAAATTAAAGAACATTCTTCTGCTTCAGGGGATGGCAAACTATGGTCCTAGGCCAAATCCAGCCACCCCCTGGGTTTAAAAATAAAGTTTCAAGCCGAGAGTGGTGGCGCCCGTGGTCCCAGCTCCACCGGAGGCTGAGGCTGGAGGATCCCTGGAGCCCGCGAGGCAGAGGCTGTCGTGAGCCGAGATCGCGCCACTGCACTCCAGCCTGGGCGACAGAGCGAGACCCTGTCTCAGGAAGAAAATACAAGTGGGCTTATGAATAAAATCAGATTAAAAAACAACAGATCTTTGCCTCACAACCCCGGCCAGCCGCAGCCCCAGCGAGGCGCAGGCGACCAGAAGGACCAGCGCGCACAGGGCCCGGCGGCCCAGCCACATCCTAGGTGGGGGTAGGGTGGGGAGTGAGAAAGGGAGGGAAGAAGGGAGGGCAAGGGATGGGGCCCTTGGCCCCCGCGTCCTCAGAGGCTCCTGCCGGCTCCCAAGAGCGCTCTCCACTCCACACATCGCGCTAAGATTTGCACTGCCAGCTGCGGTTTTCCCGGTGCCCCTCCCCTCACTTCTCAGGCCCCAGGGTCTCCCGGCCTCCTTTCTTCTCGCCCTCTCCCGCATCTCGGTTTCCTCTCACACCCGAGGCCTGGCATCTTAATGCTGAAGACATTTGGATGCCGCGGTTTCGACGCGGCCGTGCGTGAGCTTTGGAAAAGCCCCGCTCTATTAGGGCAGTGGCAGTCCCGAAGCCCGCAGCCCGCCCTGGCCGGCGCACCCCCTACTCCTCAATCCGAGCATCACCTGGGCTGGGGTGGGCTGCGGAGGGCGGCTCCACACCTAGCCTGTCAGGAAAAAATGCAGAATCACGCCCGTGCTGGCGGGCGCCCCCGGCGGAGGTGACCCGATGAGTGGCCTCGGGAAGCGGCGCGGGGAACAGGGTGGACCGGGAAGCGCGCCTCCTCCCGCCTCCTGCTCCGCCCCTCATCCCCCCGCCTCGGGCACTGACCTGTCTAACGCTCTAAGGCAGCGGCAAAATTTCGGTCAGGGCTGTGCCGGCTTTCAGCCCCCGCCTGAGGGTCCTCATGGGGCTAGGGGCTGATCGATGGGAGAGCTGGGCGTGAGCCTGAGGGTGTGGGGGACCCTCCTGCCTCTGGAGCGCGCCCGACCCCTCCCGCCTTGGAACTCTCGGGGCTTTTGTGGAGCGCGGCTCGGTGGTGGTTCTGGGCGTTTCCTGCCCGGGGGCGGTTGGCGGGGCGCGAGGACCAAGTTAAGAATCCGTTGCACCCCAGCCTCGGGGGCAAAGCCGGGGATCCCTGGCTCCGTGTCCCACTGGCAGCGCGGGGAGGGCTCTGGCCGCCTCCCGGCTCTTCGCACCGCAGCGCCGCGCGGTTCGGCTCCGGGCTGATTGCGGCTGCTTCGGCTTCGCGCGGAGAATGCGAGCGCCCCGGCGCCTTCTAGTGGGCGCGGAGGAAACTGCGGGGGCGAGGAGCAGACGCGGGAAGGTCCTCGCTCACAACCCCCAGCCCTTA
>NW_012107474.1:1954715-1956537 GCF_000951045.1 Mandrillus leucophaeus | reverse complement strand
CTCGGAGTCCTATGGAACCTCCACGTGGCCGGGCCAGGCAGGCGGGGCCCATGGGCCTGTTCCTGCTGCTACCGGTCCGCGGTCCCCGTGGCCGCTTTCCCTCGTGGTGCGGTGACTTCTGGTCCCTCTGCGAGGACGCGCCTTCCCAGCCCCCTAACTCCTTTCCTAGTTCAGACGTCTCCTCCCTTAAGTAGACCATGTACTCCTGCTGCCCTGCTGTTTAGGCACCCAGTATTTTTCGCTCGTGGCAGCATTTCCCACTGTTAGCAGTTTTCTGTTTGCGTAATTATTGGATTGTTTTCCGATTTCCACTCAGGGTATCTCTCTGAGGGCCGAGAATCTACTTCTTGTTCGTGGTACCTGGTGGTTCTCCGAGCGTGGTCCCCCATCAGCAGTAGCATCCCCTGGACATGTGTTAGAAATGCAGATTCTATGCCGTGCGCAGTGGCCCAAGCCAGTAATCCCAGCTACTCGGGATGCCGAGGTGGGAGGATCGCAAGAGCCCAGGAATCCAGCCTGGGCAACATAGCAAGACTCCATTTCCATTACAAAAGAAAAGAAAGAAATGCAAGTTGTAGGGTCCCAGCCCCGCCAAATCAGGACTAGCATCTACTTTATGAAGCTGTTCGAGTGATACCGCTCCCCACGCTCAGCTTGAGAACCACTGCTACAGGAACAGCTTGCCAGACATAGGACTTAAGTGGATGTCAGCTGAGTAATGTTTTAAATTAAACTTTTTTTTTTTTTTTATTTTTCTGAGTGAGACAGACCTCACTGTCATCCAGGGTGGAGGAGTGCATTGGCACCATTATGGCTCACTGCAGCCTCTACCTCCCAGGCTCCAGTGAGCCTCCCATCTCGGCCTCCCCAGTAACTGGGACTACGGGGGGCGCTGTGCCACCAAGCCAGCTAAATTTAGTATTTTTTGTACAAATTGGGGTATTCCTGTGTTGCCCAGGCTGGTCTTGAACTCCTGGCTTCAAGTGATCCCGCCTCAGCACTCAATTCCAAAGTGTTGGGAGTACAGGCATGAGCCACTGCACCTGGCCTGAGTAATCTCTGTTTCTCTCCCTAGCTAGTCTGAATGCCTGAGTTCACTTTCTTCTTTTTAATATTTGAAATATATTACAGAAAAGTGCAGAAACGCTCAGTGTAATGCTGGATGAATTATCGCCAACAGATTAACCTGTGTGGCCACTGATCAGCTTAGGAAACAGTCGAGGTTCGCAGTTTTGAATTTCCAAAATGGAATATGGTGCCTGGTACCTTGTAGATTCTCAGTCAGTTTTACTGAGTGCACGAAGTGGCAGTTACCTGGAGGAGCCGCACAGCCACAGGCACAGCAGGTTCTGGGTTAGAAGGATTGTTTGAAGGGGAGGGCCAGATTTTGCCCCCCAGTTGCCTTTACAGTAAGTGGGACTTTGGTCTCATTCAGGCAGTCACGTTTCTGTGGCTTCCTTCCTGGCACTCAAAGGTGCGGGGTTCATTTGATCCAAATGTTGCTGTTTTGCTGCAGGTGGTTTTACTCACGACGAGCTGCTGAAGGTGTGGAAAGGACTGTTCTATTGCATGTGGATGCAGGACAAGCCGCTCCTCCAGGTGAGTGGAGTGAGCAGCAGAGAAGGTGCAGAAGCAGCGGGGGAGGATGGATGGGCATCTGGTCGACCCAGTTTTTTTTTTTCTTTTTTTTTTGGAGACAGAGCCTTGCTCTGTCGCCCAGGCTGGAGTCCAGTGGCCAGATCTCAGCTCACTGCAAGCTCCGCCTCCTGGGTTTACGCCATTCTCCTGCCTCAGCCTCCCGAGTAGCTGGGACTACAGGCGC
>NW_012107474.1:1943280-1954510 GCF_000951045.1 Mandrillus leucophaeus | reverse complement strand
CCGGGTTAGCCAGGATGGTCTCGATCTCCTGACCTTGTGATCCGCCCGTCTCGGCCTCCCAAAGTGCTGGGATTACAGGCTTGAGCCACCGCGCCCGGCTCTTTTTTTTTTTAAGACGGAGTTTCGCTCTTGTTGCCCAGGCTGGAGTGCACTGGTGCAATCTCAGCTCACTGCAACCTCCGCCTTCCAGTTTCAAGCAGTTCTCCTGCCTCAGCCTCCCGAGTAGCTGGGATTACAGGCGCCCGCCACCACGCCCCGTTAATTTTTTATATTTTTAGTAGAGGCGGAGTTTCATCATGTTGGCCAGGCTGGTCTTGAACTCCTGACCTCGTGATCCGTCCGCCTCGGCCTCCCAAAGTGCTGGGATTACAGGTGTGAGCCACCGTGCCCGGCCTAGTCCACCCAGTTTTAGTATGGCCAGAGACCGTGGGGAGGTCGTATAGCCTTGATGCTTGGTTCTGCATGGCTGGTGGGTGTGGGCCTTTGGTTCGGTGAGTCTTACACTTGCTGAGGTCGTTGATGTGATTGACTGAGTCGTGCACCATAGCTGCACTGGCATATGGGTGAAAACTGGGTTTTGTGTTTGTCCTGGATTGCAAACAAGTGCTGAAATAGTGGAAACCAAGGGGCAGAATTCAAGTCTCCTGAGACAAGGACTTCTCCTGCTAGCCTTTTTCAAACATTGTTTCTCAAATTGTGAATTTTGTGCTCTCCTTCAGAATCTCATGGGTGGTGAGGATACTTAGTTAAATTCAAGGGGAGGCTATGAAATGTCTCTTAGCAAGTGCCCTGGGCGATGCGTGGTGCAGTGATGTAGGCAGATAGCAAATGATCTATGGGGTCTCGCAGCCCTCCTCCTCCTGATGGTTAGGGGGCTGTGAGTCCCAAGGCTCCCTTCTGCTCTCCCACATCCCTCTTTAACCATGACTCTGTGGCTTTAGCACAGCCCCTGTGAGGAGGGCAGTGCCTGTCATGGTTGTGTGAGAGGCTGTTGACCCCGGATGTAGAGGGGTCTTTTGCAGCAGGGGTGAAACCTCCAGTCCACTGAGCTGAGACCCCCTGGAAGCCGACTCTCTGTGATGAGTGAGTGAGTGGGTGGTTGTGTGTGTGTCATTGTGAGAGCCTGGTGCTTTAGGGGCTGAGGGCGTTTTTGTTGTTTCCTGCACAGGAAGAATTAGGAAGGACCATTTCCCAGCTCGTTCATGCTTTTCAGACCACGGAGGCGCGTGAGTATGCTCTGCCATAGTTGGGTACATTTGTAGACGTCAGAACCTCTGAGCATCAGAGCCACCAGACACAGGAGGGTTTGTGTTCTCAAATCCAGAGTAAGGAATGCCTAAGAGCGAGAGCGCGCCAGCTGGTGTCTGTGGGTGCTTAGCATGTGTGAAATGCTGGTGTGAGTGTTCAACGTGGATTAGCTCATTTACCCAAAACACTCATTTTGAGTCTAATGGGCTAATATCTTACATTTTAAAAATAAAATGAAAAGCCAGGGTAAAGTCATCAAGAGATTTGACTGAATTCCACCTGATGGACGTGAGGTTCCTGCAGTTGATTTTCTAACTCCTCTGTTCTCTGGTGACCGGAGTTGAGAAGTTCTTGCCCTGCCTGTCTGTGGGACTCACTTGAGGAGCCTCTAAAAATTCTGATGTCCAGATCCTGGTCCAGCAAAACCCAGTTCTAGGGGTAGGGCCTGGGCATCAGCATTTTATTTATTATTTATAATATGTAAAGAAAGGTTCCTCCATGTTCTCACCTCACTTCCCAGAGTAGCTTCGTGCTCCTCAGTGGTTCTTTTCTGGCTTATTCCTCCTCCAGAGCACCTGTTCCTTCAGGCCTTCTGGCAGACCATGAATCGCGAGTGGACGGGCATCGACAGGCTGCGCCTGGATAAGTTCTACATGGTGAGGCAGCCGCCAGGGCGCCAGCGGGCGGGGGCAGCACGGGTCTCAGTGCCGGCCGAGCAGAGACAGGCAGCGCCTGGGCAGGGAGGCGACCTGAGGCAGTGCGACCCTGAAGCCGGGGTGGGAGGTGGAGCCGAGGCTCTGGGCGGTCCCTGCCTAGGGCTCTGCAGCATTGTCGGTCTCTGAGGGTCATTGAATGGGCAAGGAATCCAACCCATAAAACACCACACAAACTTTTTTTTTTTTTTGTGACGGAGTCTCGCTCTGTCGCCCAGGCTGGAGTACAGTGGCGCGATCTCGGCTCACTGCAAGCTCCGCCTCCCGGGTTCACGCCATTCTCCTGCCTCAGCCTCCCGGGTAGCTGGGACTACAGGCGCCCACCACCTCGCCCGGCTAGTTTTTTGTATTTTTTAGTAGAGACGGGTTTTCACCGTGTTAGCCAGGATGGTCTCGATCTCCTGACCTTGTGATCCGCCCATCTCGGCCTCCCAAAGTGCTGGGATTACAGGCTTGAGCCACCGCGCCCGGCTTCACACAAACTTTTGGTTCAGAGAAGGAAAGTGACGATTGCCCTCCTGGGGAGAGTCGATGGTGACACCGTTGTTACTTTGCCAAGGAGGCCGTGAGTTTGGAGGCGCGGACTCCAGAGCTGCGGTCGGGCCCTAGCGTGAGCCCTGGAGTGCCTAGCCTGCGAGGCTGGGATGGCTGGTCACAGTGCGGGGCTTCCTTTCCCTCCTCCCGCATTGTATCCCCATTCAGGGTGCTGACTTGCCCTGAGAATGCTGGGGAATACGGGTTTAGAAGTGCAGCGTGTTGCTGCCTGGACCTGCTTCTCTCCTTCCCTCCTTCCCTCTTGTTGAACCGTGAGGTCTCATTACTGAGGTGGTGGCCATTGTAACCTTAGAGCAGATCTGAGATATAGAGACATTGTCACTGTGTAGGAGTCAGTCACCCCGTGGGGACGCTGAAAGGGGCCATGTCTGGGCCTCACTGAGGACAGATGTTGATCTGCCATTCTGGCTTCAGTGTCCAGCTCAGATTCGGGACAGGATTGTACGGACAGTGTACATACCAGTGATTCTAGAATTGGAGACCAGGGCGGGAAAAGCCTGGAGCTCGAGAAGGAAGGAGGCTCCAGGGCAGGCCAGGGGCCCGGCCATGCACTCGACAGAGTGCAGACTCTTAGGGACAGTGGGGCTCTGCAGGGAGGCCACCCCACTGGTTTGCTGAGATGCAGCTGCTGGATGGGTGCGTTCTGCTGCTTTCCATGGCTCGTTTCCGGGCCCCTTGTGTGACTGAGTCTGGCAGCACAGCCTTGCATCAGGGCTGGCCTTGGTGGCACTGCAGGGTGGCGTGGGGGATAGGCCTCCCGTGTCTGCAAGAACAGTGTCCTGGCTGTGCTCTGTCATCGGGGCTCCTGGGGGTCTGCGTGTCCTCTGCTGCTCTTGACTGCGGCTCAGACCTCACTGTGGGCGTGTAGGCGTGCTGGGTCAGTAGCCTAAAGCGGGGACAACTGCAGAAGGGTGTTGAGTCCCATGAGGGAAATGGCACTGGGGGCAGATCTGGAGCTTCATTCACGGGTGAGGCTTGGGAGCGCCCTCACCGCGTAGCGCACTGCAGAGGAAGTGAGCTGTGTTCTCCCACTGGGGAGAGCCTGGCGAGGGCCAGCCGTGCTTCAGACCCGGTTTTGCGGAGGGCTCCACTGCCCGTGGGGGTAGCTGTGCCTCTTTCCTGGTTCTCCCTTATGAATCAGGGACTGTCTGTTTCAGCCCCGGTTTATGGACTGGAGTCATAGGACTGTCCCCTATTCCCTCCCACCCCCCGTGCGCCTGCTTCCAGCCAGCTGGGGCCTTGGAGCTGGGGAGAGGGGCGCATTCTCAGCCCTGGATTCTGAGGGCTTGGTGTTGTATCCTCCAGTGTCTGTCTGTCAACAGCTCTGGGGGCCGGCTGTGTGCCTGGGGCCAGCAGAGGTGACCGCGGCTGTGGCTTTATCCTGCAGCGGCTCGTGGTACATGGGGAAGGGTGGTCTGGTGAAGTAGGGCTGGGCTTCTGCTAATACGAACCTCCTTCTGTGTCTAAGCTCATGAGGATGGTCCTGAACGAGTCCTTGAAGGTGCTGAAGATGCGAGGCTGGGAAGAAAGGTGGGTGCGCGGCGGGCCTGCTGTGGGGGGATGCTGCTCTCAGGGACCACAGTCATGTGTTTGTCGCTTGATTCTTTGTCATAAGGAGATGTCAGCCTTTACATTAAAGCGTGCCCCCGGTCGTGCTTAGAGATAAGATCTTTTTTAAAGTAAAAATTAGTTTGTGTGTTTGTGGAAATGATGCCATTTATCCTCAGGCTTGGAGGCCAGTTCTCACTGGGAGTCAGGAGGGAGTTTTTTAATGAAAGGGTGTCCAGCTGAGGAGCTTCTTATAAAAACACAGCATGTTCCGCTCCGTTAGCAATGCTTTTTGTTTTTTTGAAATAGGTCTCACTGTTGCCGAGGCTGGAGTGCAGTGGCGTGATCTTGGCTCAACTACAGCCTTGACCTCCTGGGCTCAAGTGATCCTCCTGCCTCAGCCGCCCAGCTGGCTGGGACTGCAGATGTGCATCACCAGGCCTACGTAATTTTTGTATGTTTGGTAGAGACGAGTTCTGTCCTGTTGCCCAGGCTGGTCTCAAACTCTTGGGCTCAAGCAGTCTGCCTGCCTAGGCCTCCCAAAGTTGTAAGCAATTTTAATTGCTCCTAATTGTAAAAATATGTAAATTGGCCCAGTGTGGTGGCTCACACCTGTAATCCCAGCACTTTGGGAGGCCGAGGCAGGCAGATCACTAGGTCAAGAGATCAAAACCATCCTGGCCACCACAGTGAAACCCCGTGTCTACTAATGATACAAAAATTAGATAAATACATAAAAAAGAATCAGCAGGCTAGTTATGGTGGGGCGAGGGGATCGCTTGAGCCCAGGAGTTTGAGGCTGCAGTGATCCATGACTGAGCCACCGCACTGTAGCCTAGAGTGAGATTCTGGGTTTGGTTTTGTTTTGTTTTTTAAAAACAAGAATCAGCAGGAATTGGACTGTGGTTGCCTGAGTTTCCCTAGCTTTGAGTTGCGTGGGTGATTTTGCAGTTAGGACAGCAGTGCCTCTGATTTGGAGGGATTTTCATTCTTGAGTTCCCTGGCAGGACTCTGATGCCGGGAGTCTCTTACTCATTCTAGGCCTTAGCATTGTGCATTATCCCGTAGGGGTCTCATGACTTAAGCTGAATTAAATGGTAAAGGGATGATTTTACTTTTGTTAACTATTTTTGGCTTATTACTACAAGAGTATTTTTTCTCCCTGTAACTGAGAATTCAGTACAGGAATCATTTGGAAGACTCTGGTGGCTTCCCCCAGTGCCCGGGGTCCCAGTACTGACAGTGGGGTCCACTTTTCCTGCCCTCTTGGATCTCCTGCAGGCATAACCGGGCTGTCATTAGTATCTATGGCATTGTCACTGGCCTGGAAGTCGGTCCCTTGCACCTGTGTGTCTTCCTCTTGGTCTCAGCGCCTGTTCTTGCCTCTGTCTCCTTTTTCCTGAGCCTTAGAGAGCATCACTTCTCCTTTCCATCACCAGCGATTCTCCAGCCTTGCTGAGGAGCTTCCTAAATCACACAGTTTACAAATCCGAGTTAGGCAGCTGCATTACTGAGCACCCCAGGAGGTCCAGATGCGTCTAGATGCTTCAGGTTATTCTCTGGGCCGTCTAGTCTTCAGATTCGGGCCTGTGATGCCATCAAACCTACCTGCCAGGGAGAGCTCTGGTGCACATCACAGATGGAATGCGCCATGCGGCAGGGCCCAGGAGGCCAGAAGGTGGCTCATGGTCCTCGGCCCCTTTCTGGGCCTCCACTTTCCTTTCTGTGTCTGTGCCGTCCTGACGTGTCTTCCCCAGCGGTACCCAGTGGAGACAGTGTCTCGTCTCAGCCAAGACTTTCTCTCTGGTAGCAGTTTTGAGGACAGAGGGAAGGCCTGTCTGAATGTTTACACGTGTTGCATTTTGTAGCTGACATGCAAACTCAGGCCATTATGTTCTGGCGCTGGTGATAGTCACTTAACTCCCTAGTTGCAAGACTGCTTTGTGCTGGAACAGCCCCAGGATCGTTGATCTTCACCTGTGTGGACTTCGGGCCGGCCTGTTTGCAGACATTGGCGCCTGCCTGCGCTTAGGTTCCCATCCGAGCTTGTAACCGCCGGAGAGTGGGGGCACAGCTGTCTTGGGGCTTGCCGAGGCTGCCTGTCATATTTGCTTTTCCTTTCCTCAGACAGATCGAGGAGCTGCTAGAGCTGCTGACGAGCGAGATCCTGCACCCCAGCAGCCAGGCCCCCCATGGGGTGAAGAGCCACTTCATTGAGATCTTCCTGGAGGAGCTGACCAAAGTGGGCGCTGAGGAGGTGAGGCTGGGCTCCGACGGGGCGGTGGAGCTGGGCATTTGTGGACGAGGGGCTGAGCTCCGCTGGCTTTCCCCATAGCTTACGGCAGACCAGAACCTCAAGTTCATCGACCCCTTCTGCAGAATCGCCGCCCGGACCAAGGAGTAAGTGGTGGGCGGCCTGGTCGGACGCGACTCCTTCACTGAGTTCTTCCGTGGGGCTGCCGTTTTGGGGGGCTGCTCCCTCCAGGGACGAATCTGTCGCAGAGTGGCCGCTGGCCATGCGGATGGGCAGGGGGTGGAGGGGAGGCTGCAGGGCTTTCGGCAGCTTCTGCTTTGGAATCCAGCATAACGGGCCTGCTTGCCGGCCTCTGCCCTGCCCCTCAGTTCCCTGGTTTTGAACAACATCACTCGAGGCATCTTTGAGACGATTGTGGAGCAGGCCCCGCTTGCCATTGAAGACCTCCTGAATGAACTGGACGCACAGGATGAGGAGGCGGCGTCAGACAGTGAGGAGTCCTCCGAGGGTGGTGAGCGTGGAGATGCGCTGTCCCAGAAGAGGTCTGAAAGGCCACCCGCAGGTGGGGGTCATGGCACGCCCGGCTCCTCCTCGGGGCGTGTCCTGGGCCGAGCCAGTGTGGTCTCCTGCTGGGGTTGCTCCCACCACCGTCCGCCTGGTCCCCTTGTCTCCGCCCCTCCCCACAGTCCGTCCTCAGCATAGAAGCCAGAGTGACCTCTGTGGGCACCAAGCACACATGTCGTTTCCCCTCAAGCCCCCCAGCCTCTGGTGTGCTCCACGCCCTCTCCAGACCCCTGGGCTCCTCAGTCCAACCCAGCACGCCTCTGGCTCAGTTGGCCCCCTGGACTCGTTCCTGCCTTGGTGCCGAGTCTCCCTGTGCCTCCCGCTGTCTGTCCCCCATCACTCTCTGGGGCTGGACTCTTTCAGCCTCCTGGCCTCTCCCAGCCCCGCAGGCAGTCCTCCCCATAGCGTCACTCTGTGGCACGGGATGTGAACCACTTGCTCCTCATGTTCCTCGTTCCTGGCCCGTCTCCCCAGAGGACAGCAAGCTCTGTCCATACTGACCGTGGCAGGGTTCAGGCCTGAGACCTCAGGGCACCTGGCTGCTGGAGAGTAGACCTGCTCCTCACTGCCTGCCAGAGGCCTCTGGGGGCAGCCGTGGGGTCCACCCTGGCCTGTTTCTGGTTTGATGCTGCCCTCGTCCGAGCCTGCTGGGTGGTCTGAGCTGTAAGTGTGGCATCCTGGTGTTGTGGAGGGCGTGTCTTTGACCATGCCCAGGACCCCCGTGTGCCCTGACTTAGTGTTGTGGCCGCTGTGCCCCTTGGCTTACTAATCAGAAGACCCCTCCGCACCACCCCCCAGCACTTGGCCATGCCACCCTATGCGCGTCTCCCTGGTCCCTGCCTTACCCTTCTCTCTCAGTAGTCGAGGCGCCTGGCAGGTCCTCCAGTGCCTGCTGCTGGTCCCTGGCTGCCACCTCCAGAGCAGACCCTTGTCACATGCTGCCCCACAGCTGCCTGTTGCCCAGAAGTCTTTCTTCGGCAGACAGTGCTGTCAAAGCCCCAAATGCCCAGCCTAGTTTGAGCGCCTGACTGAAACACCAACTCCCACAGCTTCTGTTCCAGGCCACCTTGAGGCTGGACTCAGCTACCCCTCCTCACTTCCAGAACTTTTGACATGGCCTTTGTTGCCCGAGATGCCAGCTTGTAGTCAGCCACTCGGGGCTGTATAGGCACCTGTGCTCTGGGACGTCTTTTTTCCTTTCCAGGCCTGGGGTGGCACCTCTCGTCCTGTCCATACGAGATTGGAGGTCACATGGCACCTAGTATCTGCCTTGAGCTGCGGGCCTTCCCGCCTGTGCCTGCGCTCTGACCAGGGTGTGGAGCGGGCTCTCCGTTCCCGGGTGTTTCCCGCCTGTGCCCGCGCTCTCACCAGGGTGTGGGGCGGGCTGTCTGTTCCTGGGTGTTTCCCGCCTGTGCCCGCGCTCTGACCAGGCTGTGGAGCAGGCTGTCCGTTCCCGGGTGTTTCCCGCCTGTGCCCGCGCTCTGACCACGGTGTGGAGCAGGCTGTCCGTTCCCGGGTGTTTCCCGCCTGTGCCCGCGCTCTGACCACGGTGTGGAGCAGGCTGTCCGTTCCCGGGTGTTTCCCGCCTGTGCCCGCGCTCTGACCACGGTGTGGAGCGGGCTGTCCGTTCCTGGGTGTTTGGGGCCGGCACACGTTGGGAACAGGTCTTTGAGTTCACGGGGTCCCTTTTGTTCCAGGCTCTGTCTGCAGGGCTGAACCTGAGGCTGGTGAGCAGACAGGTGACGACAGGGACAGTGGTGGCCCTGTCCTCCAGGTGGGTGCCCTGGGCTTGTGGCTGCACCCTCAGCCTTTGCCCTGCTTTGCTGCCGCTGGCCCTGGAAGAGGAAGGGGGCGTTAGGAGGGAGGATGGCAGCCGTCAGCATGGAGAGTCACCCAGACGGGTTAGCTTTGAAGGAGGGATGGGTGCTCCGACCCTGCCCACCTGCAGGCGAGTGGGGTCATTAAGAGTGGGGCTGGGGCCTGGGACAGTGGGCTCAGAGGCAGACCTGCATTGTCCAGGGCTGGCCTCACCTCACGCTGACCTCTTGCCTCACACATGGGCAGCCCCCCAGATTTCCTGCGGCCCCCTCGTTGGGGTGCTGGGCTGGAAGGAAATGGCGTGTGCCAAGCGGCTGACCTGTGGGTCCCAGCGAGGAGTCCACTCAGCCAGCGGGGTCTGACTTCAGGCAAATGGGAAACTGAAATGTTTTAAGTTTTAAATATGATTATCTGCAGACTTAATAAAATATGGCCATCTTGGGTTAAAATCGATCAAATTAACTTACTTTATTCCTGCTTGTCTGTGTGTGGCTCCTAGAGTTGTAAAGCTGCAGTCAGGCTCCCGGCGGGCGTGTGCCCCGCAGTGTGCATCTCGCAGAGTGTGCCCTGCAGTGCGTGCCCCACAGTGCGCCCGCAGCATGTATGGTGCCCGCTGTGCTGCAGAGTGGCGGGGCTGCAGGACCCTCAGTGAGGGTGGGCTGTGTTCCTGTGAGCCGACTGAAGAACCTGCAAGTGAAGGCCAAGTGCCCTCTGGGTCTCAGGGGTTCCATGTTCTCAGAGCAGGCAGAGGGTGACTGACCTTGGCTCTGTGACGTCTGTCTTTTGAAACAGTTTGACTACGAGGCAGTTGCTAACAGACTGTTTGAAATGGCCAGCCGCCAGAGCACCCCTTCTCAGAACAGGAAGCGTCTCTACAAAGTGATCCGGAAGTGAGTGTCTGAGGGGCTGCGTCTGCCCTGCTGCCCTTGGACTCACCCTTTCCTCCTCAGATCTGGGTGCCTTCGCCTTGTCCTGGGTCCTTCCGCAGCCCCTGGGGTGGTCCCCGCTAGGACCCTGAGACCCCTGCACAACCCCTGGGGTTCCCCTGGTTAGGACCCTGCAGCCCCTCTAGCTGGAGCTTCCTCCCCCTGCGGAAGCCGCAGCCATGGTAAATGGGCGTCTGTCTTGCTCTTTCAGGCTGCAGGACCTGGCAGGAGGTGAGGACCGGCCGGGCACTGACAGTGGCACCGCCTTGGAGGTGGAGCTCCGTCCTCGTGGGAGTGGATTGCCTCCAGGGGCCTCATAGCACGTGGAGTCTCTGCAGAGAGGCCTGGTGGTGTTTCTGGGGGACAGGGAGGCAGGGCTCAGGGTTCCACAGCCCTCGTTTTTGTGGGTTTTGCTGAGTGATTCTCAGACTTGAGTGTCCATTGGAGTCCCCCAGAGCCCGAGAGACGGTGCTGGCCGCAGGAGCTCCCAAGCACTGACCGCGGTGCTGCTGCTGGTCTGTTGTGTAGCACACGTCTGTTCCTGGCAACGTGTGGCGGATGGAACTGGCATAGGTTATCGAAAGGAGGGTTTCCTAGGGGGGTTGATGGTTAGAGATGTAAGCATTTCCCCCGGTGTTTCCTTAAGAAAAGTTTCAGAGCTGCAGCTCAGTTGGAAGGATTTTATAGGGGATGCCTGCGTGTCCCCCCGGCTCCAGAATCAGCACTTCCTGTCTGGTGTTAAGCTCGTCTCTCCGGGCGCCACACCTGCTGCATCCACCAGCCGGCGTGTCATAAGTTGTAGTCCAGGGTTTGTTTTTTTTTTTAGTTTTTGAGACTGTCTCGCTCTGTTGCCCAGGATGGAGAGCAGTGGTGTGATTACAGCTCACTGCAGCCTGGATCTGGGCTCAAGCGATCCTCCAACCTCAGCCTCGCAGTCACTGGGACCACAGGCGCGTGCCACACGCCGGCTAATTGTTTCAGTTTTTGTAGAGACGGTTTCGCTGTGTTGCCAGGCTGGTAGTGTGGGGTTTTTAGGACAGCGTGCACCAGTGAGGTGCATGAGGTTCGTGTGTCTGGCAGGTTTTGATGCCCAAAGTTCCCTTGTGCCGCCAGCATAGACATTTTTAGGCTGTAGACATTGGTGTACAGGTTGAGCGTTTCTAATCTGAAACCCCAAATCCAAAATGCTGCCAAGTCCAAAACTGAGTGCTGACAGGAAGCTCCAGGGAAATGCTCATCAGAACGTTTTGGATTTGGGATTTTCAGTTTAGGGATGTTGAGCTGGTGAATATGACAGCAGACGTTCCAAAACAATCTGACATCCAAAGCACTGCTGGTCCCAAGCACGTGGGTTCGTGGATGCTCTACCTGTGTCCTAGATGCTCCAGGAACTGGCCTTTCCAAACGGACTTGGGTCTGAGCTGGTTCATTTCAGCTGTGGTGGC
Organism: Mandrillus leucophaeus; assembly: GCF_000951045.1. Taxonomy (NCBI): domain Eukaryota; kingdom Metazoa; phylum Chordata; class Mammalia; order Primates; family Cercopithecidae; genus Mandrillus; species Mandrillus leucophaeus. Next base: position 1,943,439 of record NW_012107474.1, on the reverse strand, counting down.
GGCACTGAACACGCTGCTCCTGGGTATTACAACAGGGCACTTTCTTTTTTTTTTTTTTTTTTTTTGAGACGGAGTCTCGCTGTGTCGCCCAGGCTGGAATGCAGTGGCCAGATCTCAGCTCACTGCAAGCTCCGCCTCCGGGTTTACGCCATTCTCCTG
>NW_012107474.1:1938360-1939405 GCF_000951045.1 Mandrillus leucophaeus | reverse complement strand
AAAAAAAAAAAAAGCGTGTCTAACATAAATTGCTGGTGGCAAGTGTCAGACCTGGGCAGTGTCTCCTGGGCCCAGGCAGTGTTCCTTGGGCCTGGCCTCTTCACCCCCAGCAGAGCCTGTCGGGAGGCCTTTGGAAGGGAACGGGGTACATAATAATGCTTTGTTGTTTTTGTTGAAGTTTCTTTGGTCAAAAGCTAAGGAAACACGCATGCTAACGGAAGTTTCTGGAAAAAAGCAAATGAGTCACGTTGAATTGCAGTTGTGAAACCAGAAGCCACAGTGACTTTGGATCTTTCACGAGTGTATTCACAGGGAGAGGTCTTTCATGACTGCGCTGGCACCGTCATGCTCTGGCTGTTTCCAGGCCATGCTGGGTACACATTCCCCATCTTCAGAATGGTTTTAAATAACCGCATTGTGCTTATGACGTGAATTACTGAATTCCTCTCCTATTGGTAGTCTCTTATTTTTTTATTTTTGAGACTGAGTTTCGAGTTGAGTTTTTTTTTTTTTTTTTTGAGACCAAGTTGGTGGTGTTTTATTTCCCGACATAAATGGTAGTTCCAGCTATTCAGGAGGCCGTGGTGTTTTATTTCCGCACATAAATGGTAGTTCCAGCTACTCAGGAGGCCAAGGTGGGAGAAACGCCTGCGCCCAGGAGAGAATCACTGAGAGGTAATTCACATAGAATACAGTTTGCCCAATTGAAGTGTATAATTTGAGTTTTTAGCATATTCAGAATTGTACAGCCATCACCACAGTCAACTTTAGACCATTTTCAGCCCAAAAGAAACTGGGTATACCTCAGCCATCACCCGTCCGTCTCCCCGCCACCCGCACAGATCCTGCCGGCCTCAGGTTCTGGGCCATGTCTGTTCCGGCCTCAGGTTCTGGGCCGTGTCTGTTCCGGCCGTGTCGTGTTGTGGGATCACACGGCACGTGGCCTTTTGCATCTGGCTGTTTTCACACAGCAGCGTGGTTCCAGGGCTCATCCACACCGTGGATTCCTTACTTCTTATGGCTGAGTGGCTTCCCGTGGTACAGA
>NW_012107474.1:1932745-1935830 GCF_000951045.1 Mandrillus leucophaeus | reverse complement strand
TCTCGGCCTCCCAAAGTGCTGGGATTACAGGCTTGAGCCACCGCGCCCGGCCTACAGGGCACTTTCTCACACACGTTGTCGGGAGGTGGTGCTGGCTGGGGCCTGCTGGAAGCAGCGAGCCTCAAACCAAAAGCCCCCATCCCCCCAGAGCCCCCTGACTTCTGCCCTGGTTCTCAGGCATCTTCCCTGAGGACGAGATCCCGGAGAAGGCCTGCAGGCGTCTGCTTGAAGGGAGGCGGCAGAAGAAGACGAAGAAGCAGAAGCGTCTGCTCAGGTTGCAGCGCGAGAGAGGTAGGATTGGCTGGTGTGTTAGTCATGGAGCTGGCGTCCTCACCTGCTTGCTTGTCCCTGGGATGGGGGTCACCTGCAGTGTCTCCCCCTGAAGCATGAGTGCCAAGTCCTCCGTCCTGGGTGCCTGCTATCCACATGTCCCAGAAATGCCCTGTCCTCGGCATCCCTCCTGTAGGCCTCTCCCCGCCACCCCTACCTGCCATCCTTGTCTGCAGCTCCCCCCAGCTGTGTGCGCTGCCCTCCCTCCTGGTGTGGAGACGATCCTTCTGGCTGGGCTGCCTCCTCCCATGCCTCTGTCTTAGATCCAAGCCCCGTCCCCTCCTCTCCCGCACCCTCAGAGATTCCTGAGCCTCTCCACTTCTGTCCTTGATTTCAGGGGCTGTCTTCCCTCTTGGGCCTCTGGCCACACAAGTGTGGTTGGCATGTGTCGCCCTCATCAGGGGCAACCCAGGGCCTGGAGCTGCCTACCTGCAGTGGAGGGGGTTGAGCACAGTGCCGGGCAGGGCACGGGGCCCATGGCAGGAATGGGGTGCATAGGAGGGAGACAGTGGCTTTGCCCCACACTGGGAAGCCTTCCCTGTTACTCTCTCCATGCCAAACCGGCCCTAGGGCCTAGGGATTCACCGCTTCCCCTCCCCGGAGCCCCGTGCCACTGAGGCCTGTCCGTCTCATTTCCCGTGGGGCAGCGGCCTCCTCTCTGCAGCCGGCCCTGGGCCTGGTTCCCGCACCCGTACCAGACACCGCCCGTGCGGCTCTGTGTGCAGCAAGCTTTGTGAACACTGTCGGCCCTGGCGTTCAGGGCCTGGCACTGCCCAGCATCCTTCTTCCGCCTCCCCTTCTACCTTGAGCCCAGTCCTGCCTACTCTGTGCCTTTGCTCCTGGGTCTCGCGACCCTGTCCTCACGCTGGTCCTTCCGAGGTCAGCCCTCGCTGGGGTCCTGAGCCGTGTAGGTAGAGCTTGGCGCCCACACTGGACACGGGATGCGTCTGGCTGGCTGGTGTGGCCGTGTTGTCTTCGCAGGTCCGTGGTGCTGGCGTCTCAGCCCGAGTTGGAGTGAGTGGAAGGAGCCCATGCTGGCATTCTCTGGCTCATGGGGTCTTGCTGTTTTGTCAGGGAAAGGTGAGAAGGAGCCCCCGAGCCTGGGCATGGAGAGGAAGAGGAGCAGGAGGAGGGGTGTGGGGGCCGGCCCCAAGGCGCGGGCAGAGGCTGGTGAGCAGCCAGGTACAGCTGAGCGGGCCCTGCTCCGAGATCAGCCGGGGGGCCGTGGCCAGAGAGGAGCTCGCCAGAGGAGGAGGACACCTCGGCAGCCGGCCGGGGCCCGAGCAAAGGCAGCCAATGACCAGGAGCCGGAGAAGAAGAAGAAACGCAGGGAGTGACGTGGCCGGGCCCAGGACAGGCAGGGAGGGAGGCCAGGCCACCCTTGCACCGAGGGATGAGGCTGACTGGGCTGCTCTCGGACTCAGGACCGCAGCTCCAGAACTCCCGTGCCAGGCAGGAGGGAAGGGCGGCACTGGAGAGGTGGGCCTGTCATTAGGGGCCAGCATCCCAGGAGCTGGACCTTTTCGCAGAGCCTCCGCCTGTGGCTGTGATGACCTTGGGTCAAGAGGTCAAACTCTGAAGACTGAAACTGCACCTGCAGCAGGACTGACTGAACCCGCTGTGGGGGGTTCAGAAAATAAAATGTGCGCGGCCCTTGCCGGGGAAGTGTCGCTTCTGGTGTGTCCTACGGACGTGTGGGAGGTGGCAGCCGCCAGCCTCTGAGCAGTGTGGTGGTTTATATTCATGTTTGTGGAAAAATCTTGTAAGACATGTCTCCTTTGACAGAGCCTCCCAGCTGTTAACAGGGCTGTCTGGACGGGGCTTTGTTGCTTCCCCCCAGTCTGGGGTCGTGTTGTGCAGTGAATTCAGCTCCAGTAAGGCCCAGATTGTCCGGGGTGAGCGTGTGTGATGGGAAGGCCTGGCTCCTGCAAGAGGCTCGTCCCTGGAGGCAGGAGCGCACCCACCATCCTGGGTACCCGTGGGTCCACAGGCTGCGCGCCCCATCCCCTCCACCAGGTCACGCTCCTCATCCTCCATGCCCCTCTCCCCTGCACGCCTGCAGGAGCCTGTGAGGGAGGTAGCAGGTCGCCACTGTGGCAATAGAGACCTGTCAGTAGTCCAGGGCTAGTCACCTGCTCGGAACAAGGGCCCATCTGCCACCAGCGCTGTGGCCACAGCCTGCATAGGTGACAAGGGGCTGCTGTGTTGGGTTTTGCCCGCTTCTGTTCCATGGGTGCCCAGCCAGCCAGGCCGTGTGGGGTCCAGTGAGAGGCCTGGGCTTGGAGTGGGCCTGGGACCAGGAACGACCCCCACGCTGTGGCTGGCATTGTGCAGACCCTGAACCGCACCCATTTCTCTAAAACCCTGCTGTATTCGAGTGTCCCCCGACCCCGGGGAGGTGGCGCCTGGTGACACCTCCTGCAGTCCCACTCAGCTGGGCGGCTGGGGCAGACTAAGGATGCAGCTAGTGGCTCAGGAGAAGGCAGGCCAGGGACGCTGTTTTAGGGGGTTAGGGTTCTTTCCCCAAAGTAATGCAAAAAGATGCGTGGCCCGGCACAGTGGCTCGCGCCTGTAACCCTAGCACTTTGGGAGGCCAAGGTGGCCGGATCACCTGAGGTCGGGAGTTTGAGACCAGCGTGACCAACATAGAGAAACTCCATTTCTACTAAAAAATACAAAATTAGCCGGGCGTGGTGGCATATGCCTGTAATCCCAACTACTTGGGAGGCTGAGGCAGGAGAATCACTTGAACCTG
>NW_012107474.1:1922365-1931785 GCF_000951045.1 Mandrillus leucophaeus | reverse complement strand
GTCCGTCTCCCCGCCACCCGCACAGATCCTGCCGGCCTCAGGTTCTGGGCCATGTCTGTTCCGGCCTCAGGTTCTGGGCCGTGTCTGTTCCGGCCGTGTCGTGTTGTGGGATCACACGGCACGTGGCCTTTTGCATCTGGCTGTTTTCACACAGCAGCGTGGTTCCAGGGCTCATCCACACCGTGGATTCCTTACTTCTTATGGCTGAGTGGCTTCCCGTGGTACAGACGGAGCGCATTGCGTCTGCCCGTTTGTCCACTGATGGACGTTTGGGGTGTTTCCGCCTTTGGCCGTCTTGAGTCACGCTGCCGCATAAGGACGGGTTTTCAGGGGACGGATGCTTTTGTTCATCCGGGGCAGACGCCTAGGAGTGGTACGCCTGGGTCTTGTGCTACCCGTCTCTAGTCACTTGAAGAACTACTTTCCAGACTTTTCTGCAGTGGCTGCATGTGTTGAGTTGAGCCTCGGGGACGGGCTCCTGTCTGGGTGTTCTGTTATGGTGAGGCTGATGGCACCCCAGGAGGTGACTTCTCAGGACACTAGGCCCAGCCACTCTGAGTTTGTGACCCGGACAGGAAACACCTGTGGTTCCACTCAGCTGTGTGGAGTGGGGGTAACAGCACAGGGCTGGGATGAGGACGATGTTGCTGTTTCCTGGAAAAACAATCTCTCAACCTTACAGCAACGTGGCAGATACAGAGAGCATTTCTCCCCCGAGCCTTTTGAGAGCATGTCCTGACTTAGCGCCCCAGCACCCTGGATACTTTGGGGCGCATTTCCTCCTGCAGAGACAGTCCCGTAACCACAGCACAGCCGTCACATGGCGAACTAGAGCTGGGTGTGGTGGCACGTGCCTGCAGTCCCAGCTACCCTGGAGGCCAAGGTGGGAGGATCACTTGGGTCTGCGAATTTTTGAGTCCAGCCTGGGCAACATCAAGACCCTGTCTCAAACCAGAAAAAATCAGGGAATTAGTGTGGATCCCTCACTGGGTCCAACCCTCGAACCCTCAGTGCTTAGTTGTCTCAGTGAAGTCCTTTACAGTCCCAGGGCCCTTGTTCAGATTCTTCGATTTGTCTGAAGAGCTCTGGCTCCTGTGAGGGGAGGGTGATGGTTAGAAGTCGATCTGGCTGGGCCCTTGCTAGTCAGATCTCCTTGTTCATAGACACGCTCAGTTGGCAGAGCTGGGGCACTGTGTGCACAGCGCGTGCCTGTTCTCTACCTGTCCCTCCAGCCCACCCACCAGCCACCCTCCATCTGTCTAGACTCAGGTCTCCAGAAAAAACAGAACAATGAATGGGGGGTGTCTGTGCGCTCCAGCTGCCGGCACAAAATACTGGGGACTGTGCAGCTTAGGCCTGGGAAGGTGAGTTTCCGTTCTGGAGGATTCTGAGGGCGTGTCGGCAGGGTTGCTTTTTCCTGGGCCCCCTCCTTGGCTTGTCTTAATCAATGGCCACCTTCTTACGGTGTCCTGACCTCTCTCTTTTTTTTTTTTTTTTTTTTTTGGAGAAAAAGTCTTGCTCTGTCGCCCAGGCTGGAGTGCAGTGCCATGATCTCAGCTCACTGCAACCTCCGCCTCCCAGGTTCAAGCGATTCTCCTGCCTCAGCCCCTGAGTACCTGGGATTACACGTGTGTGCCACCATGCCTGGCTAATTTTTGGATTTTTAGTAGAGGTAGGGTTTCACTGTGTTGGTCAGGCTGGTCTCGAACTCTTGACGTCATGATCCGCCCACCTCGGCCTCCCAAAGTGCTGGGGTTACAGATATGAGCCGCTGTGCCCGGTCGTCCTGACCTCTCTTACAAGGACGTCATTTAACCCTAATGACCTCCCGAGAGGCGACATCTCCAGTTACACTGGGCGTTAGGGCTTCAACATGTGCGTGTGGGGGGACACAGTCCTGTCCGTAGCAGGCGCGCGTGTGTGGTGGCGGTGGGGGGAGAGTGCCCTGTGTATTGTGAGGTGTCGGCTCACACGACTGGGGCTGGCAATTGGGAATTCTGCAGGGCAGGTGACCGGCTGGAGACCCCGGAAGGTCCTCAGGGGAGGGGACCCCGGTCTTTTAAGGCCTTGGCCAGGCGGACTGGACGAGGTCCCCTCCGCGGAGGCCCCCCTGCTTTCCTCAGTCCACCGGTTCAAACCAGCCTCGCCCCGGAAACACCCTCAGGAACATCGGGGTGCTCCGCCCGAAGCTGGGCACCAGGACTGGCTGCAGCGTTGGCCGCTCACCGTCTTATCTGCTGCCCGTGCCTGCCCCACTCGTGTTAGGAGTTGAGCTCTGGGAGGGGCGGTGCCTCCAGCTGTGAGACACCCGGGTGTATTCTAGGGTTTCCCTTCTGTGTTTGAACCTCCTTCCCGAAGGAACTCGGCTTCCATTACCCCCGATACTCATTTCACGCAGAACCGAGGCTGGGCGTGAGTGCTGCGCCCCTTCCCACGTGGGTGCCCTCCTCACCCTTGGCTCTGCCGCCCTCGCAGGAACCCTCTTGCCTGGTCACCTGCTTTCACACCCTGGTTCCTGTGCAGCTCTGACACCAGGACACCCACTCCTCACCCAGCCTGGGCCGCCGTGGCCCCCCTCCCCCACGGCACAGCTCTGCCCTTGTTGGCCCCATCTGAGGCTCCCGAGGGAGCCTGCGGGAGCTCACAGGTGCCTGGTGAGCGGGGGTCTCCCGGATGCTCCTCTTCCAAGCTCAGAGGCAGGACCTGGCAAGAGGCAGCACCCCGCCTCCCCATTCGAAGCCCACAAGGAGGAAAAAAGAAACGTCTTGACTCACCCATCACGGAGACCCGAAGCCATCCCGAGAGGAGTGGCCACGTGAGCCACAACGCTCCACGCTGGGTGCGGGCGTGGGTCTTCCAGGGAACCTAAGCCTTTTTAAAGACGAACTTCAAGATGTTATTCATGCAGCGTTCAGTTCCCTGTTGTGGGTGCACGATCGGGCGGCTGTGCACTGCAGCACAGTTCATCTTAGAGCATCTCAGTGCCCCACAGAGCAAGTCCCCATGCAGGGCCCCCTTTACCTGGAGGTGACTCCGGGGAGGGGCCCGTGGACTTGCAGGGTGGTGAGGCGAGTGTGTGCATGTACAGCTTCCTCCAGCAGCTAAACGGTCTAGAACAAACATGCTGTGTCCTTGCTGACTTCAGAGCTTCAGTAGCAACCCACGTCGCAGCTTCACAGTTGACAGTTGTCACAGGCTCTGCTCGGAGGTGACATTCTGGGGACTGAGCAGCAGCTCTGGAGTTACTTAGAGGGGCCGTCTCTGGGCGGCCCCCTGCTTTTCTTCCTTGCCTTGGTACCGGTAGATGGAGACCCCAGCTGCGGTCCTGCCAGCCCACCGTGGCTTACATGCCAAAGGCTCTTCCCGGCAGGCTCTCGGCCAGCCTGGGTCGCCAGAGGTGCCCATTTTCCTGCCTGGCATGGCTGAGCAGAGCCAAGAAACAGCCTTGAACCACAAGACCTCTCCCTCAGCCAGAATGTTCTCTGCATGAGCTGCTCATGCTCAAATATGATCGTGACCTGTAACTTCTCCCGATAGGCCCCGCGGGAAGCGGTGGCATTGCACGGGCGAGGGAGGTAAGCAGGGAGCAGCCCCCGTGAGGGTGGGCCCTGCAGCTGCGGCCGGGGTGAGGGGAGGCGCTAAGGGGTGGACGGCAAGTCAGGCGGCGCCCTGGGTGCTGTGGGGCAGTTCACGCAGGAGTGTGACCTGGCCAGGCAATTTTGGACCCACTCTCTGGCCGTGGGATCGAGGGTGGGTTTGGGGACAGTTCTGGAGCAGCCCTGGGACTGGAGCATGGACCCATGTCTCCCAGAACTTCCACGGTTGTGTACACTGCCTGATAAAGATAGACGGGGAATGGGGACTGTCCCCCTCTTTAGCCCAGAAGTTCCCCTGAAGGGCACGGGACCCCATGCGGTGACTGTTGAGGCCTGGACGGTGGTGGTGGATGAAGAGGCCTGGTTTGCAGTGTGTGTGGTGCTGTAGTCTACCAGAAGAGGGCCCAGGAGTGGACATCCATGTGCCCAGCCCTCAGCCCGCGCGGTAAGGAGCCAGCCCCACAGCCACAGCCTGGAGTCTGAGAGGGAACATCTCCATCTCTGATGGGAACCTTTTCCCCAAATGGACTCTTCTACTGTGAAGAAAACGGCCAGCACCGAGGTGAGCCGCTCGGAGATCATCCCTCCAGGCATCTCTTATATGAAGAGAACGGCCAGCACAGAGGTGAGCCGCTCGGAGATCATCCCTCCAGGCATCTCTTATGTGAAGAGAACAGCCAGCACCGAGGTGAGCCGCTCGGACATCATCCCTCCAGGCATCTCTTAGCTGCACACAGGGCTGATTTTATTTCCTGAACCAGATTCAGCCGGAGGGAGCTGCCGCAGACTGCTTTGGAGTCTTCCCGCGGGGACCGTCTCCCCAACGCGCGGCCTCTCCCCCATGTGGCATCACCTGTGGGTTCTCACTGCGTGGAGCCCTGGCCCCCTCCTGTGGGGAGGATTGGCCGTTGGGTTCTGGGTTCCACAGTCCACAGAGGGCAGCCTGGCCCTCTCTGTGCCTCCCCCAGGGATGTTGCTGCTCCTTTGCCCTCTTGTGTCACCTCCCCTGTTACCTGCCTCTAGGACCTGCATGGCTGCAGTCCCACTGGCTGCCTCTGGGGGGTGCCCATGGCCCTGGAATGGGCTTGGGGGAGACTATGCCACCCAGGGCCTCTTCAACCCTTCCTCCAGGCCTCTGGCTCGACCCCTTCTTGCTGCCCCGTGTGACCCAGGATCCCTTTGGGCGAGGGCCTTGTTCTCTCCCTGAGTGGAGCCTCTGCAGGTGCTTCGCGAAGGCTGGCACCCACCTCTACCTGGTGCCACGGCCTGGGATGGACCCTGCAACTGTGGCCCCCCTGGCACTGTCCCTACCCTGTGCCCTGGTGGGTGTGCAGTAGGGACAGGCACCCTGGGGTCCTTGGAGGCTCAGCCTCCTTAGCCCTCACCCCTGAGACCCCACTGTGGCCGCTGTGTCCACTCAGGGCTCATCTCAAGCCTGACCAGAGGTGGGGAGGGGGCAGAGGGGGCCACATAGGAGCCTGTACCAGCCTCTTCCTCACCATGGGGTGGGGGCACTTCCTTCCCACGGGGTCTCAGGCTTGCGGGCTCTGCCCAGCTGCCCAGGCCCCAGAGGGCACTTCTGACCCTTCTCTTTGGGGTCTGCCCTGGGGGACTCCAGGCCACTCGTTCCACCCTGTCCCTCTCCTGGAGCCTCCAAGCACCTCAATTCTGACTGTGGGGAAAACAGAACCCTGGGAAGAAGCCTCTCGGCTGTGGGCAGGGGAGGGCAGCCGGAGCCCCAGCTGCCCCACAGGGCCATTGGGTGAAGGCAGAGCCTGGGGGGAAAGTCAGGCCTGCGCATGGGCCCCGTCCTGTTGGTGTCGGCGTCCCTGAGTGAGCAGCCGCCTGCCGCCCCCTGGAAAGAGAGGCAGCTTGGAAAAGCAGCTTCAAGTCTTGGAGTCCCGCCCAGCTACTAGCAGCCCCTGGGTCATGGTGCGAAGGGGAAGGGTGGGGACTTGAGGAGGAGAGAGAGAGGAGTGTGCCCAGGGCCCCCGAGGGCCAATGTGGAGGCGTGTGGGGTGAGGCGGTGCTGGCTGTGCCCCTGTCTGAGATGGGCAGAGGGAAGGCACCTGGGGCTGAGCCGGGGTCCTCAGGCCAGTCCCTCACTGCTCTGGGGTTTGGTTTCCTCACCTGCACAAAGGGCGGGTCCTGCGCTGTCCGGAGGCCACACAGGGCCTCCCTGGGGCACTGAGTCTGACTTATTTCTGGAAACTGAGGCACAGGAGGACGTTGATAACCGGCCTCCCGCTGTCCTCTTTCCCAGGGGTGCAGCTCGTCCGTCCCCAGGGTTTCAAATTTGCCCAGCATGTTGCAACAACTGCCTGGCACTCAGCTTGCCCGGTGTCGCCTGGCCCCGAAGCCTTTCCCAGGCCTCACAAGGGTGGCACAGATGGGGAAACTCCATCTGCAGGGGCGTCACCCCCGAGAGATATGTCTGCCCCACACCAGGCTCCCTCGACGGTCACGTGGGTCCCGGGAGGGCACGTGTGACTTCCCAGGGTTGCAGCGTTGGGGTGTGCCAGCCTGGCCCCGTGGGTGCTGAGTGCTGTGGACCCCTCGGTCCTCCCGACCTCGTTTCCCTTTGACATAGAAGTCTGCATGGCATGAATTCCAGTGACAACAGGCCGGGCGGGTCGGGCTCCCTGCGCCCCTGGTACCGCTGCCCAGGGCCGGTCTCTGCAGTCACCCTCCTTCCTTCCTGGTGGCTCCTCCCTCCCTCCTTTGTTCTTCTTTCTTTTCCTGCCTAAATGTTTATCCAGTCCCTCCTGCGTTAAGTATCCATGCTGTGCAACAAATTACCTTGAGCTTGGTGATTTCACCACCACTGCATGTCAGCGCCCAGCCGTAGATGAGGGTTTGGGAGGTATGGCTGGGCCCGCCCAGGGTTCCCAGGCTGAAGCAGGTGCTGGGGCTGCCGGGCACTGGAGGCTGGGCCTCTCCCACACTCCCTGGCTGTTGGGAGGGTGCATTCTTTTTTCTTCCACGTCTTCTAGAGGATGCACTCTTGGCTGTAGGCCTCCTGTTTCTCTCATGGGCTCTTCCTGGGGTTCCCTCAGGTCCTGGAGGTACCCACAGCCCCCTTCCCTGAGGCTTCCCCACCCCCACACTTTGCTGCTTCAGTGCCAGCAGGAGAAATTCTCTCTCATCAGCTTCCTCGGAGAAGGGCTCACCTGGTCAGGTCAGGCCCCACGCTCGGGTGGGCACAGTAGAGCGCACTCCGTGGTGCACCCAGAACCCGCCCCCGCAGCCCCCAAGTCCACCCCTCTCAGAGCTTGAACCGGGGCAGTGCAGTGGGCAGCCCCTTGCCTCTCCTGTCCCTGGAAAACTCTGCTCTGGGCAGTTTGGCGGAGAGTGAGAGGATTTGAAAATGTTGGTGTGTGGCAGGAGCTGGCACATTCCAAAAGTGGCTCCAGATTCCCTGGACGCCCAGACCATCCACCCTGGTGCCACAGTACCTGATCCCCACGGCCAGGGCATTGGCGAGCAAGGCAGGGGCAGGGGAGGGGCGTTCCGGGTCCTCCCTCCTTGCCTTGACCTACATCCCAGGTGACCCAGCGAGGCCCAGACCCCTGCCCCCTGCCCTGCCTCACAGTCAGGCTTCCATGTTCATCCTCATCCTCAGCTGAAGCTATGTCTCACATGGTCCCCCCTGAGCGCCCGTGACGCCCTCAGGCCCCAAGTGTGGGGCCTGGCCAGAGGCAGGTGGGTAACAAGGAATGAGTATAGGGCTTATGGTGCCGTGGCCTGTCTGCTGCCTGGTCTGTCCTAGGGCCAGTGGCCCTGTCCCTAGGGTGTGGGACACAGGTCCCATTCCCTGGGGAAGTGAAGGGCACAGGCAGCAGGCAGTCCCGTCCCCTCCCCTAGGGTGTGCCTGGGCAGCTCCTGGGCTGGCCGACTTGGAGCTAGCCTGAGTGCAGGTTTTGAGTCTGAGCACCAGGTCTTCACACTGCCCCCGGAAGCCCTTGGGCGCCTCCTGCTTTGTGCCACCTGCCCTGGGGTCTGTCCCTCCCTTGGACAGACAACAGTGTCCTACTTTTTTTTTTTTTTTTGAGACAGAGTCTCACTCTGTCGCCTAGGCTGGAGTGTAATGGCGCGATCTCGGCTCACTGCAACCTCTGCCTCCTGGGTTCAAGCGATTCTCCTGCCTCAGCCTCCTGAGTAGCTGGGATTACAGGCACGCACCACCATGCCCAGCTAATTTTTGTATTTTTAGTAGAGACAGGGTTTCACCATGTTGGCCAGGCTGGTTTCGAACTCCTGACCTCATGATCCTCCCGCCTTGGCCTCCCAAAGTGCTGGGATTACAGGTGTGAGCCACTGCGCCTGGCCCATAATGTCCTGCTCTTGCCCAAAGGCTCTGAGCCGTTCGGGTCCCCTGGACACGGAGAAGCCACAGCCCAGTGCCACCTGTCCTTTCTCTCCGCTACTCACAGAGGCCGAGGTCTGCACACCCATGGCTGTCCCAGGCTGCCCGCCAGGAGCTGTGTTTTCACTGGCCAGGCTGTTTCTTAGCCCTGCGGTTCCCAAGGAAACGGCTTCCAGGCCAGCCCGGATGAAGTTCACTTTTCTCCCAACTGAAATGAGGCTTAATTGAATCCAGCCTCCGCTCCCTGCACCTCCACATCCTGAGTTTCTGCTCCGGCTCTCTCAGCCTGGGTCAGGTTGGGTGGATGATGACACCGTGTTCTGGCTTTGGGGTTTAGGTCGGAGTTGCTGGGGCCTGTGTGGGGTGATCACGGTGCTCTGTGGAGAGGGAGGGAGCCGCAGGTGAGCCCTGGAGCACAAACTGCCTGGAGTTGGGCTGGCTGGGGCAGGAGGGCTGTCTTTCGGGCACCCTTCCAACCCGTCAGTCAGCCGTGGGCTGCCCTTCCATTGAGATGCAGGGCAAACTTTGGTGAGGTTTGTTCAAGGTGAATGTGTGTGAGGTGTGAGCCACTGCACCTGGCCCATAATGTCCTACTCTTGCCTCTCGCCTCAGGCAAGGGTCCCCAACACCCGGGCTCAGCCTGTTTTGGAGGAAGGAAGGAAGCAGGAAGACTACACGAAGCCCCCAGTGAGTGCAGTGGAGAAAACAGAGCCAGGTGAAGGATCGGACATGTGGAGGGCGAGCGTGTGGTCGGGGAGGGCTCCTTTGGGCAAAGATTAGAGGCAAAGCCGGGAGCCAGGTGGATATTTGGGGCAGAGTGGAGTCGACGACAGGAGTAGCCAGTGCCAAGGTCATGCGGGAGTGCACCCATGTGTAGACCGATGAGGGGGCTGTGGCTGCAGGGGAAAGGTGGGCGGGGCGGGGGGGCGGCCCCGGAGAGAACAAGTGGCCCCATTCTTCAGACCCCTGTGTGAGTTTGCTCTGATGGCTGTTGACAAAGGACCTCAGGATGGGGCTTCAGCAACCCACACAGATTCTCCCACAGTCCCGGAGGCTGGGGCCTGAGGCCAGGGTGCGGTGGGGCTGGTTCCTGAGGCCTCTCTCCTGGGCGGCCTCCCGGCGCCTCCTCCCTGTGTCCTTGCAGGGCTGTCCTCCCGTGTGACTGTGTCCTTATTGCTGCTTAAAAAAACACAGGCAGGTTGGGTGGGGTCCACGCAAATAGCCTTATTTTAACTTAAAAAATTTGTTTTTATGTTCTGGCTTCTCAATACATTTTTTTTTAAATTAAGGTATTTGTGACACAAAGATCATATATTTAAGATACAATTTGCGATTTATGACCTATTTTTAACCTAATTGCCTCCTTTTTTTTTTTTTGAGACGGAGTCTCGCTCTGTTGCCCAGGCTGGAGTGCAGTGGCCGGATCTCAGCTCACTGCAAGCTCCGCCTCCCGGGTTC
>NW_012107474.1:1910943-1921550 GCF_000951045.1 Mandrillus leucophaeus | reverse complement strand
GGCGCCTGTAGTCCTAGCTACTCGGGAGGCTGAGGCAGGAGAATGGAGTGAACCCGGGAGGCGGAGCTTGCAGTGAGCCAAGATCACACCACTGCACTCCAGCCTGGGCGACAGAGCAAGACTCCGTCTCAGGAAAAAAAAAAAAAAAAAGAGATGGGGTCTTGCTGTGTTGCCAAGTGATCCTCCTGCCTCAACTTCCGAGTAGCTGGGATCACAGGCGTGAGCCCCCGTGCCCAGCTCCGAGGGGCTTCTTGTAAGTTAGGAGGAAGCCCAGGCCTTCCCTCCAGATGTGGTTGAGCTGGAGCTCACTGGAGCTGGGGGAGAGAAAAAGGAAAGAAAGGAGAAGGGCACCCCAGAGAAGGCGCCTCTGTCCCACCCGCAGCGGACGTGTGAGCCACCACGCCTGGCCCCTCAATTTTTAAGAACACCACTAGTTTGTAAAATAGACTTTGTTTTTTATTCTTGCTTTAATGATGCATTTGTCTGCTGTTCTCTGAACAGTGACTGCCTGCCGGGCTCCTCGCTGGGTGCTGGGGATGCCCCTGGAGCTTCCCTGCCCCCAGCAATAGGAGAAGGGAGGGGAGGGGCTGCGGGGCCGCTAGAGGAAGTAGTGGTGCCGGAAGTAGGAGAGTGGCCACACGTGGAAGGAAGGGAGCCGTGTTGTCTGGGAACTGTAGGAGGGTAGGGGGCTGACGCATGGGTGCAACCTGGGTAGACATGACTGGGACAGAGGGAGGATGCAGTGGCTACGTAACTGACACTGGGGCCAGGGCAGCCTGGGCGCTGAGAGCAGAGGAGCCCACCATGCCCTGGCCGGGCTTGGACATTGCCAGTGAGGAACAGAGGTGGTCCCACCCGGGCCAGCAGTGACGCAGGAGTGTCCCAGTTTTCCCGGCACAGGCTCCTGGTGACCAGCAGGGACCCTGTCCCCACCTGGCACTGAGTTACCACAGCCCCAAGCTCTGGTTGTTGGATAAACCCTTGTCCATGGTGAGCTGTCTTCAGCGGCGAGCTCTGGGGCGAGAGAAGGCTGCAGTCAGGGACATGGGAAAATGTCATTTCAGAGAGGCAGCTCGGAGGCTGAGAAATGGGCTTCTAGAACCTCACACTAACGTGCCTAAAGGGGGAGCAGGCATGGATCCCAAAGGTGCATGTGTCCAGGCCTCCCTTGGCGGTCCCAGGCCTGCTGGCCTCGGTGTCCAGGTTGGCAGCGGCTGGCAGGTTGTGGTTCCCGCCGACACGGTGATGCTGCCCGCCCCAAGGCAAAGGGTGTCCTGGCGGGGGCCTGAGAGCATCTTCGGAGGAGTCCCTGCCCAGCACCACCTCCTCTCGGCTGGTCTCTCTGTTTTTAGGCTGCTTTGAACAGAATAAGCTCTTTTGTTACAAGAACAGGAGCCTGGAAAGCAGGTACAGACCAATGACTCATCCTAACCGCAGGAGTTTACACAGTAAGGACCCAAGCGGAAGCCCAGGACCCCGGCCAGACCCACCGCCCCGCGGGACCCCGGCCAGACCCACCGCCCCCGCGGCACCCCGGCCCTCAGACCCACCCACCGCCCCGCGGGACCCCGGCCCTCAGACCC
Source organism: Mandrillus leucophaeus (assembly GCF_000951045.1). Lineage (NCBI taxonomy): Eukaryota > Metazoa > Chordata > Mammalia > Primates > Cercopithecidae > Mandrillus > Mandrillus leucophaeus. The sequence goes on along the minus strand of NW_012107474.1, from coordinate 1,919,967 downwards.
ACCCACCGCCCCGCGGGACCCCGGCCCTCAGACCCACCCACCGCCCCGCGGGACCCCGGCCCTCAGACCCACCCACCGCCCCGCGGGACCCTGGCGCTCAGACCCACCGCCCCGCGGGACCCCGGCCCTCAGACCCACCCACCGCCCCGCGGGACCCCGGCGCTCAGGCCCACCGCCCCCGCGGGACCCCGGGCTCGGGCCCAGGCGGCTTTGGCTGCTCATCTTCAAGGCCCCAAAGCTCCAATTTCTGCTCCTTTTTATTTTTATTTATTTTTGAGACAGGATCTCACTCTGTGGCCCAGGTGTGATTATAGCTCACTGCAGCCTGGACCTCCCGGGCTCAGGTGATCCTCCCTCCTCAGCCTACCGAGCAGCTGGGACCCCAGGCACAGCCACAGTATACCGGCCTCTGCTCTCTTCCATACACAACGTAAGCAGCCGGGAGTGACACCTGCCCAAGTCCTCGTAGGTCTCCTCAGGTCCTGTCGGGTCATCAGGGCCGAGATCGGCTGAGGATCGGGTGTTCACAGGCTGATTTCAGGCTGGGCCTGCTGACCACAGGGCCTGGGAGTAAACCCCATGTCCCTGAGACCTCTTCCCTGGTCTCCATCCTATCCCCGGTAACTTGGCCTCTGCTTCATCTTGGATAAACTGTGACCCCACAGAGGTCAGAAAGCCAAACCCTGCCCCTGGGAGGTTCTCGTCCCATTTCAACTCCTTTTCTAGTTCGGTGATGAGTCAGCAAACCTGAGCCTGGAGTGGCTGTGCAGACGGGTGCCCGGCCAAAGGCCCTGGGTCTTCCAGCAGCTCTTGTTGTCACCGGGACCTAGCCTGCTCCCAAGGCTCCCGAGAGCAGTGGGGCTGTCCCCCACACCCAGGTCCCATCAGCGAGGCTGGGAGTCCTCTCCCCTCGCTGGCGGACGGGGAAGCCAGGCTCGCCTTCCCTCTGGGTCCTCGATTCTCGCTGGATCAACAGTGTCGCAAGTCAGACTCCTTAAAACTGCTTTCCAAGGGAACCCAAAATATCTGTTTCTAGAAGTGTTGGCAGTCAAGAGCTGGAGATGACTCACAGCCCAGCCAGCGTCTCCTCTTCCGCACCCACGCTGCTGGGTCTATTTCTAGACAGCTTGGTTGTGTGCGGAGTTCAGGGAACCTGGATCTTCCAGCATCTTGTCTTCACTGGAATGTTCCATCAGTGGTTCTGTCCGGAGTATCTGGCGTGCTGTTTGCAGCCACTCCCCTGAAGCTCAAAGGCAATGCTGAGCTCTCCCAGTGATAAAGACAAAGTCACTTATGTTCCACATCATTGCCCCTTGCATTGATAGATGTTTAATTGCATCGTGGAGGTTTTCTGAGGCAGGCAGTTGGAGTATGGAAGTGGTCATCGTGGAAGCCACAGTCGCGTTTGTGCTGTTTTCAGGAGGCGCTCATCCCGAGCCCTGCACCCCACCCTGGCCACAGTGCCTAGCATCACCTCCATCCCTGGGACAGGAAGCCAAGGGCCAGAGTAGCCCCTGCCTGTGAGCAGTGAGGGACTGTGCAGTGCTTTCATTCAATCCATCCCCGTTTTCTTATCAACAAAGTGAGGATGAGAATGCCTCAAAATCACAATGCTTACCTTTCAGGGTTGTTTTGAGGAGTAAGAGATGACACACGAGCGGGTTGCACCCAGCAGGCACTCCATGTGTGCAGGGATCAGTGTGCACACAGCAGGCACTCCGTGTGTGCAGGTCCCTCCTCCTTCTGGACGTTTATTGAGCGCCTCCCTGACAGTGCCCTGCATTCGCTGCAGGCGTCGTGCCCACTGAGGAGAGGCCCCTGGATCGAGTCCGGGTGGGCGTGGCTCCACCTCTCCCAGCTGCGGACCAGGAAGAGCCTCTCAAGCTGCTCTTCAGGGCCATGTGGAGCTGAGGTTGGTGCCACTGTCTGACGGCCCGATGGCTGCAGACCACCGGCTATGTCTAAATCCATGAAAGTCCTAAATGAGCTAACAAACTGTTCGTGAGATCTTTTCTGTCCTCCTACTGGACACCCGTATTTCCACGAAGACCTGGAAGGCCCGCTAGAACTCGGAAACGGGCCGCCCCGGGTTGGGTTTTGGAAGGTGGTGTCGGGAGCTCTTGCCTCAACCCCAGCCTGCAGCCTCCTCTTCCCAGCCGGGACCCTCCCGGCACCACTACAGCCCTCAGCAAATAGCTGTCCTTGGCCGCCTCTCCGGCCTGGGGTGGTGCCCTTGGAGGAAGAACCCAGGAGAGGCTCATGCAGACCCCAGAGGCCGGCTGGGGGTCTTTGGGCAGAGAAATCTCCATCCGGGGCCCTGGAATGTGGTCTAGAAGGTGAGGGTGGGGCACTCTGGGCAGACGTTCCCTGGGCCCTGCGACCGCCCTGCCCTCCGGGTTGGAGGAGGCTGGGTGCCTCCCACAGCCTGGGTCTCCTGGCCCCACCACGGGGAGATCAGCTCAGCAAAGGCACACCCAGCGCTGAGACTCCCGGTCCCCAGAGCTTCACCCGGAGGTTAGGGCAGAACTTCATCTGTCAGGAACTGGGGGTTCAGCCTTCTCCATCTCTCTCCCATCCTGCCCTGGGAGAGGCTGTCCCCAGGCTCAGGGGTTCCTTTGGCCTCTTGGCAGGGTTCTCAGCGGCACCAGCAGTGAGCTGCCCGCTGTGCTCAGTGGTGCCCAGCGGGAAGGTGGCCCCTGCCCCCCACTGGCTCACCTGGCCACAGTGAGACGTCCCCATGCAGGATCCTGCACCAGCTCGGCTTGCTGAGAACCCGGCCAAGGCAGGTGTCAAATATGGTAACCCAAGAATACAGGAATTTCAACAGCCCCGGACACAGGGGCAGCATGATCCGGCGCCCAGCGCCAGCTGTGCTCTGATGGCACAGCCAAGATGGCGGGTCCCACACATTCCGACTCGTGTGGAAGGGCTACACTGCTTAGAAGAAGAGGGTTTTATCACAGTAGCTAGCGCTGAGGGGACTGCAGTGTGGCCACCATCCCTTATCTTGTTTGCTCACTGCGTGCGCCTGCACAGACCCTCCCGCCCTGCTGTGGACACACCGAGGAAGGGGCGTGGGGAGGCTGGAGGAGACAGGAGCCCTCCCACCATGCCCCTCCCCTGGCACAGGGCTGCATTTACCCTCAGCCCCCAACTTATGGCTGCACAGAGCAGCAGAACTGGGGATGCTTAGGTTCAGGGTTGGGAGGGGCTTAAAGCCTGAGAGGAGAAGAGAAGGAGAAGCAGCAAATTAGCACAAGGTGGCCCAGGATGGGGACCAGGAAGTGACTGTGTGAGGTGGTCGTGTCCACCCATTGCGAGGGTCAGACCTGTGGGCTGGATCCTGAACTGCCCTCTGGAGAAGGCAGCCCTCCAGGCCTAGGCATCCCTGAGCTTCCCTGGGGGAGGAGAAGCAGCTGGGAAGCCTGTCCCACAGGAGGGACATCACGGGGCCCTTGAGCCGAGAGAGATGCATCTGGGTGTGGGGGGTATGGGGTGGGGTCTTGGTTGAGCAGCAGTTCAGGGAGGGCCGCAGCAAGCTTAGCTGGTACCAGCTACTTGGGAGGCCGAGACAGAAGAATGGCTTGAGCTCGGGAGGCAGAGGTTGCAGTGAGCCAAGATAGCATCATCGCACGCCAGCCTGGGTGACAGAGCAGGACTCCGTCTCAAAAAAAAAAAAAAAAAAAAATTACAGTAATTGGCTGGGTGTGGTGACTCATGGCTGTAATCCCACACTTTGGGAGGCAAGGTGGGCAGATCTCTTGATCGAGGAGTTCGAGACCAGCCTGGGCATCATAGCAAAACCCCATTTCTACCAAAAAAACCAAACAAACAGAAAACCAAAATTAGTCAGGTGTGGTGGCATTCATCTGTGGTCCCAGCTACTCTGGAGGCTTAGGTATAAGGATGGCTTGAGCCTGGGAGGCAGAGGTTGCAGTGAGCTGAGATAGTACCACTGCATTCCAGCCTGGGCATGACAGAGCCAGACCCTGTCTCAATTTAAAACATTATAAAAAACAAAACAAAAAAATACAGTGATGACCGGGCGTGGTGGCTTATGCCTGTATTCCCAGCACTTTGGGAGGCTGAGGGGGCGGATCATTTGAGGTCGGGAGTTTGAGACCAGCCTGGCCAACATGGTGAAATCCTGTCACTACTGAAAATACAAAAATTAGCTGGGTATAGTGGCACATGCCTATAATCCCAGCTACTTGGGAGACTGAGGTGGGCAGATCATTTGAGCCCAGGAGTTCAAGACCAGCCTGGGCAAGTGGCAAGACCTCAGCTCTACAAAAAATATAAAAATTAGGTCAGGTGCCATGGCTGGCTGGACACGGTGGCTTACGCTTGTAATCCCAGCCCTTTGGGAGGCCGAGGTGGGCAGATCACCTGAAGTCTGGCATTCAAGACCAGCCTGGCCAACATGGTGAAACCCCGTCTCTACTAAAAATACAAAAATTAGCCGAGCATGGTGGCACACGCCTGTAATCGTAGCTACTTGGGAGGCAGAGGCAAGAGGCTCCCTTGAACCTGGGAGGCAGAGGTTGCAGTGAGCTGAGATCACACCACTGCACTCCAGTCTGGGCCACAGAGTGAGACTCTGTCTCAAAAAAAAAAAAAAAAGAAAAAGAAAAAGAAAAGACAGCAAGAACCATAAAAGAAAATTGGATATATTGGACTTCATCAAAATTGAAAAGTTCTGCTTATTAAAAGACATCATTACAAAATAAGTAGGTGAGTCATAGACTGAGAGGAAAATATTTATAAAATACACATTTGTCAATAGAAAGAAAAAGAAGGCAACTAAAAATGGGCAAGCAGTCTGAACAGGCACATCACAAAAGATGACACACAGATGGCTAATAAGCACACGAAAAAGTACTTGACGTCATCAGACATTGAGGAAATACAAGTTAAAACCACATGAGATACGTCATCAGAAAGGCTAAAGCTAGAGTGATGGGGTGTTTAGCTGTGGTGTGGGCCCCGGAACCCCTCCTGCACACTGCGGGTGGATGTGTAAATGATACAATCCCTTTGGTACAAGATCTGGTAGTTTCTTGTAAAACTAAATATACAACTACCCTATAACCTGGAAACTGCTCTATCAAATTTTTATGGAGAGGCCGGGCGTGGTGACGTGCACCCGGAATCCCAGGCTTGAGGCAGGAGAATCGCCTGAACCCAGGAGGTGGAGGTTGCAGTGAGCCGAGATCACACCACTGCACGCCAGCCTGGGCAAAAGAGCAAGACCTTGTCTCTTAAAAAACAAAAAATCTGCCCGGGCGCGGTGGCTCACGCCTGTAATCCCAGCACTTTGGGAGGCCGAGGCAGGCAGATCACGAGGTCAGGAGATCGAGACCATCCTGGTTAACACGGTGAAACCCCATCTCTACTGGAAATACAAAAAATTAGCTGGGCATAGTGGCAGGTGCCTGTAGTCCCAGCTATTTGGGAGGCTGAGGCAGGAGAATGGCTTGAACCCGGGAGGTGGAGCCTGCAGTAAGCTGAGATGGCACCACTGTACTCCAGCCTGGGCAACAGAGCGAGACTCTGTCTCAAAAAAAAAAAAAATCTCGAGGAACATCTTAGTCTTGCCATAAGATAGTTCTAACATCTTAGTCAGAACTATGAAAATAGTTCTGACCTCCCAGACCCCCCAGGGCATCAAATGAGTCCACACAGGAGAACCCCGCACCCCGTGGCCTCTACACGGACAGACTCAAGCGAAGTTATCACCCCACTTCTACTCAAACAGGAACATTCTCCCACAAAGGCACAGTGCTGACGCCGCACTGAGGAAATTCACAGCGGTGTCTTTCTGTTGGAGCCCGATATCCAGTTCACACTCAGGCTCCCGGCTGTGCCAGCGTGTCACATGCAGTGTTTTTCCAAACCAGCGCTGTCCTTGGCCGCGGGTTTCTTGTCCCTATTGTGGCAGAAGCCCCCAGCCCTCCCCACTTTTCCCTCTCCGTGGCGGTTTGAGTACACTGACTCAGAAGAGAAGGCACACCCCGGGCCCATCACTGAACAGCCCTCCCCAGTGCTCCTGAAACAGGCAGTGCTGTCTACAGCAGGTGTCTCGGCAGAAGAGGAGAAGCCACCTGACTGCCGGCTTCCATCTCGGATTTCGTGCTGCTTTGGGTGATGGACGTGGACAGGGAACCACCCCAGTGTGGACGGTGCCCATGACCCTCAGGCAACATGAGACATAGCTGCTTCCACATGCCAGGAAGGCTGTTAGAAAATCCCGCATGTCACCCACCTTCACCGCCAGGAGTCACTCGGTGGTCACTGGGCTGTGGCCCCGTGGTGGGATTGGCTTCTCACAGGTGGCTGCCCGCACCAGGCTGGTTGGTCACCGCAAACCCACACTGCCTTCCCACGCCAGCTGGTCAGCTCAGGAGCCGGCCTTGCTTCTTGGTGTCCTCTGCCACGGCCCTTGTTCATCAGACATGAAGGGAGCTCACCAAGGACCACCAATGGTGCAGAGTTCTTATCCAGCCACACAACGGCCTTCACGCAGCTGCCCTTCAGGAAATAAAATTTAACTCTAACCTGCCTGTGTGTGCACGCACTGTCTTGTTATTAAATGCACCAACATATTTTAATATTTTGATAACTTTTTCATTTTAATTGATTTTCTTTGCAAACAGATGTGTTTTATCTTGTGGATTTGTCAGCATCATTTGGGAAGAAGTCCATAGGGCTCAGCAGATAACCAGGTGGGCCGTGGCATAAACATGTTAAGAACGTGCTTGCTTCGACAATACATGTGCTAAAATTGGAACGATACAGAGAAGATTAGCAAATTAAAAAAAAAAGTCAGGAATTCAGTACATTCAGGTACGGTGCCTCACGCCTGTAATCCCAGCACTTTGGAAGGCCAAGGTAGAAGGACTGCTTGAGGCCAAGAGGTTGAGACCAGCCTGAACGACATAGGAGACCCGTCTCTACTAAAAATAAAAAATTAGCTGGGTGTGGTGGTGCAAGCCTGCTGTTCTAGCTACTTAGGAGGCTGAGGCGGGAGGATCGCGTGAGCCCAGGAATTTGAGGTTGCAGTGAGCTGTGACTGCGCCATTGCACTCCAGCCTGGGTGACAGAGCAAGACCTTGTCTCAAAAAACAAAACAAAGCAAACCCCAACAACCTTGGTCTGGAGGATTTTGGAGCCATCCTGGTCAAAATGTGTGCAGGGTCTTGTGGATGATCTGTGAGTTCACGCTGCCCTCATGTGAGGCCACGGTGTGGGTCATCCCATGGGTGGGGACACCAAATGGGCCACGTGGTTGGGGCAGTGACCTTGAGAGCTCTCCTTCGTGAGGGTCCTTGGCAGTGAGCAAGTCGCCGGCTCAGCAGCACCGTGGACACGGCTTTCCCACACACCCCCGGGGTTTCGGCAGCTAGTCCTCACCCGCGCCTGAATCAGCCGTTCCCTGGGGGGGCTGGTGTCTGGAGACATTCTCAGTCGGCTGTTCCTGCCATACTTCTTAGCTGGCATTTTCTGTAAGGAGAAGCTGTTCCTTATTAACTAGAAAAGGCTGGGTGACTGGTGATCCCTTTCCTTTCAAAGCCAGTCCTCAGAGGGAGGGATTCGCAGGATGTCACCTCCCGGTGACAAATGACATTTGCTTCCTTCCTCACTCTCTCTTTGGTGTCACTGTGGACTTACAGATTTTTTCTTTTCTTTTTTGAATTGGAGTCTCACTCTGTCACCCAGGCTGGAGTGCAGTGGCGCAATCTTGGCTCACTGCAACCTTTGCCTCCCAGGTTCGAGTATTCTCCTGCCTCAGCCTCCCGAGTAGCTGAGATTACAGGCACCCGCCAACTTGCCCGGCTAATGTCTGTATTTTTCTTAGAGACAGGATTTCACCATGTTGGCCGGGCTGGTCTTGAACTCCTAACCTCAGATGATCCACTAGCCTCGGCCTCCCAAAGTGCTGAGATTATAGGCTCGAGCCAGATTTTCATTTAGTAATAGTTTACAATCAAAATAATCGATTGCTCTTTTTAATGTTCCAAATGACCCACACTTGGACAGTGGGAGCCCCTGGCGGCCCAGCCTTCCACCCTGCCAGGCGTGGGCAAGTATCCTCACCTCTGGCATGACCAGGTGCCAGGCACACCAGGACCTCCCCTGCCGCATCCTGGAGTCAGCCCCTTCTCCAAAGAGAGCGCCCCACAGCCCTGAGCAGCTGGGCGTGAAATCACAGCCGTCCTGCGGGCACAGAACGCAGCCTCTCTCTGCCTCAAGCTGTCCTGTGTGACTGTTTCTCTCTCTCTCATCGACCCTTCCCGGCTCAGGATTTTCGGGGTGCCTAGAGCATACGTGCTTTCCATTTTTAAGGCTTATTTTCCCATATGCTGCATGATGTGGCCTCCTCGGGCATCCGAGGCCCCGCCAAGGGTTTCCAACACGTGTCGATGACAAAACACCAGGCCCTTCTCCTCCCCTCACCCTGTGCCCCCACAAGTCCATTAGTAAGTCATGCTGGCCCCACCTGGACGATGTTTCCAGCATCCGACCTGCCCTCCAGGCTGCCCTCACCCAGGCCTGCACACTTCCTGTGCCCGCATCCCCAGTGCACATGGCTCCCTGCAGCCCTGCAGCTTTGCAGAGAAGGCAACGTTTCTGAGTCCCTCGTCACCAGTGAGGCAGCTGGCCTCCCGGGCAGGTGACATGTGAGGCTGGCAGCAGCTCCCAGGGAGTGCCACAGCAGGGACTCCTGAGGTTCCTGAGATTGCTTGAGAGCTGTCACCTTGCTCCTGGCCTTCCTTAGGGTCCCGTCCAGCAGCTGCGAGAGCCTTTGAGCACCTGCGTCTGAACCCTTCTCCTCGGAACACCCGGAGTGGCTTCCACTCTCTGGGCCAGATCTGACTGATAGCCCCAGACAGCCCTTCCCCGCACAGGGTCGGGGGCAGTGGAGATGACCCTTTCCCAGGGCCTCCCTGTGACTGTCAGGAAATGTCAGCAACCACTGGCCACCTTCCCACTCGACTCAGACCTTAGTTTTCCATGATGACT
>NW_012107474.1:1901558-1910893 GCF_000951045.1 Mandrillus leucophaeus | reverse complement strand
TTTTTGAGACGGAGTCTCGCTGTGTCTCCCAGGCTGGAGTGCAGTGGCGTGATCTCGGCTCACTGCAAGCTCCGCCTCCCGGGTTCACGCCATTCTCCCGCCTCAGCCTCCCAAGTAGCTGGGACTACAGGTGCCCGCCACCACGCCCGGCTAGTCATGATGACTGTTTCAATGATGGTTTATAAATATCAGATGCCAGGCCGTTTTTTTAAAAAGACGTGTGACAGTTCCTCAAAAGTTTAAACATATGAAACATAGAGTTGTCATGTGACATAGCAATTCTGCTCCTAGGACAGACCCAGAATACTGAAATCAGGGACTCAAAGAGATGCTTGCCCCGGGAGGCTCCGAGTGGTGCTCACAATGCTAAAAGGTGGAATCAATCTGGGGTTCCCTGACAAATGAATGGGCACACTCAGAGTGGCACCCGGTCTACCGAACATATTTTGGCTCCTGTGCGGGCTGCACCTTTTGTCAGTGGGTGTCTAGCACTGCACTCCAGCCTGGGCGATATAGCAAGGCTCTGTTTCAAAACAAACAAACAAAAAAGCAGTGCCAAGAACAGGAAGGTGTGATGGAATTGCTGTGGTAGGCCCTTAGACACACATGAAGCGCAGTGATGTTGTTTCAGGGTGGAATATGCTAAGTTGAAGGTGTGCATTGTATCACCCGGTAGACAGGGAGTTCCCAGGGGGACAGGGAGAGGAGAGAAAGCCATTCGAGTTCAGCAAGCTTGCCCCCACTGTGGACACTGGCTGGGCTAAAGGAGAGGAGCCTGCAGAGGGCCCAGTGGGTCTGGGGGTGAGGAGGTGTCTCTACTGGGTGCACCCCCATCTCACTTCCTCCCTTCTGCAAGGCTGGGGGTCCACACACTGTTTCTGTGGTTTTCATGGCCGCCCTCCACATTCCATCTGGCGATGGGCTGAGGAGTCTTAAGAGGACCAGCACCTTCCCACCCTCCAGACGAGCCTGCCTACGTCCAGGAGCGCCCGTCGCCTCCCCGCCGTGCCGAGGAGCCTGCCCTCCCCGCCACGCTGAGGAGCCTGCGCACACCCAAGAGCGCCCTTCGCCTCCTAGCCTGCCCGGGTGCTGTCTGGTGCCATCGTCTACCGTGGCATTGGGTTCTCGGGGCGCAGCAGGAGGGTCTCAAAGCTCAGAGCTTGTGCCTGCCGGGGCCGTGTCTCTCAAGGCGCCCATGGCAGTCAGCCCTTCCTGTTGTGGCTTCCATGTGGCCAGGCTGAGTCCCCAAGTCTCATTCAGAGGGGGGACTGGCGCAGCCGCCGCGCTCACGATCTTTCCCCTCAATGAGCAGCTTTGGTGAATCATCTCTGAAAAGACAGCTGAATTATTTAAAGCGAGCGCATCCATGAGAGGGAACTGCTTGCTGGGGCCGCAGGCCTTGCTGTGAGCTGTTCACCAGGAGGGAGCTGGCTGTGCAGGGGCTATGAAGGCTGCAGGTGTGAAGGTGGAGTGGTTACCGGGCAGGGGCACAGTGTGACCCGCCTGGGCAGAGGGCCCTGGCCTGTCTCAGAGGTGAGCTCACAGGTCTGGAAATGGTCTGAATAGAAAGGATCGGTCTCCGGAGGAAAGCGTACTCTTCCTATTGCCAGAACCCTGTGGGGTTTTTATTGATATTTCACTGGATTACAAATGTTGAAAATGTTGCAAAACGAACATCCTGGTGACTCTAGTGTTTCCTGACCCTCACAAACCTCTGCAGAGGCTGTCGGATCGGACCCCAAACCACAGCGGGGCTGCGGTAGAGGAACTGCAGGAAAAGCAGGTTTCCTATAAGGAAAGACAAGAGGAAGCTTGCTCTCCACACCCAGACCACTGGGTGTGGTGGTCAGGGAGCCCTTGGGGGAGCCGTAGTGGGGCGTGGAGACCTGCTCCATTGTGCCCCTGACCAGGGCTGGGCCTGGCTCTGACTCCGGGGCGGGCCGTGATGCCACCTGTCTTCTGCAGACGAGAACGAACACTGGGGCCCCCTGGAGCTTGTTTCAAGAACGACTCCAGAGCTGGATGTTTGCAGTGGGAGGACAGGAAGGGAGTGCCCGGCTGTGTCTTCTTCATCTCCCTGAACGCAGGAGGGGGCAGCCGGGCTGCAGGCCTGACCCCTGTGGGGAAAGCACACCCGGTGCAAAACTGTTCTCTGACTGATGTGACGATAAAAGTGAATGGCAGGTCCTTCTCACACTGCATGTGAAAAGGCGGCCCTGAAAGTGCCACTGCTTGGCTCCAGCGCCCTGGCTTGTTCGGAGCAAGCTGCGGGCCACAGGGAGCCCCTCGAGGATCTGCTGGCTTCATGCTCTGAGTGCCAAGGTGGGTGCAGACGGGGTCTTCCTCAGCATCTTCAGGAAGGAAACAAGCCCTGCCTTTCCTTGTGGGCCAAGTTCCAGGCCCTGCCCCTCCCTGAAGGGCAAGGGGCATTGGGGGACAAGGGATAGACCTCCTGGGGACACATCCTTTCCCAGGCCAGCCTGAGCGCCAGAGTTTGATTTTATTAAGGGAGTCAGAAGGGGGCCCGTACAGACAGACCTTCATGGGACCACTATGGCCCAGACACCATGGCTACAGGCCACCCCCAAGAAGAGGGCAGGGTCAGGAGGCACAGGGACTCCAGCCCTCCAGACACAGCAGTCCCGGCCATCTCTTCTCCCTGGTCCCTCACCCCAGCCCCACAGGACGACCATCACTGGCCACATAGAACTGAGGAGCTAGGACCCCACCAGGGCCAAACCCTGACAAGGAGGGTCACCAGACATCAAAACGAGAGGGAGATGGGGAGAGAGAGAAAGAGGCAGTGGGGAGGAGAGAGAAGATGTCTTGGAATTTCATACTATTCAATGTTCAAAAATCAAGCATCAGGGATAGCCGATTTTGGAGTGTCAGAGTAAGGTCCCCTCCAAATCTGTTTCTCCATAAAAGCAATGAGAATACTGGCAAAAATTGTAACAGTGAACTTTTTCAGAGCTTTGGAAATTCACCAAAGGGTTGCAACCCTCTGAGGAGCATCTCTACTAAAAAATACAACAAATTAGCCAGGCGTGGTGGCAGCACCTGTAGTCCCAGCTACTCGGGAGGCTGAGGCAGGAGAATGGCGTGAACCCAGGAGGCAGAGCTTGAGCCGAGATTGTGCCACTGCACTCCAGCCTGGGCAGCAGAGCGAGACTCCGTCTCAAAAAACAAACAAACAAAAAAACAAAAACAAAAAACAGCTGAATCTCATTGGAACAATGAGTGTTGGGGCATTTTAGCTGTCACTGTTTCTATTCCCCCCCCCCACCCCTGCAGCGGCCTTGAAAACCAGCCTTCTGGCACCCACTGGCAGACTTAGGGTGGGTTTGGAGCTTCCAGAAGCCCCACCCCCTGATAATTGTTACTATTTGACCCATCTGGCAGCTTCCTAGAAGCACCCCGCCCCCAACACCACCACCCCTTGAAGGGCTTGGTTTTATTGACCTGACTCAGACCTTATTCATTCGGAACAGCTTTTTCCCTGGGATGATTGTTGAGAACCGTCTGTGGAAACTGCTTAGCATCACAGCTGCCTAGCTGGTGTTACCAGGAGCGGCAAACAAGAAGATCAAAACCTTAAAAGGAAAAGCTGGGGAATGGGATGTCCACAGGGTGTTTGAAAGGCTGACCTGTTCCCGGGAATCTAGCAATTAGAAATCACTAATAGAAGAAAATTTGGGAAATTCACAAACATGTGGCAGTTAAGTAACATACTCCTAAATCACCAATGAATCAAAGAGGAAATCACAAAATAAATTAGAAAATACTTTGAGATGAATGTAAATAAAACCGGAACATATCAAGATTTATATAATGCAGAAATGAAGTGGCTGGAGGAAAATTTATAGCTGTAAATACCTGCATTAATAAAGAAGAAGGAAAAACAATGAGATACCACTACACGTCCATTAGAATGGTGAAAATCCAAAGCACTGACAACACCAAATGCTCGTGAGGATGTGGAGCCACAGGAACGCCCATTCATTGCTGGTGGGAATGCAGAATGGTGCAGCCACTTTGGAAGGCAGTTTGGCCCCATCTTACAAAAGTCAACACGCCCCTTCCACAGGACCCGGCAACCACACTCTTCAGTATTTACCCAAATGAGCTGAAAACTTACATCCGCACAAAAACCTGCACACAGGACTGGATGTAGTAGCTCACACCTGTAATCTCAGCACATTGGGAGGCCAAGGAGGGAGGATTGCTTGAGCCCAGGAGTTCAAGACTAGCCTGTGCAATAAAATGAGATCCCATTTCTACAAAAATTTTTAAAAATTACCCAAGTGTGGTGACACACACCTGTGGTCCCAGCTACTCAGGAGGTTGAGGTGGGAGGATGGCTTGAGGCCAGGAGTTCAACGCTACAGTGAGCTATGATCACACCACTGCATTCCAGCCTGGGCGACAGAGAAAGACCCTGTCTCAAAAAACAAAACAAAACCAAAAAACCAACCAAACAAAAACCTACACCTGGATATTTATAGCAGCTTTATTCATAACTTCTAAGACTTGGAAGCAACCAAGATGTCCTTCAGTATGTGAATGGATAAATAAACGGCGATGCATCCAGACAGCGTCCAGACTATTATTCAGCACTGACAAGAAATGAGCTGTCAACTGTGAAAAGATGTGGAGGAACTTTAGATGTGTATTGCCAGGTGACAGAAGCAGTCTGAAAATCCTACCTACTAAGTGATTCTGTATGGGAGGAAAAGCCGTACCTCTACCCTCTTGGGGTCTTCGGCTGGGTCTGAGAATCAAACTGACCTAAGTCAGATTAACAGGAGAAAAGCAGAGCTGGCATGGTGGCTCACATCTGTAATCCCAGCACTTTGGGAGGCCGAGGTGGGCGGATCACTTGAAGTCAGGAGTTCGAGACCAGCCTGGCCAATATGGTGAAACTCTGTCTCTACTAAAAATACAAAAATTAGCCAGGTACGGTGGCAGGCGCCTGTAGTCTCAGCTACTTGGGAGGCTGAGGCAGGAGAATCACTTGAACCTGGGAGGCAGAGGCTGCAGTGAGCCGAGATTGTGCCCCTGCACTCCAGCCTGGCAACAGAATGAGACTCCATCTCAAAAACAAACAAACAAACAAAAAAACAACACAGGAGAAAAGCAGATTTTGTTTTATAGGTACATGGAAGTCCCCACAAGAAGACGAAGACCCAAAGCCAGGCCTAAATGTCTATAGATTAGGTTGAGCAAAGAGAGGAAATTGTGGAAAAGTCACTAAAATATATGAGGCGACTAAAGGAAGACAAGAATTATTTTAACAAGATCTGTTTGTACAGATTTCTCTCTGCCTCGAATCCCCATCTCTGGTGATAAAAATGTTTCTTTCCTCCTGGTGTAGGGAACTGGGCTCTTACATGGGAATTTAATCTACTTTCAGGAAGAAAAGCGGGGGGTCTAAGCGTACTTCTTGCAGCTACTTTTATTTTTAGTGCCTTTAGCTAAAATAATTCTTATACCATAGTGGCAGGTTTTTGGCTGGCATATTCCCTTCAATTCCGACTATATGATCTCTGGAACAGATAAAACTATGAAGACAGTAAAAAGATCAGCGTTCGCTGGGGTAGGAGGAGGGAGGCATGAATAAGGAGAGCACAGAGGACTTTTAGGGCCATAGAATACTCTGCATGATACTGTAATGATGGATCCATGCCATATGCATGTGTGAAAACCCACAGAATGTACAACACAAGTAGGCTGGGCGCAGTGGCTCACGCCAGTAATCCCAGCGTTGTGGGAGGCCGGGTGGATGACCTGAGGTCAGGAGTTTGAGACCAGCCTGGCCAACAGGATGAAACCCCATCTCTACTAAAAATACGAAAATTAGTTAGGTGTGGTGGTGGGTGTCTGTAATACCGGCTACTCGGGAGGCTGAGGCTGGAGAATCACTTGAACGCGGGAGGCGGAGGTTGCAGTGAGCTGAGATCACACCACTGCACTCCAGCCTGGGTGACAGAGTGAGACTCCATCTCTAATAATAATAATAATAATAATAATAATAGTAATATTAATGCTAAGGACAGTCATGTATGAGTTTCTGTGGGAACATGTTTTCATTTCTTTGGGGGCTTTACCTAGCTAGCAGTGGAACTGTGGGTCACACAGTAACTATGTTGAACTTTTGGAGAGGTTGCTGCTGCCCTGCTACCAGAAGTGTTTGCACCATGCTGCATTCCTATGAGCGTCCCCTTCAGTGCTCTCTGTGGCCTGCCTGTTTTACTATAAGCATCTGAGTGGGTGTGAAGTAATGATTCATCGTCGTTTTGATTTGCGTTGCCTTAAGCTTACTGGTGTTGACCGTTTCTTCATGTGGTACTGGTGGGAGTGTCTTTTATTATAATACGTTAGTGTCTAATACATTATAGTTAGTGTATAATGAGCAATGAGGAAGGCCAGAGGTCACTTTGGTCACCGTCTTGGTTTCGGTGGGTTTTGGCGGGTGTCTTTATTGCTTTATCAGCAGGGTCTTTGTGACCTGTGTCTTGTGATACCAGTCCTGCTGACCTCCTACCTCATCCTGTGGCTAAGAATGCCTGGCCTCCAGGGAATGCAGCAGCCCAGCAGGTCTCAGCCTCGTTTTACCCAGCCCCGATTCAAGAAGGAGTTGCTCTGGTTCAAATGCCTCTGACAGTAGCAGGAGCTGAAGATTATCGGGGCTGTTAGGGCAACTGACCATAGCTAGGAAATGGCAGGGCCTGAGGGCTGTGGAGCTGACACCTGAGTGCAGGGGAGGGAGGGGGGCAGTTATCTGGAAGGCCGGCGAGCGGGGCAGTTATCTGGAAGGCCAGGGAGCGGGGCAGTTATCTGGAAGGCCGAGGAGCGGGGCAGTTATCTGGAAGGCCAGGGAGCGGGGCAGTTATCTGGAAGGCCGCTTTTGAGGAAAGGTGTTATGGGTGCCCCCACTAGCACATCTGATGGGGACAGGGCCACACGAGGATGGCAGGAACGGGGCTGCAGGAGCTTCAGCCAGAGAGGAAACAGGAACTCCGGGAGGGGCTGGACCTGTGGGCTCTGTCCAGCATCCTGGAACAGACGTAGCAAGGAAGGAAGGGTGTGGCAGGGGTGGAGGTGCTGCCCAGAGCACCAGTGTTTGGGAGGGCACGCCCACCTGTTCCGGAGCAGACACTTTAGAGGCACTCAATAAACACTAGCCCCTGTTTTATTGACTAATGATAGTCAATGTGAAAGGAAAATAAACCTTGGGACCCCAAAATTACTAAGTTATTTATACCGAAGGGAAAAGTCAAGCAGGGAACTGCTTAGGGCCAACCTGCCTCCCACTCTATTCAAAGTCATCCTTCTGCTTACTGAGATAAGCATATCTGATTGCTTCCTTTGAAAAGGCTAATCAGAAACTCAAAAGAATGCAACCATTGGCCCAGCGTGGTGGCTCACGCCTATAATCCCAGCACTTTGGGAGGCCGAGGCAGGCAGATCACTTGAGGTCAGGAGTTCAGGACTAGCCTGGCCAACATGGTGAAACCCCGTCTCTACTAAAAATACAAAAATTAGCCTGGCATGGAGGTGGGCAACAAGCGCCCGTAATCCCAGCTACTTGGGAGCCTGAGGCAGGAGAATCACTTGAACCCAGGAGGCAGAGGTTGCAGTGAGCTGAGACCATGCCACTGCACTCCAGCCTGGGTAACAGGCTGTCTCAAAACAAAACAACAACAACAACAACAAAAAACCAGAATGCAACCATTTGTCTCTTATCTACCTGTGACCTGGAAGGCCCCTCCCCACTTCAAGTTGTCCTCGTTCCAGACCAAACCAATGTCCTCTGCATTAGTCCATTTTCACACTGCTATAAAGACAACATGCCCAAGACTGGGTCATTTAGAAATAAAAGGGGTTTCATTGACTCATGGTTCTGTAGGGCTGGGGAGACCTCAGGAAACTTACAAATCATGGTAGAAGGGGAAGTGGCATATGTCTTACATAGTGGCAGGCGAGAGACTGGTGAGCGAATGGGGAAGAGCCCTTGATAAAACTATCAGATCTCATGAGAACCTCCTCACTATCACAAGGACAGCAGGGTGGAACCCTGGCACCCAGTCACCTCCCACCAGGTCTTGACCTAAACATGTGGGGATATGGGAATTGCCATGCAAGATGAGATTTGGGTGGGGACACAAAGCCTAACCATATCAATGTCTTACATATATTGATTAACATCTCGTGCCTCCCTAAAATGTATAAAACTAAGCTGTGTGCTGAGCACCTTGGGCACAGGTCGCCAGGTCCTCCTGAGGCTGTGTCACAGATGTGTGCCCTTAACTTTGGAAAAAATAAACTTCCTAAATTGACTGAGACTTGTCTCAGCTATTCGGGGTTCATATCGAAGACCAGGGCAAATGCCTAGTCATGAGCATGGGTACATGGAAAGAGATGGGGACAGGCCACACATGAGCAAAGCCAGCTGGGGCCCCAAAAGCATCAGAAGGGGGTGAGGCCCCACCTCATGAGCAGACTCTGTACTCACTGGTCCAGGGGGGCTGTTGGAGGTGCAGGCAGTTGGTATTGGCAGCCAGGCCACAGGGGAATCGTGCACATCTGAACTGAACCCTCCTCAGGACAGACGTTTTTAAATTTCACTTAAACCACGACCTCTTCATTATATAGGTTATAAAATACGCTGTTGCCAGGTTGGTTGTGAAATGGCTTGCTTGTCAGCAGGCTGCTTGCTGTGTGTATTAATCAGAGTTCAATTACAGACCGTCTGGCGTTTGTGTGTGTCCCAGCTGGGCTGGTGTGTGCTGTGACAATTGTCCACACCTGGGGGTCTATCTACTGGATCCCCAAGGAGAAAGCTTCCTTCGTGGATGGCACGACCATTTCCACGCACACAACCCTGGCGGGGGGAGCTGGAGTTTGCCCAAGTCCCTCAGCAGTCACAGTGATAGGTGCTTCACATTTGTTTCTCATTTTAGCCTCACGACAACTCTGCTGTCAATTCTGATTCCAAGTCTCCCCAGAGGTCAAACAAGGCTGGGAAGCTGAGTGACCTGGCAGGGACCTGACCATTGCAGGGAGGGGGCTGTGGACGGAGCCAGAGGCTTCCAAAGAGATGGGAAAGCATCCAGTTTGCAGACCAGGAAGCAGCACATCTGGAACCGTGAGGTAGGGAGGAGCTTCGAGATCATCCAGGGGGACCTCCTACCTGCCAGGGTCTTCCACTCCTGTTCCCTCCCAAGCAGCTCTCTGCTCAAAGTCTGTGTGAGCAAGGGTCCCTGACAGCTTAACTGGGGTCGGGGGAAGGATGAGCTGCCCCTCCCATTTAATTTTAATTTTTTTTTTTTTTT
>NW_012107474.1:1890664-1899593 GCF_000951045.1 Mandrillus leucophaeus | reverse complement strand
CTGGGAGGCCAGCTGGACAGCCCCAGTGCAAATTCACCTGACCCTCGCGGAGACCTGGGAGGCCAGCTGGACAGCCCCAGTGCAAATTCACCTGATCCTTGCGGAGACCTGGGAGGCCAGCTGGGCAGCGCCCACCACCACTTTTGACCATGCAGGAAGCAGAGGCTCTGAACAAGACGATCTGCCCCCAGCAGAACCCCCAGAGGGTCCGGACAAGACAATCTGCCCCCAACAGAAGCCCCACAGCGACGGCAGGCACACAGACTCCTCCAGCATGGCCACCCCTCCCAACAAGGCCACGTCCAAAGGCAGGGGTGCCTGTGGTGGCAGAGAACCCATGCCTCCTGCCCCTCACTGCACCGCGCTCAGGAGGCACCAGGGACTGAGCCCTTCCAGCCCTGGCGAAAAAGAGGAACAAAACCACACTCATTTTACAAGACAGGGTTCAGGATGGGCTTGTTTTTTAGTGTAATGACAGGACCAGGGACGTTAGAAAATTAACCAGATAAGAACTGAAACTGAGGGAAAGGCCCTGAAGTTCCTCCTCCAGTGTTTCCAAGAAGTGAAGCTCGGCTTGTATTTAGCAGTCTCTGTGGTGCCTTCGTCCGCGGTGGCCCCAGGCGGGAGGGGTGTGGTCTGAGTGCCCTTATCTAACGCTCTCTTTTCTCCCAGAAATAACTCTTCTGTTACTCCCAGTTCTGAATTTTTTTTTTTTTTTTAAGACAGAGTCTCTTTCTGTCACCCAGGCTGGAGGGCAGTGGCGTGATCTTATCTCATCTTGTTGCAACCTCCACCTCCTGGATTCAAGCGATTCTCCCACTTCAGCCTCCTGAGTAGCTGGGATTTCAAGCATCCGCCACCAAGCCCGGCGAAGTTTTGTATTTTTGTAGAGATGGAGTTTCACCATGTTAGCCAGGCTGGTCTTGAAATCCTGACCTCAAATGATCTGCCCGCCTCAGCTAGGATTACAGGCATGAGTCACTGTGCCCAGCCTTGAAATTTGTTTGGGTGGGGGGTGCACAGAGAGGAAGTTTATTTGGTGAATGCTGATGGCAAACATCATCCAAGAGAGACAAAATAGGAAAGGTGCTACCACCAGAGGCCCGAGGGAGCCTCAGGCTAGATACGTAATGTCACCCAGGGAAAGGCCCGGGCTCTGGGAGGCTGGGGAGACCCTCAGCCATTCAGCACCCTGCAGACGAGCACTTCAGAGTCGAGGCAACCACTGCTGTCCTCACGCCCTGCCACCAGCATCTCTCCTCCTTCTTCTGTCGTCTTCTCACCCAGTGAGACAAGAACGTGCCGGATTTCCGCACCCATGACGGTGCCATTTCCTTCCTCGTCAAATACCTGACGTCTTTCCACATAATCCTCGTAGGTGCCCTGGTCCTTGTTCCTGGCCACCGTCCGCAGCATGGGCAGGAAGTGCTCAAAGTCCAGCACCTTCACATTCACCTCATACTCTCGGGGTTCCCCAGGACCTCGAGCGCCTCGGCATTGGTGGGGTTCTGGCCCTCGTCAGGTCAGGGCCCTCGTCACGTCCCCACAGGGGCTGGAAGGACCTTGCCATCACCTGTTCAGTCAAACAGCCGAAGGCAGCCTTGAACTCTGCGCTGGTCCTCGGTGAAGTCGCACGTCTTGACTGCTCAGCTTTGTGGGACCTCTCCCTGCAGTGATAGCTCAGTGAAATATTTCATAATCACGATCTACGTCTACGCCTAAATCGCCCTGCCTAAAGCACTGAATAGCCTTCCAAGAAAACTTCGCTTCATGCTGACTCGCTGGGCTTTTTTTCTGGAAGACTTCCTTGGCCCCACCAGCATCAGTACTTGAGCTGCTCCTTTCCCTGTTTCTCAGGAATTAGGTGGTAAATCGGATCTGTGAGCTGTTGGGTTCTCCTGCACGCCCTTAAAATACCAAATTGTGGGGGCGCAGTGGCTCACGCCTGTCATCCTAGCACTGTGGGAGGCTGAGGCGGGTGGATCACCTGAGGTCAGGAGTTCAGGACCAGCCTGGCCAACATGGTGAGACCCCATCTTTACTAAAAATACAAAAATTAGCCAGGCATGGTGGTGGGCACCTGTAATCCCAGCTACTTGGGAGGCTGAGGCAGGAGAATCGCTTGAACCCGGGAGGTGGAGATTGCAGTGAGCTGAGATCCTGCCACTGCACTGCAGTGTGGGTGACAAGAGCAAAACTCTGTCTCAAAAAGAAAGGAAGAAAGGAAGAAAGAAAGAAGGAAGGAAGGAAGGAAGGAAGGAAGGAAGGAAGGAAACAAATCAGTCAGGCTTGGTGGCCCATGCCTATAATCCCAGTACTTTGGGAGGTCGAGGTGGGCAGATCACCTGAGGTCAGGAGTTCGAGACCAGCCTGGCCAACTTGGTGAAACCTCATCTCTACTAAAAACACATTATTAGCTAGGAGTGAGGACACACTCCTGTAATCCTAGCTACTCAGGAGGCTGAGGCAGGAGAATCGCTTGAATCTGGGAGGCAGAGGTTGTAGCGAGCTGACATTGTGCCATTGCACTCCAGCCTGGGAGACAAGAGCAAAACTCTGTTTTAAACAACAACAACAACAACAACAAAACAACAAAAACAAAAAACAACAACAAAAAACCCCAAATCTGTTGGGAAGCTAAAGTGGGAGGATCACTTGAGCCCAGGAGTTCAAGAGCAGCCTAGCAATATAGTGAGACCCTGTCTCTACCAAAAAAAAGACAATTTAGCTGAGCATGGTAGCTCACAACTGTAGTCTTAGCTACTGAGGAGGCTGACGCAGGAGAATCACTTGAGCCCAGGAGGTCGAGGCTACAGTGAGTAGCACTGCTGAATGCAGTGATCACACCACTTGACTCTAGGGTGAGTGATAGAGTAAGATCCTGTCTCAAAACAAATAAACTCAAAATTTGAACAGGTGATTTTTTTTTTTTTTTTTTTTGAGACGGAGTCTCGCTCTGCCGCCCAGGCTGGAGTGCAGTGGCACGATCTCGGCTCACTACAAGCTCCGCCTCCCAGGTTCACGCATGCTGCTGCCTCAGCCTCCTGAGTAGCTGGGACTACAGGCACCTGCCACCACGCCCAGCTAATTTTTTGTATTTTTAGTACAGATGGGTTTCACCATGTTAGTCAGGATGGTCTCTATCTCCCGACCTCGTGATCTGCCCGTCTCGGCCTCCCAAAGTGCTAGGATTACAGGCGTGAGCCACCGCGCCTGGCTGTGAATTTTTAGAAATTGTATGTATTTTTGTTTTGTTTTGTTTTGTTTTTCCCAGAGTGCAATTTGAAAAAACATTTGTGTAAAAGAGAGACACTAAAGTTTTTGCTTGCTCCTGTGCGCATGGCCTGTGTCCTGGGGTGCAGGCGTCTGGGAGGAAAGGAGGCCTTCCTTTGAGAGATGACATTACCCCGTGGTTTCTAAGGGGGAAACACATCACTGGGGAGTTGAAGTGGGTCTGTCCCCTTCCCTGTGTCAGGGGCCTGCTCAGGGCAGTGGTTCCTGCCTTCATGAGGAGGCTTTTGTGAATTTAAGGGGCCGGTGGTCTTCAGTTCGGAAACGGGCCTGCAGAGTAGAGTGTGGGTCCCAGGAGGTGCTCTGGTCAAAGCCGCATTTCTAAGCAAGGGGGAGGCTGAGGTCTCCTTTGCAGTCCCCTGTGTCACGTAGGCCTCCGGGCGGTGGACACTCAGTGGGGTTTGGGTGCACGGGGTATGCAGGGCGTTGTAACTCCTGTGAAAGACACCAAAGGGGAGTGGGACTGGCAGGCGAGCCTCAGACCCAGGCCCCAAGCAAAGGCTGGTGGCCAGGAGCATGGGGCCGCGTACCCTGCCTGCTCGGACTGGCTGGGATGCCTGAAGAGGGCAGCCTCGGCTTGCATCCCAACAGCCTCCGCTTGGTCTCTCTCTGACTCTGCTCCTTCCTCAGCCAGGACCTTGGAGCTCCTCAGACTCTGACACTTGCTGAGAGGGTGCGAAGCGTGGACCACAGCTCGCAGCTCTCACCTGCCCAGGCCCCGCACTGGGCTTTGCAGGTCCACAATCTCCACCACGCAGCCACTGCACAGTGCAGTTACTGTTGCCCCACTTTGCAGGAGAGATAATATCTGGACTCACACCCAGGGCTGCTACTCTGTGCAGACACTTCCCCACCGGCTGGCGCTGGCCTGCTCTTGTGACCTTGACTTTGACCTCCAGGCTGATGAGGCCAGGCTCCTCTGGCAGTCGCTCTCTACTCTCTGCTGACCCCTGGGATGGGGGATGGATCCAGACGCCAAGAGGCGGTTCTTGGAGCTTGCACAAGAAATAATTCAGGGCAAGTCTGTAAAGTGAAAGCAAGTTTATTAGGAAAATAAAGGAATTAAGAATGGCTACTCCATAGACAGAGTAGCCCCAGGACTGCTGGTCGCTCATTTTTATGATTATTTCTTGATGATATGCTAAACAAGGGGTGGATTATTCATGCCTCCCTTTTTTAGACCAATAGGGTAACTTCCTGATGTTGCCCTGGCGTTTGTAAACTGTCATGGCGCTGGTGGGAGTGTAGCAATGAGGACGGTCAGAGGTCACTCTTGTCTCCATCTTGGTTTTGGTGAGTTTTATCCAGCTTCTTTACTGCAACCTGTTTTATCAGCAAGTTCTTTATGACCTGTGTTTGTGCCGACCTCCTATCTCATCCTGTGACTTAGAATGCCTTACCTGTCTGGGAATGCAGCCCAGTAGGTCTCAGCCTTTTACTCAGCCCCTGTTCAAGATGGAGTTGCTCTGGTTCAAACGCCTTTGACAGACGGCAACTATCTCATCTGACTCAGCGCCTCCAGACTGAACTGTTTCTCAAGAATCATTTCCAGGGGCAAGGTCTTAGTGCACCCAGGGTTTCCAATCTCTTTGCTGTGAAATATGTTGTTTATAATTTTTGCCTCTGTAGAAGTCTATGTTTAAAAAATAATGTGTCTCCTAGGAAAAAAAATGCTTTTGTTTGCAGTGTTTTCCTATTACATATAGCCAAAAATAGTTACCGTCCATCCAGCAGAGATTAGCATCCACACGCTGGAGTTCGTGTATTTACACAAAGCTATCATCTTTCGTTTTGGTAAACTTTTACATCTGAGACAAACATAGAGTTGTCTTTGGGCTTTTAAGAATTCCTGAGGGCCCCTGGCTCTCCCGGCATCCTCTTGGAGATCAGGGAAGTCTGGGTGGGAACCTCCTCACTTTACAAAAAAAGAAACTAAGACCAAATGGGTAACGTCCTCCTTTAAGGTCACAGGCTGGCGCCGAGCCTTGGCTCTCAGCTCCCCTGGCAGTCGCGTGACTCAGCGCCCAACCCCAGCTGCCCCAGGGCCCTCCTTGCTGCCAGCCACTGCCTGTCCTCTCCCCTGACCTGCCTGGAGCCAGACTGGGCCCCCTGGGCCTTGGGCAGGGCTGGGTGGGAAAGTTGTCCAATGAGGCCCCCTCAGAACTGGAAAGCCTCCTTCTGGGTGTAGAGGTGGGCGTCAATCTGCCATTTGGCCCTGGGATCATCTCTGTGGCTCAGTTTGCTTATCTGTGAGGCCAGATGTCGGCAAGTTCAGGCTGAGAATTAAAGCGAATAATGAAGAGGGAACCCCTTTCCCAGGGCCTGGCTCATATGCACCGTGGACAACAAATGCCAAAAGGCTGGGCACGGTGGCCCACACCTGTAATCTCAGCACTCTGGGAGGTCGAGGTGGGTAGATCACTTGAGGTCAGGAGTTTGAGACCAGCCTGGCCAACATGGTGAAACCCCATCACTACTGAAAATACAAAGATTAGCCAGGGGTGGTGGCGTGCGCCTGTAATCCCAGCTACTCGGGAGTCTGAATGAGGCAGGAGAATCACTGGAACCCAGGATGTGCAGTGAGCCAAGATCGTGCCATTGCACTCCAACCTGGGCAACAGAGCAAGTCTCTGTCTCAAACAAACAAATAAAAAAACTACTTTTCCTCTTTTCATTCCTTGCAAAAATCTCCTCTCTGGACAAATACTTCTCAAGGTCAGAATCTCCCTTTGCCCCCAGTTTTTCACTGAGGAGGCTGAGGATCTGAGTCTCTCTCTCTTTTTTTTTCTTTTGAGATCAGTTTCACTCTGTTGCCCACACAGGAGTACAATGGCATGATCTTGGCTCACCACGAGTCTCTTTCTTAATAACGAACCCCATTACCGGGTCAGGAGAAGCTGCTGTGCTGTGGCTGCATCAGGGCCTAGAGCTGGGCTGCCTGCCTCTGCTGCCCCGCGTGCTGGTGGATAAGGTAGGGAGGTTTGTTATGCCTCGGTTTCCTTAAAGGTAAAATGGGGTGTCAATCATTATCTCTACCTTGTGGTCTGGTTTTGGTTAATGAACTAATCTACGCACATAACAAGGGCTCAATCAAGGTTAGTGATGACGCTTGCTGCCAATCTGAGCACCTGCTCGCTGGAACCCTGTAAACAGTTAAGGGTGGGTGGCCGACTTCCAGCTCCCTTTAAATGTTTCTCTGAGTGTCTGCGCACCTGCAGTTCTCCAGGGCCTCAGCTCGGATCTCAGTGATCACAGATTCTAATGAAGAAAGGGTCTGCCTCTGTCATCCAGGCTGGAGTGCAGGGCTGCATGGCTCACTGCACCCTCGACTCCCACCTAGGCCTCCTGAGTAGCTGAGACTACAGGTGTGCTCTACCACACCCAGTAATTTTAATTTTAATTTGATTGCCCAGGCTGGTCTGTCAGTCAAGTTTTACACCATTGAGACAAACATAATATTTGGGGCTGATCTAAAAGCTCAAAGTGAGGCTGAAGGAACCGTCCAAGGTTTCAGTGAAGAGGTACATCATAATTCATTTTTAATAAGTATACAGAGCTGGGCGACTCATGCCTGTAATCCCGGCATTTTGGGAGGCCAAGGTGGGAGGATCGTCGAAGCCAGGAGTCTGAGAACAGCCTGGGTAACAGAGTGAGACGCCATATCTACTAAATAAATAAATAAATAAATAAATAAATAACTAGCTGGGCGTGGCGGCGCATGCTTATAGCCCTAGCTATTTGAGAGGCTGAGGTGGGAGGATCCCTTGAGGGATCCTGCCGTGGGCTATGATCATACCACTGCACTCCTAGCCTGGCTAACAGGGGGACCCCCTTTTTCTAATAATAATAATCATCATAAATTATAAAATTTATGAATTATAAAATGTGTGCTCATGATAAATCCAAACATTACTACCTAACATACATAGAAATTTTATTGTAATAAAATTTATTTACCCCTGCCCATTCAGTATCATATCTTCAAAGAGCTTTCTGGACTTGTATCTGACCATATTGTTTTCTGTTTTTTTTGTTTGTTTTTTTTGAGCAGAGTCTCGCTCTATCGCCCAGGCCAGAGTGCAGTGGCTAGATCTCAGCTCACTGCAGCCTCTGCCTCTCAGGTTCAAACAATTCTTCTGTCTCAGCCTCCTGAGTAACTAGGATTACAAGAGAGCACCACCACGCCCAGCTAATTTTTGTATCTTGTTTTAGCAGAGGTGGAGTTTCACCATGCTGGTCAGGCTGGTCTGGAACCCCTGACCTCAAGTGATCCGCCCACCTTGGCCTCCCAAAGTGCTGGGATTACAGGTGTGAGCCACAGCATCCGGCCTTTTTTGTTTTTTTGAGATGGAGTCTCACTCTGTCGCCCAGGTTGGAGTGCAGTGGCAAAATCTTGGCTCACTGCAACCTCTGCCTCCTGGGTTCAAGCAATTCTCTGCCTCAGCCTCCCGAGTAGTTGGGATTACAGGCGCCTGTCATCACGCCAGGCTAATTTTTCTTTTGTATTTTTAGTAGATACGGGGTTTCACCATCTTGGCCAGTCTAGTCTTGAACTCCTGACCTCATGATCCACCCGCCTCGGCCACCCAAAGTGCTGGGATTACAGACAGGTGTGAGCCACTGCGCCCGGCCATTTTTTTCTTTGTTTTAAATAAAGCACATCATTGTATATTCATTGCTCTGCACTATTTTTATTTTTTAATTTAACAGATCTTGGAGACTATATCCTATCAGCATACACATATTATCACATTAAAACTTTAGAATAATGTTTTAAATTAAAAATGCCAAATGAATGTTCTAGAGTTTATTTAACCAAGTGTCTGGTTGTTTTCAGGCTTCCTGTGATTATAGGTGGAGATGTAAGTCAGCACATCCCTGTATCCACACATCCCGCAGGTGCCTGTGGGAATTTAGCTGCGGCACAGATTACCCAAAGTGACATGAGGGGTAAGAGGTTTTACAAATGGTGAATTCCACGAGCTTTGCAAAGCTTAACTCCTTTTTCAAGAATAAGGGAACTGTGAGTAGGACAGGTGCACGGTACTTTCATTTTATTTTAGTCTAAGTATCTAAGTATTTTCCGAAATAATTTGAGGAGGCTTAAAGGGAGGTGCAGGCTGCGTGCGGGGGCTCATGCTTGTAATCTCAGCACTTTGGGAGGAGGAGGTGGGAGAATCACTTGAGCTCAGGAGTTCGAGATCAGCCTGGGCAACACCGTGAGACCCCATTTCTACAAAAAAAATTTTTTTAAAAGTAGGCAGACATGGTGGTGTGTGCCTGTGGTCCCAGCTACTTGGCAGGCTGAGGTGGGAGGATCGCTTGAGCCCTGGAGTTCAAGGCTTCAGTGAGCTATGATTGTACCACTGCACTCCAGGCTGGGCGACAGAGCAAGACCCTGTCTCAATAATAAAAATAAAAGGAAAAAAAGGGGCACAGTAGACAGTACCAGTACTTGGTATTTAAAATGGTTTTCAAATGAAGCCCACCCAAGCTCAGCAAGTCCAGCCTGGGCCTGAGGACCTGAGCAGGCGCCAGGTCACACGAGGTACCGGGTGCAGGAGACGGAGCCCGCAGCGCCCCCTGCCCTGACAGCGGCACCTGCGCGGCCTCCCCGGGCTGGTTCTGGGACCTGCCG
>NW_012107474.1:1871009-1889173 GCF_000951045.1 Mandrillus leucophaeus | reverse complement strand
GAGACCGGCGGCGCGTTTGCACCGGGCGGGTCACGGGATGGGGTCAGTCCGGGAACCAGAGCCCTGGGGGCGAAAACCCACCCCGCCACCGCAGGACTCTTGGAACAGTGGGTCCCAAGTACTTATCAAAGGAGGATTATTAGTATTTGAAGCTAGTTGAAAATGGTGCAGTTTTTTTTTTTTTTTTTTTTTTTTTTTTAACTTTGAGAGAAGTTTAGTGACATGGGGAAAATGCTTTTATAAATGGTTTCCCAGACCTTTTTTTTTTTTTTTTAAGCACAATTTTAAAAACCTTGTCTAAGAGAATACTTGAGCAGTTGGGTTCTTTTTCTTGGGAAACATGATCTTAGAAGGAAAGATGTGGGCTGTTGGCCTCCAGACAGAGGGTGATGAGCGTGCGGCTCCCATTAAAAATGAAAGCCAACGCCGAGAACAGAGTGCACGGCTCCTGCTGGGGGCTGGGAGGTGGGGCGGGCCCAGGCGCTAGAGGGACCCAGGATCCTGCAGCTTTTAAATTGCAGGCGCGGCTGCTCCGACTCGCTTAGGAATTGCTGATCTTCGCCTTCTCAGTGTAAAAGCTTCAGAGGGGTCTCCCGGGGGTGCTGGGCACTCTCTTAATTTGGTTGCTTCTTTGCTGCTCCCCCTCCCCCTTTCCAACTAGTCCCCCCTCCTCCACAGAGTTCGGAGTTAGCCTGTCCCTGTTACAACTCTCTTCTTGTATCCATTTCTGGTTACTCTTAGGTATCTTCTTGAGGACATTGTCTAAAAGGCAGCTACATGCCATTGACATTCAGACCGAACAGGGCCCCTTGGCCTTGGAAGGTTAGGGGCCTTAAATGTTCTGAGCTGACTTCATGGAGTGGCCGCCCTCTGTGGTCACCCTACCTGTGTGTGGCCCTGTCCTGGCGGATCTGCCAGGGGAATGCGCTGCAGCAGCCTGAAGACTGCTGGGTTAAAGGCAGTGTGGCCGGGTGGGAAAGTCCCCAGGGGTGTGGATTCTACAAAAGGCCTTCCTGGAGGGAGGGTGCTGCCCCGCCCCAGGCCAGGCCCCAGTGCAGACTCCGCGCCGGGGAGCTACACCCTGCGCCTGCACGCGCATCTGTGTGCCAGGGCTGGGGAAGCAAACTGAAAGTAATGGTTTTGTTTTGGAAATTAGAAAAAGAACATTCACCAAAGTAATCTGTTCCGGGCCGTAGACACGTGACTGATACACATGCCTCCCATCCCCTCCGCACTTTGACCTCCTAAACAAATGGTCTGACAAAACAGGGCTTGAGTTACTTGCCGGAGGTTATGTCACCAAACGGCAGGGCCGACTTGAGGCTTACATCCTTGGAACTCCACCTCCACTGACCCGTCCCGGTGCTGAAAGTCGGCGGATGCTATCCCTGGTCAAATCAGAGGTAGGTGGGAAATGTTGAAATTCTCCTAAACAGGGAAGGGGAAGATCAGAATGTGTGTTTGAGAAGAGCCTGATTTCCTGGATTCCTTTGGCAGAGGGGTGTCCTTAACTCGCCCAGTCACATTTACCCTCTTCATCGACCTTTCGCCCCGCTTAGGCTCTCACAGTGTGGACCCCACGCTGAAGCCCCTAATGCTTGGCACTGAAGAGCCAGTGCAGGCCCCTTGTCACCATCAAAACCCACCTCTGGTGAATGGCTTCTGCTTCCACATTTTCCCTCCCTCTCTGGCCTTGTCAAAAACTCTTGTGATTTCCCTGTTACAAGCTATCGCTGGTAGACTGGTAGTTCTAGAGCACAGCATGGGACGTGATTGGCTACATTTGACTGCTTCCTTTTTAATGACTTGTTTAATGTGAGATCTTTAGCTACTCCATCTCATTTCAAGATTTTTGTTACAGTAAAGTTGGACTGAGTTTTCTAAAGACGGTTGCTCAGAAATTCCATGGGAATTTACTTTTGGTTAACCGAAGAGTATTTGGGGTTTTAAAAGGGTTGTTTCAAGTGGTAAAGTAACATGACAATGAGCCGTCTGTCCTTCCTAAAACCACTTCATAATAATTTCAAGATGAGTTCTAAGCTACCAGTTTCAAAGTGCTGCATTTCAGGCAAATGCATTAGTGGTTCACCTTCTGACAGGCTTTCATTTAGTCATTTCGAAGTGGCCATGTTTTGATTATCTTTGTCAAGCAAAGTGCAGGAGACGTCACTCTAATAACCTTGGGACAGTGTCTGTGTTTAGTTTTGGAGGCGGGAAGGCCAAGTCAATGGTGAAAGTTGGCATTAGTTCTCTCTGCAGGGCCAAAGTCTACCTGGCCATTAGGCTACATGGATGCTGGGGTTAAATTGGCCACATCTTTTCCCAAGCCTAAGTAGAAGGATTGCAGATGGGATATGTTTTAAATGTTACTGGTGGTGAATTGAAAGCAACACAAGTACCCTTCAGTGACAGGCAGAAATCTCCCTCCTGGCTGGCGTGCCGTGTCACTTAGGACTCAAAGTGGAGCTGGGTGCTCTTGGTGGGACATTGTGCCTGCAGCCCAGAGGCCTGTCCCCTGTGACTGGGAAGGCCATGCATCATTGACGGAGATGGTCTCGATTCCTTTCCGAAAGCGGGTAGGGAATGAAATGCATACTAAATAACAATAATGATGAATTGTAAAATGAGCCGTAGTAACAAGCTGTACAAGGAAATACCTGTCCTGAGATCGATTATTCACCCCTGACTGTCTGCCCTCCTGGTTCTCAGCCAGGTGCCGGGAGCTGAGTACCAGTGCTGCAGCCGTGGTGGTTCTTATTCTCTTCTTCCTATCCTAGTTGCTGACCTGACATTAAATCTGTCACCTGCTTTATGACATGCTTACCTTATTATTTTATAAGCTCCTCTATATCCCTGTAAAGAGAGTGGTATTACCCCATCACACAGAAACTGACAGAGACACTGACAGGGGAAACGGAATGGGGAAGCCTGGCCAGCATCTCAGCTTGTGCAAATCTAGATTTAAACAAAGGTCTGATAGAATCCAAAGCTGTTATTCTTTCCACCAAACCACCTTGATGCTCGTAAGATCCAATAGATGAAAATCTACATTTCTGAAACAGAGACTAAGTCATTGGCTTCACATGTACATATTATACATTTAAACACTTTTCACTTGTAGAAGGACCATACTTGCTGGACTGGGGGCTCTGAAATCTCCATCTGAATTGATAGACACAGATATATGCTAGATATGGTATGGAATCAAGAAGAAAATTAATTCAATTGACGTAAATTCATCTACGCTGAGCTTTTTATGGTACACTTGATGGGAGTAGAATGAAGAGCTGTTTATTGACTCCTCGTGTGAAGAATGTGCTGATGATTGGGTTAAGCTTTTCATTGATTGATTTCTGATTTAGGCCCTTGTCCTAGTCTAATTGGAGTGATTGATTGAGTGAACAAATGTGCATTTTATTAGGGAGCTACACATAATCTTTGCGTTGAGAAATTAATCTGTTGTTAGACTTTGTAAAATATGGTGTAATAGCATTGATTTTTGCCCAAATAGACAAGTCAGATTGTTAGAGGAAGACCACGTCAGTTTGGGTTGTGCGGTTATCAGTTTGGGAAGCAGGTGCCAAGATGAGATGCGGAGTGCAGGGAAAAACCCTGCAGAGGATGGTGGGGGAGCATGCAGACCTCCAGGCAGGTCTGACCCCCGTGAGAGGAGGTGGGAGGGAGCAGGGCTGGAGAGGAGGAGCCTCAGACTCAGCCCTGAGTTAGGCACAGCCAGCCCAGTGCCAAGTGGACCCCCAGGGTGGCCCTGCATGAGTACCCCCTTTGGTCATTACCCCTGAAGGAGTCCCAAAGGTGTCTCAGCAAGGAGGCTGTGGCTCACCTGCCTCCTCACCTGTCACCTTGAAGCTACTCTCTCTGGCAGAGCTCCATGGCAGCCTCAGAGACAAAGTTTAGGGACTTAAAATTTTATGCATTTATTTTAGAGATGGGGCCTTGCTGTGTTGCCCAGGGTGAACTCAAACTCCTGGGCTCAAGCGATCCTCCCACCTTGGCCTCCCAAGTGTCTGGGACTATAGGTGCTGCCACCATGCCTGACTAAGTTTAGTGACTTTTGATAATCCACAAAAACAAAAGGAACAGTAAAGACAGTCCCAACTGTGACTCACTATGCCGCATGGGCGGGCGGGCTTTTGGATTAGTTTTAGAAAGCGAACCACCGCCGTCCTCCTTGGACTCCCTGCCGTGGCTGGCAGTGAGCTGGCGCAGGGAGGCGAAGTGCTGGTGTTCTGGGAATTTTCAAATGCACTCCAGCGATCAGAACACACGTGTTTCAGTGCACACAGGTTATTTTCAGTTTTCTAAATCAGGAGCTTATTACTATGACTAAAGTTCTAGAACACTGGTTAGAAAATATGTTTGTCGTGCAGTTCAGTTCCAGCTCCAGGCTAGCATTGCATTTTCCTGGAGCCCCAAAGCCTTTGTAACTTTTATTTCTTTTCTTTAAATGTTAGTGAATTATTGGGGCCCTGTGTGGTGGTTCACACCTGTAATGCCAGCTCTTTGGGAGGCCGAGGCGGGTGGATCACCTGAGGTCAGGAGTTTCGAGACCAGCCTGGCCAACATGATGAAACCCCGTCTCTACTCAAAAAAAAAAAAAAAAAAAAAAAATTAGCTGGGTGTGGTGGTGCATGCATAGGTCCCAGCTACTCAGGACGCTGAGGAAGGAGAATCCCTTGAACCTGGGAGGCGGACTTTGCAGTGAGCTGAGATCGTGCCACTGCACTCTAGCCTGGGTGACAGAGCCAGACTTCATCTCAATAAATGAATAAATATATAAATAAAGCTATACAGGAAAATCGTAAACACAGATTCTGACAGGGTCCAACCAGAAAGGTAAGTGAGAATGCAGACATGAGGCCTAGGAAGGAGGGGGTGGCGGTGGTGAATATGAGTGAGAAACTGAGGCCTCTTCCATGGGGTCTGGCTCACCTGGCCACCCGCCACTGACCCCCAGCTGAGCAGGGCTAGGTGGGTGTAGGACCGGAGTGACTCCATCTTTAGTCTTCCGAGAGAAGCCAGGTATCTGGAGTTTTATATGCAATGTATTTATTTTTAACAAACTGCACATGCCAAATTACAAATGTTGCCACCTGAATTCAGCCGGGGCTACTATTTTTACAGCCTCTGGGCTACAGTATTTGTTTATTTCTTGAAACAAAGTAACTGAACTAATTAAATGAGGACAAAACGGGCACTTCCAAAACGCAGGAAGAGAGGGGAAAAATCCCAAGAATTTATGTGCAGATGAAACCAAAAGAATCATTGCCTCTGTCTCAGGGATGGCTGCTGGAAACAGCATTCTCTGATGATGCTTAGAGGAAAGGAGAAGAGGGTACTAAGAGAATAAACATCAATTAGAAAACAAAGTAACTCCACGTGTCTTTAAGTGCCTACAGGAGACCCTCCCATAAGATCTATGCAAAGATGAAGCCTGCAAAAAACTAATGTTTTCAGAATTCATCCATACATTTACCAGAAGCACTTCTAATCTTGACCTGTTTATATGGAATGTTCTGTGTCCGTGTCTCTGGGCACACGTGTGTAGCCCTCTAATGTCCTGCATGCTTACCTCTGAGTGGGCTGTGTCCCAGAATGACATCAAGTCGCACAGCCACCAGCAATGTGTGAGGTTGATCCACATACTCGTTAGCACTCGGCATTGCTGTTGATTTTTGCAAAGATAGTCGATGCAAACTGTTGTGCAATTGTGGTCTTGCTTTATGCCTCCCTGCTGGATGAAATTGAGCATCCTGTGTATTTGTGGGTCATGGGTGTCCTTCCCTGTGAAATACCTGTTCATATGCTTCATCCATTTTTCTTTTGGGTTATATCTTTTTCTCACCTATTCCTTGTATATAGTTTCCATATTATATATTTCCTTATAGATTCAGGATGTTCATCTTTGGTTGTAATGTGTGCATTATATACTTTTCCCAGTTGAGTTTTATCTTTGCACTTTTTTTGTTTTGGTGAAAAGATAGTTTAATGTAATGTATAATTTTATCCATCCTTCTTTTCTAGGTAGTGCCTTTTGCATGTTACTTTAAGTTCTTCCCAATTCTTGGGTCACAAATGTATTCTGTATTATTATTATTATTAGTAGTAGTAATAGTAGTAGTAGTAGTATTTTGAGATGGAGTCTTGCTCTGTTGCCCAGGCTGGAATGCAGTGGCACGATCTCGGCTCACTGCAAGCTCCGCCTCCCAGGTTCACGCCATGTTCCTGCCTCAGCCTCCCCAGTAGCTGGGACTACAGGCACCCACCACTACGCCCGGCTAATTTTTTGTATTTTTTAGTAGAGATGGGGTTTCACCATGTTAGCCAGGATGGTCTCGATCTCCTGACCTCGTGATCCGCCCACCTCGGCCTCCCAAAGTGCTGGGATTACAGGCGTAAGCCACCATGCCTGGCCTGTATTCTGTATTTTTTTGTAAAAGTTGTAAAGTTTGCTTTCTCTGCTTAAGCCCTTTATCCCTCTGGAGTTGGCTGTGCAGGTCTTCCTCGGTGTCTTGATAAAGCACTGTGGTATTCCACATTCCGCTGGACACTCTGTGCTCACGTTTATTCCCAGGTCCTCTTATTATTGTTCTCGCTTTTGTAAATGGTGTTTGTTTGTTTTTGAGACAGAATCTTGCTCTGTTGCCCAGGCTGGAGTGCAGTGGCAGAATCTCAATTCACTGCAACTCTGCCTCCTGGGTTCAAGTGATTTTCCTGCTTCAGCCTCCCGAGTAGCTGGGATTATAGGCATGTGCCACCATGCCTGGCTAATTTTTGTATTTTTAGTAGAGACAGGGTTTCACCATGTTGGCCAGGCTGGTCTCCAACTCCTGACCTCAAGTGATCTGCCCACCTCGGCCTCCCAAAGTGTTGGAATTACAGGCATGAGCCACCATGCCCGGCTATAAGTGATGTTTTTTATTTTTATTGATTTCTAATTCTTTGCTGGTGTTCTGCAGAAAAGCAGTTGGCTTTTGGGTATTGATTCAATAGCTGATCACCTTGCCATTGCTTAAAATTT
Source organism: Mandrillus leucophaeus (assembly GCF_000951045.1). Lineage (NCBI taxonomy): Eukaryota > Metazoa > Chordata > Mammalia > Primates > Cercopithecidae > Mandrillus > Mandrillus leucophaeus. The sequence goes on along the minus strand of NW_012107474.1, from coordinate 1,882,134 downwards.
GTAGATTTTGGGGATTTTCTCAGTAGATATTCATGTCATGTGGGAATGGTGAAGATTCTGTTTCTTCCTTGTATCTTTCATATTTTTCCTTCCTGTTTTGCTGCCTGGGCCAGGCCCCGAGCAGGGCTGGATGGAAGCGTGACAGGCCCTCCTTGTCCCGTTCCTTATTTTAGGGAAACGCTTCTGCCATGTTGCCTTCTGGTATGGGTACAAACAGTGGCCACTTAGTTCTGAATCGTCCCACTCTGCCTCCTCGAAGCAGAGGAGACCTGGTGTGAGAAATACAAACGAAGTGATCCAAAAGCAAGGAGCTGGAGAGATGGAAGGTCCACTGTCATGGGTCACCAGGGAGACACAGAAACAAAACCACAGAGAGCCGTGGCCTCCCCTTGCTGGGATGGCGAAACTTAAAAGACCATGGGGACGGCCGGGCGCGGTGGCTCAAGCCTGTAATCCCAGCACTTTGGGAGGCCAAGACGGGTGGATCACGAGGTCAGGAGATCGAGACCATCCTGGCTAACACGGTGAAACCCCGTCTCTACTAAAAAATAACAAAAAACTAGCCGGGCGATGTGGTGGACGCCTGTAGTCCCAGCTACTTGGGAGGCTGAGGCAGGAGAATAACCCAGGAGGCGGAGCTTGCAGTGAGCTGAGATCCGGCCACTGCACTCCAAAAAAAAAAAAAAAAAAAAAAAAAAGACCGTGGGGACAAGTGCTGGAGAAGATGTAGGGGCAGATGGAGCACTGGTGCCAGTGTGGCTGCTCTAGAGAATGGCAGGAGCTGCAGGGAGATGGCATTGCACCTGCCATCTGCTTCCCAGGGGACGTGCTAAGGTGTTCATAGCGGCATATGTGTTAGAGTCAGACTCTGGGAGCTCTCTCAATGCCTGTCTCCAAATAAAATGAAAAATAACCTCGTGCGACATTCACCATGGAAAGGGGAAGGAAGTAGCTCCTCCAGGCAGCAACATGTGTGCGCCTCTGGAGCATAACGCTGGGAGGAAGGAGTGAGCCGCAGAAGCGTGCATGGCACCAGACTCCATCAAGATAAAGCGCGTGCACCAGCAAAACCCATGTGCCATGAGGACTCAGGCTCTAGTGCTTGGAAGGAGAACACAGGGTGCTTCTGCATCTTCCACCTCCCGCGTTCAAGCGATTCTCCTTCAGCCTCCCGAGTAGCTGGGATTACAGACGCGCACCACCACACCTGGCTAATTTTTACATTTTCAATAGAGACGGGGTTTCACCATGTTGGCCAGGCTGGTCTCAAACTCCTGACCTCAGGTGATCCTCCCACCTCGGCCTCCTAAAATCCTGGAATTACAGGCATGAGCCACTGTGTCCGGCCCAAGTTGTCAGTTTCTTAAACAAAGGTCAGAATATTTTCTTGATTTTTAGATCTCTACTATATCTGACAGTAAATCACCCTTTTCATTCCTAAAATGGTTTTACCTTTCTTTTCTAGATTCATCTCACAGAGGCTCATCTGTTTTACTCGTGTTCACAAAGAACCAGCTATTAGTCTTGCTGATTTTCTCCACTGTGTCTTTGTTTCCGCATCACTAATTGCTGCTTTCATTGTCAGGGTTTCCTTCTACACTCTTTGGGTTTATTCTGGCATTCTCTTTCTAGGTTACTGAATTGAAACATTAAATTTTTTATTTTCTCTAAGCTTAGGTTCTTAATTTTCAACTTTCTGTCATAAGTATTTCACTATTTTTTTTGAGACAGAGTCTCCCTCTGTCACCCAGGCTGGAGTGCGGTGGCGTGATCTCGGCTCACTGCAATCTCCGCCTCTCAGATTCAGGTGGTTCTCCTGCCTCAGCCTCCTGAGTAGCTGGGATTACAGGCACGTGCCACCATGCCTGACTAACTTTTGTATTTTTAGTAGAGACAGGGTTTCACCATGTTGGCCAGGCTGGTCTTGAACTCCTGACCTCAAGCAGGGTTTCACCATGTTGGCCAGGCTGGTCTTGAACTCCGCCTTGGCCTCCCAAAGTGCTGGGATTACAGGCATGAGCCACCGCGCCTGGCCCTGTCAAGCGTTTAAGGCTTTATAGCTTTCCTACTTAGTTCTGCTGTACTGTCGTCTTGTTTATTTTGATATGTAATATTTTCATTGTTCAGCATTTTACAATTTTATTATTCTTCCATGACCCATGAATGCTTTTATGTCCAAAGGCCTTGAGGATTTTAGGTTATGTTTTTATTATGATATCAGCTGAAAAGGCTCACGGGCAGAGGATATAGTCTGTACAGCACGGAGTCTCTGGCATTTCTTTAAGGATTGAATTCTATTGTGTATCTTCTGGCTTATAAAGTTGCTGTTAGGAAGTCAGCTGTCATTTCGATTGTCCTTCCTGTGTCAGTAGTAAGCTGTTTGTCTGGCTGCTTTTATAGTCCCTTTATCTCTGGTGTTTTTCAACTTCACTGTGGTCTTTCTAGCATGGATTTCTTTTTATTTATCCTGTTTTGGATTCATTGTACTTCCTGAAGATAAAGTATCATGTCTTTCAGCAATTCTGGAAAAATTTCAGCCATTATTTTGTTGAATATAGTTATTCTGCAGTGTCCACTAGGGATTGGTTCCATAACCCAACACGGTTACCAAAATCAGTGGATGCTTAATTTCCTGATGTAAAATGATGTATTTGTATATAACCTGTGCACATCCTCTCATATATATATATTTTTTTCTTTTTTCTTTTTTTTTGAGATGGAGCCTCGCTCAGTCGTCCAAGCTGGAGTGCAGTGGCACAATCTTAGCTCACTGTAACCTCCGCCTCCCAGGTTCAAGCAATTCTCAAGCCTCAGCCTCCCAAGTAGCTGGAATTACAGGCGCCCACCACCACGCCCGGCTAATTTTTGTGTTTTTAGTAGAGATGGGGTTTCACCATGTTGGCCAGGCTGGTCTTGAACTCTGACTTCGTGATCTGCCCACCTCGGCCTCCCTCCCATGTATTTTTAAATCATCTTTAAATTACTTATAATATCTAATACAATGCCTATATATAACTTCATTAATGTGAATTTAACATAGTAGAGAGTAGAAAATTTGAGTTTTGCTTTTTGGAATTTTTCCCCCCAAATATCTTTGATCCGTGGTCAAATCCGCAAATATGGAACCCCTAGATATGAAGGGTCAACCATATAGCATCTGCCTTATGCTTGGCTTTCTCGTACCATCCTCCCAGCCACTTAAACTCTCGTTCATGTTTTTACCTTTCAGTCTTTTTATGCTTCATTCCAGGTTATTTCTTCAGCTCTGTTTTCCAGTTTAACAACTCTATCTTCATCTCCATCTACTGTGCCATATATATATATATTTTTATATATTATAATAATTATATATATATATAATTATTATTTTTGAGATAGAGTCTTGCTTTGTCACCCAGGCTGGAGTGCAGTGGTGCGATCTCGGCTCACTGTAACCCCTGCCTCCTGGATTCAAGTGATTCTCCTGCCTCAGCTTCATGAATAGCTGGGATTATAGGTGCCCACCACCATGCCTGGCTAATTTTTGTATTTTTAGTAGAGATGGGTTTCACCCATTTGACCAGGCTGGTCTCAAACTCCTGACCTCAGGTGATCCACCTGGCTTGGCCTCGCAAAGTGCTGGGATTACAGGCGTGAGCCACTGCGCCTGGCTGAAATGGTGCTATTCTTGAGATCTGGCCTCTGTACTATTAATATTTAACCCATTCTTCTTCTTCTTCTTTTTCTTTTCTTTTTTCTTGATAGAGATGGGGTCTTGCTATGTTGCTAGGGCTGGTCTTGAACTCCCAGGGTCAAATGATCCTCTCACCTCAGCCTCCCAAGTGCTGGGATTACAGGCACCATGCCCAGCCTAACCTGTTCTTTTAATTTTCATTTTTTTAATGGTTATGTTTTTCATTCCTGAAAGTTCTCTTTGTTTCTTTCCAAGTTTGCCTCTCCTCTTGTTTGGTATTCTTTTCCTTACACTTATTTTTATTTTCTCTTTATGTCTAAACATACTTATTTTCTATACTGTAACTGATAATACCAAAGGATAATAGTATTAACAAATACTAAAGTTTGAATTTTTTGAGGGTGGGACTCTGCTACTTGTTCTGCTGCCTCTTGCTCACTGATGTTTGCCTGTCACACGCTTTGTGATTTCGGATTGTGGGCTCATTTCACGTGGGCTTTGCCTGTAGATTCCTGCAAGACTTGAAGGGAGCAAAGCCTCCCTGGAGAAACCCTGCTCCTGCCAGGAGTCCAGGAATGGGACTGATCTCGAATTACTTTAGGCTCATTTCCTGGGCTCACAAAAGGGATGTCTAAAGATGTAATTGACTTAGATGGAAAGTGATCATATAGCAGAAATCTGAGATTGAAGAACTTGCTGATGGTGTAGGTGGAACTACATCAATCCTGATGAATGAAACCGTAATGACAGTAGAAAGAGTGTCACAGATTAGGTATACCAAAATGACCCGACTGTCTGGGGGGAAATTTTATCTAACTCTAAAACTGCCTGGTGGAGGACAACGTGTAATTTCCAGGGTGTTTAAGGTTGGGAAGCCTCCCCGCTGAGTACATCATTATCAAATGCTTTTCACCAGTTTTGGTGGTGGTGGTGGTGGTGTTGTTGTTGTTGTTGTTGTTGTTTTTTGAGACAAAGTCTCATTCTGTAGCCCAAGCTGGAGTGCAGTGGCAGGATCTCGGCTCACTGCAACCTCCGCCTCCAGGGCTCAAATGATTCTTGTGCCTCAGTCTCCTGAGTAGCTGGGACTACAGGTGCGTGCCACCACGCCCAGCTAATTTTTTGTATTTTAGTAGAGACAGGGTTTGACCATGTTACCCAGGGTGGTCTCGAACTCCTGAGCTCAGGTGATCCACCGCCTTGGCCTCTCAGAGTGCTGGGATTACAGGTGTGAGCCACCATGCCCAGCCCACCAGTTTTAACAATTGCAAAGTGTGACTCAGATTTTGTCCTTATAAGCTTAACTTTTTGTCAACTTCCCTGTCACCCATCCCACCTGAGATGCTTTCTGCTACTTTAGGATAGGCAGACTAGGTTGCCATTTCTTTTTTCTTTCTTTCTTTTTTTTTTTTTTTTGAGACAGAGTCTGGCTCTGTTGCCCAGGCTGGAGTGCAATGGCCCGATCTCGGCTCACTGCAAGCTCCACCTCCCGGGTTCATGTCATTCTCCTGCCTCAGCCTCCCGAGTAACTGGGACTAAAGGCGCCTGCCATGACTCCTGGCTAATTTTTTTTGTATTTTTAGTAGAGACGGGGTTTCACTGTGTTAGCCAGGATGGTCTCAATCTCCTTACCTCGTGATCCGCCTACGTCGGCCTCCCACCGTGCTGGGATTACAGGTGTGAACCACCGCGCCTGGCCTAGGTTGCCCTTTCAATTGGCTTTCTTCAGATGACTTTTATTTGGTAACTGAAGAACCGCTGTACATATACATGGCATATGCCAGTAATAGTTAAAGGGCATGTCAGGCTTCAAAAGTAGAAAATAAATGTGAAGAAAAAGACTAGGAAGCACCTGAAATGGTGCTATTCTTTTTTTTTTTTTTTTTTTTTGAGATTCGCTCTTATTGCGCAGTCTGGAGTGCAATGGCACCATCTCAGCTCACCACAACCTCTGCCTCCCAGGTTCAAGCGATTCTTCTGCCTCAGCCTCCTGAGTAGCCGAGATTACAGGCATGTGCCACCATGCCCTGCTAATTTTTTGTATTTTTAATAGAGACAGGATTTCTCCATGTTGGTCAGGCTGGCCTTGAACTCCCGACCTCAGGTGATCCGCCTGCCTTGGCCTCCCAAAGTGCTGGGATTACAGGCGTGAGCCACCGCGCCTGGCTGAAATGGTGCTATTCTTGAGATCTGGCTGAGGATATCTTCCCAGCAGGCCCACTCCCATCCGTTCTTTTGGTACCACCATCTTGTCTGCTCTGTCTTCTGTCTCCCCTGGTGTCCAGGACAGAAACCCGGGCCCTATAAATGACCCCCTTCCTCCATCTCCTTCACCCCCTTCCCCATCTATGGCTCCTTGACCCTCATGATTCCTCCTGCCCACCCCCCGCCCCACCGCCAGCCTCACCTTCGACCAGGTCTGCCCGTGACCTTGCGTGAGGGTCGCTCCAGTTCAGCTCCCATCACACTCGTTCCCTGCAGCACAAGAGGCAGTGTTCCCTCGGTAGCCCCGCACGTTCCCCGCCACTGCCTGCTCAGCCCCCCGTGACGACGCCTGCTGATGCACCCCCGCACCCCGTCTTCAAGCTGCCCCACTGGCCACACTCTGCCTGGGACCTTAGCCTGCCTGGAACACTCTTTCTCCTTTTGCCTGGTGACTTCGACCTGGATGTCACTTCGCCGAGGTGGCCTGCTCCTATCCCGAGTGTGAGTTAGATATACACACTCTTAACACAACGGAGTCACGCTGCGGCTCTGTCTCTGTGGCCTGCCCGCCTCAGTTCCCGTCGCACTGCTCGCCTTCCCATTTGTCTCCTTGTCTGTTCTTCCTCAGCAGTTTGTGAGGCTGCACGTGTGAAAATGCGTTGTCGATGGCACAGTGGCACGTGGAACTGCTGTGCCATGTGCGTGTCGGGGCAGCTGTGTTGTGTGTGGCTGCGTGCATTGTGAGTCCTGGCTGGGCTGCCCGGGGAGGATGGCACTTAGGGAAGAGTGACTGCAATCAGTGAGCCCCCCGTTGAAAAGCAGAGCAATCTAGAGGCAACAGCCTGAGCTTTGCGCCTTTGTCCTGAGCTGGCCTGAGGACCTCCGGGCACCTGGTGCTCTTGGTTCCCGTGAGCTCCCATGTCCCCGCATCCTGGTGTGTGGGCCTCTCCCTACGCTCCTGGGGTGGAGCTGAGAAGACGTGGGTTCTGCCCATCTCGCTCACTGTTTATTCTTGAAGAACGGGGCAGCACGACCCCAGGGCTGAGGACGCAGCCCTGCATCTCTTGTTTCCCCGGGCATCTCGGGAGCGCTGTGGAAACTCAGGGTGTGGACTTGAGCTTTGACATCAGTTGGCACCGGCCCTCTGCACCCACGAGACTGGTGTGTGTCTGTGGCCTCCCAGGCTGGCGCTGCGTTCCTGGACCAGCATCCGATTCCCCTGCTGCTGAATCACTTCATGGCTCAGCACAGCTGAGGGCAGCATCTGTTATCCCCTAGAACCCGAGATCTGGGAGTGGCAGGGGCGGCTGCCGTTCCTGCGGAGCACACCGGAGAGGCATCTGCAGGGGCGGGGTGGGGCTCCTGGTCAGCCTGTTCTTGTCTTGTTCTGGTGCCACTTTCTCAGGTATGCGAGGGCTGCCTTTGTGAGTCACTGGCAGGAAGGTGGGAAAGGGCCTCTGCAGGTCTCTACTGCCAGGAGCTCAGCTTTGATCTTGAGTGCCGGGGGCCGTCCAGCTTCCCTGGCAGGGATTCTGACGACTCAGAGACGGTAGCTGCCCGTTTCCCTGTGGTATTGCCACTGAGTGTGGGGATGGGTCACAGCTATGTCTGTGGCCTTTTGCAGATCAACCTCAGAATTTGCGATCACATTTATGGTAGGACAGATTCATTTCACAATGATTTTGCCAATTACCCTTGTTATTTCCACTCACATATATCTCCCCAAAGTGGAAACAAGGACACGTCTAGAGACAGGTGCTGGACGTCTCCTGCTCACTGGCATTAAGTGGGCAGGTGGCTTATTGCTGGGTGTTGGTCCCTGGATGTTTCCAGTCAACTGTGTTTGACATGGTGGTGAATTGAACACATGACAGATGGCAGTATGTTAACTGTTCATAGCAAGGAAGATTTGGTTTGAGGCTGGTGGTTTGATTACAAGTTGGTCATTCTTAATGCCGGGGAGGGAGAAGAGAGAGAAAATGAGAGAGAGAGAATGAATGAGAATAAATGTAAGAACTTTTTTTGGAAGAAAAGAAAATTGAGAAGGAAGTGATAATAATTGCTAATAGTTTTTACTTTGTCACTTATGTATTTATTTCCAGCAAAGGATCAGTTTTTTCTCCTTCCAAATTTTGTGCAAGAGGAAGAAAACTGGAAGTATTTAATAACTTTGTCATAATTTTTATTTTGTGCCTTGTGATTACATTGTCTTTTGGAGAGTGGGTCAACTTTTTCTTAAATTAAGAAATACTTTATATGAAAACACATACATAAAGTATTGAACCCCTGCACCTGCCTCAAGTGGAGAAATTAACCACCATAAATACTTTAGAAGGCAAAGGGTTGGTGAAGCTAAAAACTTCTAAAATTCTTAACATGCAAACAGAAAAGGGATGTGGGAAGGATGTCGCCCTCAGAGAACCTGTCATATCTCAGCCTGTGCTGTCTGGGGCAGACAGCATGAGCCACGCAGCCCACAGAGGCATGCTGGAAACATGGCTGGTGGGAACTGAGATATTCTCCTGGCGTGAAATGCACGCCAATCTCAGAGGCTTAATATGAAAGAGAATGTAAGTGATCTCATTCATATTTTTCTATATTGTTACATGTAGAAATGATAATATTTTGGATATACTGAGTTAAATAAAATGTATTATTAGTTTTTTTTTTTAGACGGAGTTTTGCTGTGTCACTCAGGCTGGAGTGCAATGGCACGATCTTGGCCCACTGCAACATCTGCCTCCTGGGTTCAAGTGATTCTCCTGTCTCAGCCTCCTGAGTACCTGGGATTACAGGCACCCGCCACCACACCCAGCTAATTTTTTGTATTTTTAATAGAGACAGGGTTTCATCATATTGGTCAGGCTGGTCTCGAACTCCTAACCTCAGGTGATCTACCTGCCTCGGCCTCCCAAAGTGCTGGGATTATAGGCGTGAGCCACCATGCCGGGCCTATTAAAAATGTTTTTTTGCCAATTTCTTTTTACTTTTGAATGTGGCCTCTAGCCATGTGAAGTTGCACACAGGCTGGCATTTGCAGCTCACGTGTGTTTGCCATGCTGGCGTGGTCCAGGGTCTAAGCCACTGCAGGGGCAGAGCCTTGTGCCTTGGGTGAGTCCCTCATGTGGGGGCCCTGTGCCCCAGGCTGAGGGAGTGGTCAGTCTCAGCCTGTCATTCTCTGCCCTGCTGGGCCCCAAGTCTCCTTTGCATAATGGAGGTAATGCAGGAAAATGCTTAGAGCAGGGTCTGGCGAATGTGTTATTAATGCTTCATGTTATTAATAAAGCATTGTGATGTCTCTTTTTCAGTATGGAAATAGATTTCATAGATTGCACCCAGGGTTTCAGACTGACATGTATTTCCATCTGGAAACTCTTGCACGCGTCTGCACTGGGAGATAAAGTGGTCCCTGTTGGCTCAAGCTGCAGCGAGAGGGTGGTGGGGGTAGACTCAGTCCCTCGCTGGGGTTGGCCAAGGCAGGCTTCCTCTTCCTCCCTGAGGTGTGTGTTATGGGAGGTTTCATTCCTGGAAAATTCAGTGTCTGTGAAACCAAGGTACATGCATTTGCATCAGAGCTGGAGTCAGCTCTCAGCCTGGGGGTCAGGTGTCTGGTAAGACCCGTGAAGGGTGCATTTCAGCCCCCTCTCTTAGAACCAGCAATGCCTTCCATCACTGCGACAGCAAACACCCCTCCACGAGTCTCACCGGATGTGTCAGAGAGCCCTTGGGTCTCCTCCAGCCACGGGTGCCCTGGTCTTGGGGGGTGGTGCTGGCCTCTTAGGGTGGTACCCCTGGGTGGGCTTAAGGAGGTAGCTGCCCAGCTCTGCCTGTTGCCTCCATCCTCGAGGGCCTGGGGGCAACTGCTGGCCACCGAGTAGTGTCCAGTGTCACAGCCCCTCGCTTGTCCTGTGGGGCCACCCGTGAGATGCAGGATTCCTAGTTAGCCCCAACACCAGGTCCACACCTCCACACAGGCCTGGAAGGCAGGAGAGAGCAACCTTTCTCCTCCTTTATTTGTGAATTATCGGCACCTAGAAACTTAAGAGGGCAGATACTAAATTGCTGGAGACTGTGAAGCTGTGATACAGAGTTGCTCTTCCCTTCCTGGCTGGGACGCTGGCCTGCGGCGCCTCCTGCCCGGGTCACTCCGCTGCGTGTGCTCCACGGCCACCGTGAGGCTGACCTGCCTCAGACACCCTCCTCCTTGAGCCTCAAGGGCCTCGTGGCCTGGACCTCCGTGATCAGCCGGAGGAGCCCGGCGTCCATGGTGGTGTGGCCTCCTGCCCACTCTGGGACCCCAGGGTGAGGGCCTGTCCTCGCCGAGCCTCCGAGGCCGGTTCTGAGCCTCTTGGATAACATTTTCTCTCCTGTTTACAAGCAGGAACTCCTTGCATAAATGAGTTGGGGGAAAACCCCTGCAGATGACATAGCTTGGGCCCTGGGCCCCTGGGAGCCGTTTCTGTTCCTTGTCACTCAGCCCAGCCAGTCCTTGAGTTTTTCCCGAGTGTCCTCAATAAGGAATAGTGAGCCCGGGTATTTTCTTCTGGTCAGTATTCTGGTTGGTTGTTTTTTTTTTTTTTTTTTTTTTTGAGACATGCAGTTTCACTCTGTTGCCCAAGCTGGAGTGCAGTGGCACGATCTCGGCTCACTGCAGCCTTTGCCTCCTGGGTTCAAGCGATTCTCCTGCCTCAGCCTCCCGAGTAGCTGGGATTGCAGGTGCACACTGCCACACCTGGCTAATTTTTGTATTTTTAATAGAGACAGGGTTTTGCCATGTTGGCCAGGCTGGTCTCGAACTTCTGACCTCAGAGAGTCCACCTGCCTCGGCCTCCTAAAGTGCTGGGATTATAGGTGTGAGCCACTGTGCCCGGCTAGTTTTGTATTTTTACTAGAGAGACCGACTTTCTCCATGTTGGTCAGGCTGGTCTTGAACTCCTGAGCTCAGGTAATCCGCTTGCCTCGGCCTCCCAAAGTGCTGGGATTACAGGCGTGAGCCACCGTGCCCAGCCAGTGTTTTGGTCTGTTTGTGATGGGTGTAAGAATCTCTCTCTTTAAAGAGGTGCATCTGGCCAGGTGGTTACCTCTGTCACCAGAGATGAGTCACCCTGTCTCAGCTCGCAGGGCTTCCTGGACTTCCCCAGATAGTCCCCAGGGCTGGGGGCCTGTCACAGGTGTAGCCTCGCCACTCCCTTTGACGTCATTCTCCTCTCCCCTTCCCCTCCTTCCCCTGCTCCTTCCCCCTCCTCCTCC
>NW_012107474.1:1868105-1869525 GCF_000951045.1 Mandrillus leucophaeus | reverse complement strand
CACCACGCCCAGCTAATTTTTGTATTTTTAGTAGAGATGGGGTTTCACCATGTTGGTCAGGCTGGTCTTGAACTCCTGACCTCAAGTGATCCACCCGCCTTGGCCTCCTAAAGCGCAGAGATTACAGGCGTGAGCCACCGCGCCCAGCGCCAGTTTCTTATATAAGCTCATTTGGAGGAAGAAAAGGGCCTGTTGTTTGATGACTCTGTGGCCCCAGGCCCAGCCTGGAGTGTACAGCTGGAGTTTGTTGCACAGGCGAGGGGAGCCACAGGTGAAGGTGTGCAGGTGCGCAGGGCTCCTGTGGGCGAGGGCACCATGGCTCAGGGACGTGTGAGCAGTATTTTCAGGAGCACTGAGGAGCGGGCCAGTGCTGGCAAGGGGGTTCCTTGGCAGCAGCTGACAGGAGGGAAGGTTGCCTGGTCAGGGGCTCCAAATACAGGTAGGGGTTTTTGCAAAGCCGGGGCAGTGACATGGCAATCGCGATGCCATAGGAAGCCAAAGCCTGCAAAGGGCACAGCTGGGTGGATGCAGCACCTGTGGCCAGAGACTGGTGGCTAAGCATGGAGGTGCCTGGTGAGGAGACTGGCAGGGCTTGGAGCTGATGGTTAGGGAGGGAGGAGCCAGTATCACCTCCTGGCAGTCCCCCTGCTGTGCTGTCAAATATTTGGTCTTTATACCAGGTCTTTTTTTATTAAAAAAAAATTTTTTTTAAGATGGAGTCTTGCTCTGTTGCCCAGACTGGAGTGCAGTGGCACGATCTCGGCTCACTGCAGCCTCTGCCTCCCGGGTTCAAGTGATTCTCATGCATCAGTCTCCCGAATAGCTGGGATTCCAGCTGTATGCTATCACACCTGGCTATGTTTTTGTATTATTAGTAGAGATGGAGTTTCACCATGTTGGCCAGACTGGTCTCAAATTCCTGACCTCAAGTGATCCACCTGCCTCGGCCTCCAAAAGTACTAGGATTACAGGCATGAGCCATCACACCTGGCCAAATACTAGGTTTTATTCATTCTTTCTAACTAATTTTTGTACCCATTAACCTCCCTCTACCTCCATATCCTTCCCAGCCTTCTCTTCTCTATCTTCATGAGTTCAGTTGTTTTGATTTTTAGATCCCACAAATAAGTGGGAACATGTTATACTTATCTTTCTGTGCCTGGCTTATTTCACTTAATATAATGAGCTGCAGTTCCATCCATGTTGTTGCAAATGACAGAATTTCATTCTTTTTTATGGCGGAATAGTACTCCATTGTGTATGAGAACCACATTTTCTTTCTTTTTTTTCTTTGAGACAGAGTCTCGATCAGTCACCCAGGCTGGAGTGCAGTGGCGTGATACCGGCTCACTGCAAGCTCCGCCTCCCGGGTTTACGCCATTCTCCTGCCTCAGCCTTCCGAGTAGCTGGGATTACAGGC
>NW_012107474.1:1865360-1868055 GCF_000951045.1 Mandrillus leucophaeus | reverse complement strand
TGCTGGGGTGGCCTGGTGCTGGGTGCTGGGTGGCCTGGTGCTGGATGCTGGGTGGCCTGGTACTGGGTGCTGGGTGGTCTGGTGCTGGGTGCTGGGTGCTCTGGTGGTGGATGCAGAGGCAGGGCTATCTGTGGGTCTGACCTTGGGTGTGGGGCGAGCCGGGTCAGCTTTGCAAAGCACACATTGGGCTGCTGCTTGTGTAATTGTCTCCTGCTTGTGTAATTGTCTCCTTGTCTCTGCTGTCTCCCTTCTCCCCTCACCTGGGATAGCTCGGAGTTAACAGTGATGCCTTTGTTTTTTGTCAAAAGCATCATACTCATGCCCCGTGGCATTCTCTTTAAGGGAAGCGCTGGTTTTACTGAAGATGTGCTTCAGTACAGTGACGCGCGGTGCTAAGCAAGGCAGGGAACTGGCGCCTGACCTGTCTATGCTGGCCGGCCGTGCTCCCGTGACCCTGCAGCTAGACCTCAAATGGTGTCCCCACCTCCCTCAGCCAACTGTGACCCCTCTGGTAGTGTGGAACTCGCAGAGGCTGGGTGCAGGAGGCCTGGGCCTGGGCCGGATGGGTTCCCTGCACAGCTGCTTTTGTGTCATTGATGCAGACACAGAGACTCACTTCTCTGCTTCCTGTGTTCCTAGTTGGTCTCCAGTTCTTGAACAAATAACTTTCAATTGCAATTTTTTTCTCTATTTATGATTGCCAGATTTTTGTTTGTTTGTTTGTTTTTTGTTTTTTTGAGACAGAGTTGCACTGTGTTGCCCATGCTAGAGTGCAGTGGTGCGGTCTCAGCTCATTGCAACCCCCACCTCCCGGGTTCAAGCATTTCTCCTGTCTCAGCTTCCCAAGTAGCTGGGATGTGCCACCACGCCCAGCTAATTTTTGTATTTTTAGTAGAGATGGGGTTTCACCATGTTGGTCAGGCTGGTCTTGAACTCCTGACCTCAAGTGATCCACCCGCCTTGGCCTCCTAAAGCGCAGAGATTACAGGCGTGAGCCACCGCGCCCAGCGCCAGTTTCTTATATAAGCTCATTTGGAGGAAGAAAAGGGCCTGTTGTTTGATGACTCTGTGGCCCCAGGCCCAGCCTGGAGTGTACAGCTGGAGTTTGTTGCACAGGCGAGGGGAGCCACAGGTGAAGGTGTGCAGGTGCGCAGGGCTCCTGTGGGCGAGGGCACCATGGCTCAGGGACGTGTGAGCAGTATTTTCAGGAGCACTGAGGAGCGGGCCAGTGCTGGCAAGGGGGTTCCTTGGCAGCAGCTGACAGGAGGGAAGGTTGCCTGGTCAGGGGCTCCAAATACAGGTAGGGGTTTTTGCAAAGCCGGGGCAGTGACATGGCAATCGCGATGCCATAGGAAGCCAAAGCCTGCAAAGGGCACAGCTGGGTGGATGCAGCACCTGTGGCCAGAGACTGGTGGCTAAGCATGGAGGTGCCTGGTGAGGAGACTGGCAGGGCTTGGAGCTGATGGTTAGGGAGGGAGGAGCCAGTATCACCTCCTGGCAGTCCCCCTGCTGTGCTGTCAAATATTTGGTCTTTATACCAGGTCTTTTTTTATTAAATTTTTTTTTTTTTTTTTGACACAGAGTCTCGCTTTGTTGCCTAGGCTGGAGTGCAGTAGCACAATCTTGGTTCACTGCAACTTCCACCTCCCTGGTTTGAGTGGTTCTTCTGCCTCAGCCTCCCAAGTAGCTGGGATTACAGGCACCTGCTACCATGCCTAGCTAATTTTTTGTATTTTTAGTAGAGACAGAGTTTCACTATATTGGTCAGGCTGGTCTCGAACTCCTGACCTCAGGTGATCCACCCGCGTTAGCCTCCCAAAGTGCTGAGATTATAGGCATGAGCCACTGCGCCTGGCCTAATTTTTGTATTTTTAGTAGAGCTGGGGTTTCACCATGCTGGCCAGGCTGGTCTCGAACTCCTGAGCTCAAGTGATCCACCGCCTTGGCTTCCCAAAGTGTTGGGATTACAGGCGTGAGCCACCACGCCCGGCCATGATAACTGTTTTTAACTTCTGAACAGACTAGGATTTTTGCAGATAACTTTTTGTTACTTTTTTTCCCTAGTTTAAGTGTCTTTGGGGTGAAGGAATCTGCTCTGCTTGATCTCTGTCTTCTGAAACTTGTTAGGGCTTGCCTTATGGCTCAGCACATGGTCAGATTTTAAAATGTTCTGTGTCTTTGAACAGATTCTAGTTCTGCAGTGGTAGGGGCAGCGTTGTGTGTAGTTTCATTGAATCAAGTTTATTCATCGTGTTGTTCAAATCTTCTGTACCAAGGGTCAGCAAACCATAGCCCATAGGCTTAGCCTGGCTAGCTACCTGCTTTTATAAAGTTTTATTGGATCACAGTCATACCCATTTGTTTATGTCTTGTCTGCAGCTGTTTTTGCATTGTGGATTTGCCTATTTTTTCTTGCAATTGTATCAAGTTTTGCTTTATATACTTGAGAGCTATGTTATTAGGTGATAAAGACTTAAAATTTTATATCTTCCTTATGAATGAAGTGACTATGACTGTGAAATGATCTTCTTAACTTTTTAATGCTTTCTGCCTTTCAGACTTGGTCTGGAATTAATATAGCGGCACCAGCTGCCTTTTGTTTACTGTTTGCTTTGCATGTCTCTTATTTTTTTATTTTTAATTTTTCTGTGTCTTTAAGTCTTTTTTTTTTTTTTTTCTCCCCGAGACGGAGTCT
>NW_012107474.1:1859889-1862220 GCF_000951045.1 Mandrillus leucophaeus | reverse complement strand
CAGGCGTGAGCCACCGCACCTGGCCTCATTTTCTTATCATTCGTGTGTTTACTTGAGTAGCACTTTTAATTTCCTCCCAGAACTTTTTCTTTGCGTTCATCACTTGGCCAACTGTTTGGCACAAGAGGCCCAGTTTTTGGCCTGTCTCGGCTTTCAACACACCTTCCTCAGCAGGCTTAGTCACTTCCAGCTTTTGATGTAAAGTGAGAACCGTGCGACTCCTCCTTTTACTTGGACACTTACAGGCCATCAGAGGGTTATTAAGTGGCCTCATTTCAACACTGCTGTGTAACAGGGAATAGGGAAGCTGGGGCAGAGGGAGAGAGATGGGAATAGGCGGTCGGCGGAGCAGTTCAGAGCATGCACGACCTTTATCCACTCAGTTCCTCCTCTGATAGCGGCCCGGTTCACAGCACTGAAAAAATTACGGTAGGAACATCAAAGATCACTGACCACAGATCACCATGACAGGTATAATAATCCTGAAAAAGTTTGAACGATTGCAAAAGTTACCAAAATGTGCCACAGACGCCGGAAGTGAGCCCTGGCTGTTAGAAAGACGCGGCCGATAGACTTGCTGGATTCAGGGCTGCCACGAACCTTCACGCTGCAGAAACTCAGTGTCTGGAAGTGCACTGAAGGCAGGCACAGTGAACAAGCTTCCTTCCAGCTTCTGGCATTCACGCTTGTGAGTGAGACTGCTCTGTAATTATCCTTCGCGTCCTGTTTTTGTCAGGTTTTGGCAAAAAGATTATATTAGCTTCAAGATGCACTGAGCATGGCCAGGTATTTCTTTCTTTTTTCTTTTTTTTGTTTTTTTTTTTTTTTTACTTCTCTAAAAGAGTTTATGGACGATTGGAATCCCTACACCAAGAGTGTAGGATCTCACTGGTGAAACCGTTCTGAACTTAGCGTGATCATTTTTTTGGTGGTAGATGTTCGACTTCTGTTTCAGTTTTGTAACGATTATGGTATTCTTTGGGTTTTCTTTTTTCTTTTTTTGGTAACAGCTTTGTGGAGATATAGTTCACCCACTATATGACTCACCCATTTCGAGGGGATAAGTGTGATAGTTTAATATATTCGCATAATTTGTAAAGGTCAATTTGGTATAAATTGGCACATCTGTCACCTTAAGTATTTGTCTTGTCTTTAAGCTTAAAACATTCAAGTTCTTCTCCATTATCTATTTTGAAATATGCAATAGATTATTGTAAACTGTAGTCACCGTACTGATCTGTAAACACTGGGTCTTATTTCTAAGTCTTGCTTCTTTTATCCAGTGTTTATCTGTACCCGCTAATCAGCCTCTCTTCCTCTCCGCCTCTGATTTATTCTTGAGGATATTTTTGTCTGTTATCGTTCTTAGGAATTTGTCCATTTAAGTTTACATTTTTAAGTTCATTGCTATAAAGAGGCATCAGTAGCCTCTGATTTTAAAAGACCTGAAGCACTGGACCCTGTTCCCCTTTCTTTCCTGACCTGATTCGCGCCTCCTCTCTTTTTATCATCGACTCTCTTGATAAAACTCTTGATTTTATTGATCTTTTCAGAGAACCAACTTTGTGGCTTTTTGTATGTTTTCTATCTTATTAATTTCTGAGTTTTAGATTGTTTTGTTCCTTCTTCTAAATTTGTTTCCCTAATTTTTTGAGATACATCTTGTGTCATTTGTTTTCAGCATTTTATTTATTTATTTATTTATTTATTTATTTATTTATTTATTTTTTGAGACAGAGTCTTGCTCTGTCCCCCAGTCTGGAGTGCAGTGGTGCAGTCTCGGCTTACTGCAACCTCCACCTCCGGGGTTCAAGCGATTCTCCTGCCTCAGCCTCTGATGTAGCTGGGACTACAAGTGCATGCCACCAAGCCCAGCTAATTTTTTGTATTTTTTTAGTAGAGACAGAGTTTCCCCATGTTGCCCAGGCTGGTCTCCAACTCCTGGGCTCAGGCAATCCGCCCGCCTTGGCCTCCCAAAGTGCTAGGATTACAAGTGTGAGCCACTGCACCCGGCCTGTTATTAGCATTTTAAAATGTTCTAATGCAGTCCACACTTAAGGTTGCTGTTCCCCTTAGGAACTATTTAGGCTGCATCATGCAGCTTATATGTTGTGACATGAATTTCTTTTTTTTACTGTTTTGTTCAACATATTTTTGAATTCCTGTTTTGAATTTTTTGACAGTTGATCACTTTAAAAAAAATTTTTTTTTGAGTCAGAGTCTCTGTCAGCCAGGCTGGAGTGCAGTGGTGTGATCTTGGCTCACTGCAACATAAACCTCTCAGGTTCAAGTGATTCTCCTGTCTCAGCTTCCCAAGTAGCTGGGATTACA
>NW_012107474.1:1853826-1857775 GCF_000951045.1 Mandrillus leucophaeus | reverse complement strand
AGTGCAGTGGTGCGATCGATCTTGGCTCACTGCAAGCTCGGCCTCCCGGGTTCATGCCATTCTCCTGCCTCAGCCTCCTGAGTAGCTGGGACTACAGGTGCCCGCCACCATGTCTGGCGAGTTTTTTGTATTTTTAGTAGAGACGGGGTTTCACCATGTTAGCCAGGATGGTCTCAATCTCCTGACCTCGTGATCTGCCCACCTTGGCCTCCCAAAGTGCTGGGATTACAGGCGTGAGCCACCGCGCCCGGCCAACTCTGTTCTTTTATTGGTTTCCCCACAAGCACAACATTCTTACTAAACAAATCTGCAGTTAACCTGTACCTTTTACACTTGGGAATATCCAAGGACCTGCGAGCAGCTTTACCTTCATTAATGCCCTTTACAACTAGTAGGCTGTATATTTAAATTCTCTTTTTTTTCCCCCCAAGACGGAGTCTTGCTCTGTCGCCCAGGCTGGAGTGCAGTGGCGCAATCTTGGCTCACTACAGCCTCTGCCTCCTGGGTTCAAGCAGTTCTCTTGCCTCAGTCTCCCGAGTAGCTGGGATTACAGGCACCCGCCATTATGCCCAGCTAATTTTTGTATTTTTAGTAGAGATGGGTCTTCTCTGTGTTGGCCAGGCTGGTCTTGAACTCCTGACCTCAGGTGATAGCCCACCTTGGCATCCCAAAGTGCTGGGATTACAGGCGTGAGCCACCACGCCCGGCCTGTGTATTCAAATTCTTTTTTACTTTTGAATATCACAAAACATTGCTGGATTATTACTTTTTTTTTTCTTTTTCTGTGGATAACAGGGTTTTGCCATGTTGTCTATGCTGGTCTCGAACTCCTGAACTCAAGTGATCCTTGTGCCTTGGCGTCCCAAAGTGCTCGGATTACAGGCGTGAGCCACTGTGCCCGGCCTGATTACATTTTGTGTTAGATTTGCACACACTTGCCGCTTTCTTTGCTTTTATGTTTGGCGTCTCAGACTTCCCATCTGGGATCACCTTTTCTCCTTGAAGTGCACGTACGTGAGAAATTCCTCTAGTCAGAGTGTGCTGGTGGCGAACCCACCCCTTTTGTGTTCGTCCAGAAATGCTGGTTTTCCCTCCTCCTTGGGGGACGTGCTTGCTGGTTGCAGAACTCTCGGTTGGCAGTGGTGTTCTTTCAGAACTTTGATGTCAGCCTCTGCTTGGCCTCAGCATCTTTTTGTGTGAAGAAATCCTTGTCAGGACGTCTCTCCTTTGAAGGTAATCTCCCTTTTTTCTCAGGTTGCTTCTAAGATCAAAATTTAAAACTTTTGTGCTTCAAAGGACACCATCAAGAAAGTGAAAGGACGACCACAGGAAGGAGGAAGATGTTTGTAAATCACAGATCTGGCTGGGGACGTGCATCCAGAGCCTCTAAAGGTCTCTTAGAAGCCTGAGTGACTCGTGACCGAACCCTCGGGACCCCCTTGCCCTTACTGAGTGCGTTGGGAAGGGCTGGCAGACGGGGAGAAGGGAGCCCTGCTGCTTGGGCTGGCCACAGTGAGCAGCAGCAACGCTGTGGTTCTGGCTCTCGCCTTCCTGCCCTGTGCAGAGCACCCCTCCCCATCTGCTCCCTGTGACTGAGAATTACTGGTCCCCCGGGAAGGCTTCCTTGTGTGCACAGTGGCTGCCTTGGCCCCAGTTCTCTCGGGTATTGAGAGGAGCCTGGGAGAACCTGTGGCTGGGAGTGGTGGAGATTGGCAACCCGGTGCTGGTGATGCTGTTGACCTACCTAGGTAAAGAAGAAACTGGGAAGAGGCCATGAACAGAGGAGGAGTGTCTCAGGTGCTGTCAGCACACGGTCTGCCTTTGGAGCGCTGCCTTCTTTCTGCTGATTAACTGCAGGCTTGCCTTCTAGTTTAATGTGAGCAGGCAGATAGTCCTGCTATTGCATTCTGACACAGAAAATGTACTTTGAATGAGCTGCCTTCATTGAGAGTAAATGATCTGGAGATAGAAAGAAAAGGTAAATGCTTTTGTTCTCTTCAAGAGTTGGCTGTCAGGCTGGCTCTGCAAGTCAGGCGCTCTGCAGCTGAGGTTCCACTTTAGACCTAGGTCAGTGTGTCTTGGAGAGGGAACACCTGCTAGGTCCATTGGAGAAGCCCATTCTGGATGAGCAAGAACTTGGATTTAAAAACGCAAGATTCCAGCTTGTACTTCTAGCCATGATGGAAGATACAGGGCAAATTTCAAAGCCTACCTTAATCAACCAGAAGATCAAACAAAAGTGCATGAAGCCACAGGCCTCAGACACTGGTGGCAGGCTGTGTGGACGGTGACTGGAGAGGGGCATAAGGGGAGTGAGGCCTTGATAGCCCAGCTTGTCACCTGCGGAGTCTCCAGCCACAGGGCAGGGAGGGGAACCAGGACCTGGTGGAGACAGTGTGGAGTTAAGGGGCTCCAGGAAGGCTGGAATGTACAAAGAAAAATATGGGAGAAGAGGGAGTTGCATAAAGAAACAGCTTTGGAGAGCTGAGGAGGGGCCTTCCAGTCTTTGAGAGCTGACCACAGGTGGCGTGTGGATGCTGCCTGGGTGAGGGAAAGGGGCATGGGAGAGCAGGGGTGGCACAGTCCCCGAGTTCACAGGGTGGGGTCTGTGTGCTCAGTGGTCAGAGGGAGAGACTCACCACCCAGGTTTGTCCTACAAAGGTCTGCTCGGGACTCACCAAACAGAGCTTACGAGCGAGATCTGAAAGGATCAGACTGGTTCTAGGTTGACTGCTCCTGGAACAAAGCCCAGAGATGCAGGACAGTAGCAAACCCAGCGTCCGGCGCCAAGTTCATAGGCACCAAGCTCACAGTGCCCAGCAGCCAAGCAAAAGTGACTGCCATACGGAAAACCCAGAAGAAGAGGAAAATCAACGGTTAGAAACATCCAGGCTAGACACTATAGCTCCCACCTGCAATCCCAGCACTTTGGGAGGCTGAGGCAGGAGGATCACTTGAGCCCAGGAGTTCAAGACCAGCCTGGGCCACATAGCAAGACCCTGTCTCTAAAAAGATATGTGTTCTTTTGTTTGTTTAAAAAAATAATTAGCTGAGCATAGTGGTGTGCACTTGTAGTTCCAGCTACTCAAAGGCAGAGGCAGGAGGATCCCTTGAGCCTGGAGTTTGAGGCTGCAGTGAGCTATGATTATGCCACTGCCCTCTAGCCTAGGCAACAGAGTGAAACTCTGTTAAAAAAAAGAAGAGAAAAGCGAAGGGAAGGGAACTATATCTATCCAGAGGATGGAGCTAGCAGACAAGGATGTTAAGATGGCATATGTTCCATGTGTTCAGTGTCAGGGAATATATGATAAAAATAAAGAAAAAATGGAAGATATGAAAAAACGACCCAGGGCCAGACGTCATGGCTCACGCCTGTAATCCCAGCACTTTGGGAGGCTGAGGTGTGAGCATTGTTTGAGCTCAGGAGATCAAGACCACCCTAGACAACCCCATCTGTACAGAAAAGTACAAAAATTAACTGGGCGTGGTGGTGCACACCTGTGGTCTCAGCTCTTAGGAAGCTGAGGTAGGGGGATGGCTTGAGCCCAGCAAGGTTGAGGCTGCAGTGAGCCATGATCATACCATTGCACTCCAGCCTGGGTGACAGCGTGGGACTGTCTCAAAAAGAAAAAAGATCCAAAGAAAAAAGACCCAAATAAATCTTCTAAAAATGAAAAATATGCTGAATGGGATTAATGGTGGATTTGACATTGCAGAAGAAAAGATCAGTGTACTTGAAGACACAACACTTTGTAAAATGAAACACAAAGAAAGACAAAAAAATGAACAGAGCATCAGTGGGACCATATCCAGCAGAGTAACGTACGCAGCTGGTTTCCAGAAAAGAGGCTCACGTGGTAGAAAATACCTGAGGACGATAATGGCTGGATCTGATGAACACTCATTCCGAAGAAGCTCAACAAATCTCAAACAGAAGAAACATGAAGAC
>NW_012107474.1:1848582-1853136 GCF_000951045.1 Mandrillus leucophaeus | reverse complement strand
CTGGGCATAGTGGCACACACCTGTAGTCCCAGCTACTTGGGAGGCTGAGGTGGGAGAATCACTTGAGCCCAGAAGACTGAGGCTGCTGTGAGTCGTGATTGTGCCACGGTGACTCCAGCCTGAGTGACAGAGCGAGATCCTGTCTCAAAAAAAATATGAATTTGTGACTGGGGGATACAAACATTCAGTCCATAGTGTCTGTAGTGGAATATTATCCAGCCTTAAATGTGAATGACATTCTGACACCTGCCACCAAGTGG
Source organism: Mandrillus leucophaeus (assembly GCF_000951045.1). Taxonomy (NCBI): domain Eukaryota; kingdom Metazoa; phylum Chordata; class Mammalia; order Primates; family Cercopithecidae; genus Mandrillus; species Mandrillus leucophaeus. The sequence goes on along the minus strand of NW_012107474.1, from coordinate 1,852,876 downwards.
GTGAGCCTTGAGGACATTATGTTAAGTGAAATAAACCAGTCACATAAGGACAAATGTGTATGATTCCACTTATATGAGGTCCCTAGAGTGGTTAACTCAGAGACAGAAAGTGGGATGGTGGGTGCCAGGGGCTGGGGGGATGGTGTTTAATGAGGTCGGTGTTTAATGGGGACAGTGTTTCTGCTTGGGAAGATGAGAAAGTTCTGGAAATGGACAGGGGTGATGGTTGCACAGCAGTGGGAATGGACGTAAAGCCCCTGAACCACGCACCTAAAAATGGTGAATTTTATGTGATGTATATTTTACCACAATGTAACACAAATGAGCAAACACGGGCTTTTTCCCGATTGCGGGCAGGCAGGCTAATGGTCTGCTGGGGCGGCTGGGCTGGACTTTGGAGGGGCCCAGGGCTGCGGCTGGCAGGGCTTTGGGGAGCAGCGGGAGTGCATGTAAGGCTGGTGTAGCTGTTGCAGGAGCCGTGGCATCCGCGGTGGCCCCACCTTTCCAGGAGCCTGCAGGTGGCTTCCCCGTGTCCGTCCTGGGGCGTGACCTCTGGTGGCTCCGGGACTGTTCATTTATGAGCCATCTGTTGGGCCTCCTGGCCAGGCAGTGGGAAGCAGTGTGACAGCAACGCCCTAAATGGCCTTGACCCTGATGTTTAAGTTACGGAGTGTTGGATCAGGAGAGGATGTTAATGCGTGCTTGTCAGTCTCCCTGGCATGCAGCCTTTCGGGTTTTGAAGTGGCCACACGTATTTGGTCACACGGTGTCTCTCCAGTCCTACGCAAGCACGTTGACATGTGTGCCTTTCACTTTCAGGCTTGTCCAGCCGGAAGCCCTGAGGACAGCTGTTCCCACTGGCTCTGCTGACCTTGTGCCTTGGTAAGTGGGCAGTGAGGCCGCCTGACACAAGGCGCCGTGTGTGTGTGTGTGTGTGTGTGTGTGTGTGTGTGTGTGTGTCCAGTGTTGGGGTCAGTGTTGGACCTTGATACCTTGTTGATTAATTTTTCTTAAAGGGTATATATTTTAACCTTTGCTTGTGACCAACAGAATATTTATTATGGTCTCTTCTAATTTGTCCAAAACCCAGATGGTAAAGTTCAGGTAACTTTGTTCTCTTCCTGCGAGGGGTGAGCTGAGCTCAAAGGGGCTGAGCTACAAATGCCGCTGGGCTGAGGCGCCTGCCTGGGCACAACTGACATGGGGGTCACTTCATAGGGCTGCCCTGGCTCTGTTAGCAGCCCAGGAAGTCCATCTCTCTCCTGGAGACCGACTGGGAGCCATCTGTGGGATGGGGCAGACCTGTGGCCTGGGGACAGCTGCACGATCCCCGTGGGGAGCCCAGCTGGCTATTGCTGGAGGGTGCCCTGCTCCTGGGGGTCGGTGCCCTGCTCCTGGGGGCTGCTCTCCTCTGGAAGCCCTGGGTTTGGCCGAGAGCAGGGAATTGCCTGGCCGTTGAGTCACTGGGTGGGCCCGGGGATGGGCAGCTCCTCCTGTGCTCCTGCGGCCCGTCCTCATAGGGCCCCTGCCCACTGCTCCCGTGTGTTCCGCCCCCATTCCCAGGCCCGCTGCTGCGGCTGATGAGGCTGCAGGTCCCTTCCAGGTGGGCCTGGACCCCGTGTCCTTCTCCTGCCGTGGCTGCTTTCGACCTGGGAGGCATCTCTCCTCCAAATACTGTCGGCAGAGATCAAATCCCATCCCTGATGTTCTGAGGCTTCCAGGTGTAACTCACAGGCTCAGTTCTGGGTAGGCAGGTGATTTAGCCTCCTGCGTCCCAGTCACAACGCAGGGTGTGTTGACAGCTGCCATTTGATGAAAACAAACATGAGCAGGATTGACGTGGCCAGCGCCAAGCTCGGGCTTTCAGAGAGGCAGTCATGGCTGACCTCGAACAGCGCTGCTGACCGTCTGAGCCGGGTGCTGAATGCCTCCTTAGTTTTTAAATTAAAATGACTGCATTTAGTGTCTCTTTTTATTTTTATTTTTATTTTTTTATTTTTTATTTTTTATTTTTTGGAGACGGAGTCTCGCTCTGTCGCTGTCTCTTATACACATCTAGATGTGTATAAGAGACAGGAAAAGATCAGTGTACTTGAAGACACAACACTTTGTAAAATGAAACACAAAGAAAGACAAAAAAATGAACAGAGCATCAGTGGGACCATATCCAGCAGAGTAACGTACGCAGCTGGTTTCCAGAAAAGAGGCTCACGTGGTAGAAAATACCTGAGGACGATAATGGCTGGATCTGATGAACACTCATTCCGAAGAAGCTCAACAAATCTCAAACAGAAGAAACATGAAGACGTTCACCCCAGTACACACACACCATCATCCAATTGCCGAGAATCCTAAAAGTAGACAGAGGCAAATGCTGTCACGTACAGAGGAACAAAGACAAAAGTGAGAGCCGGCTTCTGATCAGAAACTATACGATTTGAAGACAGTGGAGGAATGCCTTTCAAACACCCAAAGACAATATTGGACACCTATCTACAAAAACAATGGCCCTTTACCCTACTTTATGCTATATTTAAAAATTATCTCAAAATGGATCATAGACCTAAACGTGAAAGCTAGAACTGTAAGATTAATACAAGAAAATATGTGATATATACACTGTCTTTGTCAGTTTGGGCTGCTATAAAAAAAATTAACACCGACTGGCTGGCTTAAGTAACCGACATTTATTTCTCACAGTTCTAGGGGCTGGAAGTCCGAGGTCAAGGTGCCTGTAGGTTTGGTGCCTGGTGAGGGCCTCTCCTTGGTTGTGCCCTCATATGGCAGAGAGACAGGAAGCAGCTGGCTTGTGTCTTTGGGCATAATAGCACCAATCCCATTTTTGAGGCTCCTCCCTCTTGGCCTAATCCCCTGCCAATGGCCCTGTCTCCAAATTTTCACCACATTAGCAGGGAGGATTTCAATGTATGAATTTGGACGAGGCATGGTGACTGATACCTGTAATTCCAGCACTTTGGGAGGGCAAGGCGGCCGGATCACTTGAGTTCAAGAGTTCAGGACCAGCCTAGGCAACATAGTGAAATGCTGTCTCTACAAAAAATTTTTTAAAAAAATTATCTGGGCATAGTGGCACACACCTGTAGTCCCAGCTACTTGGGAGGCTGAGGTGGGAGAATCACTTGAGCCCAGAAGACTGAGGCTGCTGTGAGTCGTGATTGTGCCACGGTGACTCCAGCCTGAGTGACAGAGCGAGATCCTGTCTCAAAAAAAATATGAATTTGTGACTGGGGGATACAAACATTCAGTCCATAGTGTCTGTAGTGGAATATTATCCAGCCTTAAATGTGAATGACATTCTGACACCTGCCACCAAGTGGGTGAGCCTTGAGGACATTATGTTAAGTGAAATAAACCAGTCACATAAGGACAAATGTGTATGATTCCACTTATATGAGGTCCCTAGAGTGGTTAACTCAGAGACAGAAAGTGGGATGGTGGGTGCCAGGGGCTGGGGGGATGGTGTTTAATGAGGTCGGTGTTTAATGGGGACAGTGTTTCTGCTTGGGAAGATGAGAAAGTTCTGGAAATGGACAGGGGTGATGGTTGCACAGCAGTGGGAATGGACGTAAAGCCCCTGAACCACGCACCTAAAAATGGTGAATTTTATGTGATGTATATTTTACCACAATGTAACACAAATGAGCAAACACGGGCTTTTTCCCGATTGCGGGCAGGCAGGCTAATGGTCTGCTGGGGCGGCTGGGCTGGACTTTGGAGGGGCCCAGGGCTGCGGCTGGCAGGGCTTTGGGGAGCAGCGGGAGTGCATGTAAGGCTGGTGTAGCTGTTGCAGGAGCCGTGGCATCCGCGGTGGCCCCACCTTTCCAGGAGCCTGCAGGTGGCTTCCCCGTGTCCGTCCTGGGGCGTGACCTCTGGTGGCTCCGGGACTGTTCATTTATGAGCCATCTGTTGGGCCTCCTGGCCAGGCAGTGGGAAGCAGTGTGACAGCAACGCCCTAAATGGCCTTGACCCTGATGTTTAAGTTACGGAGTGTTGGATCAGGAGAGGATGTTAATGCGTGCTTGTCAGTCTCCCTGGCATGCAGCCTTTCGGGTTTTGAAGTGGCCACACGTATTTGGTCACACGGTGTCTCTCCAGTCCTACGCAAGCACGTTGACATGTGTGCCTTTCACTTTCAGGCTTGTCCAGCCGGAAGCCCTGAGGACAGCTGTTCCCACTGGCTCTGCTGACCTTGTGCCTTGGTAAGTGGGCAGTGAGGCCGCCTGACACAAGGCGCCGTGTGTGTGTGTGTGTGTGTGTGTGTGTGTGTGTGTGT
>NW_012107474.1:1835157-1843967 GCF_000951045.1 Mandrillus leucophaeus | reverse complement strand
AGGATGGTCTCGATCTCCTGACCTCGTGATCCGCCCGTCTCGGCCTCCCAAAGTGCTGGGATTACAGGCTTGAGCCACCGCGCCCGGCCAGTGTCTCTTTTTATTTTTTATTATTTATTTATTTTGAGACAGTCTGACTGTCGCCCAGGCTGGAGTGCAGTGGAATGATCTCGGCTCACTGCAACCTCCGCTTCCCGGGTTCAAATGATTCTCCTGCCTCAGCCCCCCGAGTAGCTGGGTCTACAGGCGCCCGCCACCACGCCCGGCTAATTTTTGTATTTTTAGTAGAGACAGGGTTTCACCATGTCGGCCGGGATGGTCTCTATTGCTTGACCTCGTGATCCGCCCGCCTTGGCCTCCCAAAGTGCTGGGATTACAGGCTTGAGCCACCGTGCCCAGCCTAGTGTCTCTTCAGGATTGTTTTATTAAGATCGCTTATTTGATAGCAGATACTATAAAGTTACTAACGATACTGTAAAGACACGGTGGCAGCTCCCAGCTGTGGCACTCCGAGCTCTCCTCTAACATTCTGAATTCACAAACGTTTACTTGCTGGGTTTGCTCATTGTTGATTTAATACTTTGCCTGTGGTTTAAACTGTTAAATTGTTGCAAATTGCTATTCTGTGCAAAAGAAACTTGCACTGTCTTGCACCCCCCAGTTCGGCTCTCACGGCATTCCCCAGCGTTCCCACTCTTCTGTGTGTGCTTTGGCTATTGTGGGACTGTACTCAGGGCTGAGAGGAGGGCATGGGGCTTCCGCCGTGGCCACAGGGCTGTGGGAAGGCCACCAGCAAGGGCTGGGGGGCCAGGGGGCTTCCAATCTGTCAGGTGCAGGACGTGGCGCACGTGGGCTTGTGCTGTGGACGAGGTTTTGCTTCTAGGGGAGAAACTGGCCAAGGTGCACCAGGCATCAGCAGACCTCTCCCAGAAAGAGGACATTTCGAGAAGATGAAGGTGGAAATCAGTTTGACCTCCTTGGTCCCCTTTCTGGGGACAGGGAATCACGGTTCTGTAACAGCCGAGGTCTGGGGGAAAGAACGGGAAGAAGGACAGGTTGGAAACAGTGTGTCTTTGGGGGCTAGTAATGGCTGCAGAGCAACCCGAATCAGATTTACAACCAAGCTTCCAGGATGAGTAACTTGACATTCACAAAACTGGATGACTGTCAGTGGTAGCGCCGCATGTATCACTTTTGGGAGGGAGGAGAGATGGCAGAACTAAACAGACGGTGCTGCACTGCAGCCCCCCGCCCAAGCTGGTGAGTGTTAACATCGAAATCTGTAGCAAAACATTTGCCCGTGACTTGCACCAGTACCTCTCAAAAGGTGCCCAAATATCTAACAAACATCTGAAAAGGCAACTTCATTGGTTATCAGAGAAATGAACATTTAAAACCAGAAATGTTGTATCACTCCGCAGTCAGTGGATTGGCTAAAACCAACGAGTCAGATAAGGCCAGAGTTGGTGAGGAGGTGGGATGGGGCGTGATGGGGTGCGATGGGATGCTCGTTCCTCATGGTGGCTGTGACTTGACCTCTTTTTGGAAAACTTTGGCGATATCTTCCAAAGCGGAGCAAACCCATGGCTTGTGACCCAGCTGCTCTGCTCTGGGACATGAACCCACAGCCAGGCCCAAGGGCATCACCGGCTCTGTGTTCATCAGACCCGTGTGCCCTGCGGAGGTGGACTGGGTGAATACACTGCTGTGTACATGCCCAGGGGAGCAGCATGGAATGAGGTGAGTGGAGACAGCCCCGCTCCGCCTGGACGAGCCGACAGGCACATGCTGGGTGGAAGAAGCGCAGTGGGTCAGCACATGTGCAAGGCGTGCAGCGCAGTGACAGACCTAGCAGGGGGAGCAGGAGGCGCAGCTGCCCTGGCAGGAGGCAAAGGAGGCCTGGGGGGCTTCAAGGGCTGGCCAGGGTCTGTTGCTGTCCCTCCCCTCCCCTCCCCTCCCCTCCCCTCCCTTCCCTTCACTTCCCGTTTTTGTTTGTTTGTTTGTTTGTTTGTTTGTTTGAGACGGAGTCTCACTCTGCCTCCCAGGCTGGAGTGCAGTGGTGCGATCTCAGCTCACTTCAGCTTTGAGTTCTCCTGGGCTGAAGGGATCCTCCTGCCTCAGCCTCCCGGTAGCTGGGACCACGGGCATGTGCCACCACACCCGGCTAACTTTTTTATTTTTTGTAGAGACCGGGTTTTGCCATGCTGCCCAGGCTGGTCTTGAACTCCGGGGCTCAAGCGATCTGCTTGCCTTGGCCTCCCAAAGTAGTTGGGATTCGTTTCTTGATCTGGGTGCTGCTGGTCAGAGTGGATCCTCTCTGGAATTTCATCCAGCCGCACGCTGAAGATTTATGTACTTCTCTGTATCTGTTACACTTTAACAGAAAGTTTCCTATAAAACCGTGCCATGCCTGGCGTGGTGACTCACGCCTGTAATCCCAGCACTTTGGGAGGCCAAGGCGGGCGGATCACGAGGTCAGAAGATCGAGACCATCCTGACTAACACAGTGAAACTCCCTCTCTACTAAAAATACAAATAATTAGCTGGGTGTGGCGGCGGGCACCTGTAGTCCCAGCTACTCGGGAGGCTGAGGCAGGAGAATGGCGTAAACCCGGGAGGCGGAGCTTGCAGTGAGCCAAGATTGCACTCCAGCCTGGGTGACAGAGCGAGACTCCATCTCAGAAAACGACAAAAAAAAAACCGTGCCACATAAGCTTCGTTAGAGCTTGCGTTTTCAGTTTCATCTGATTCCCTCTGTGAAAAATATGAGCTTCTACAAAACAGCAAACTCAAAAAGCAACAACATCCAAACCCTGAAACCCAGCCGACCGGTACCACGTTAAAGCCACACGTCTGTCGATTTGCCTGCCGGGTGTTTGCACGGCCTCTCCGTCGCCGTCGCACGGCTCGGTGTGCTGGAGACCCCGGGGGACAGAGCAGTGCCCACCCGCATGGAAGCACGTTCCTGTAACAGCAGAGCAAAGGGATGACAGCCTTCGGAGGAGGCCGCTGGCCCAGGCTCCCCAGGGACACTTTGACATTCCATGTGCGGGAAGACCTGAGCACTTCAGAGCCTAAATTACGTGGGAAAAATGTGTGTGTGTCCCAAAGCTGGAGTGAGACTTCCAAGGCATGTATGAGGCACTTGGCAAGCTTCATTTGTGCCCTAAAGCACAAAGTACCAGGGCTTGGGGTGAATTTGGTGACATCCAGAGCTGGTAACCTTATTGGGGCTGGTCACCCCCCAGCGCTGAGGACTGCGGGGAAGGAATGCCTGTCATGAGTGGAACAGCCGTGTTCACACGCGGCCACCTGCTAGCCTGACCCGTGCGTTGAGCCCCGGCCCTTCTCGATCAGAGAGAAAGAGTCCCGATCGGGGGGAGCACATGGGCTGGGAGCTTGTGGAGCCCAGTGTGTGACTTGCTGCATGATTCACAGCAAGGCATTTACTTTCCTGGGCCTTGGTGACCCGTCTGGGAAGTGGGCACAGGAGCCCAGCTCTTGCATAGATAGCAGGTGAGGGCATGGGGTGGGGGGAGTGGAGCCAGGGCTCGTGGGGGCAGCACTAGAAGGATGAGAAGGGACCTATGGCCTCCAGCTCCAGGTTCAGGACTGAAACGCCAGCAGCTCCTAAAACCTTTGGGTTCTTTAAGAAAAGGCTAATTGCAGAGGACACTTGCTGACGAGGGCGAGGACCAAAGCCGGTGCTGCGTCAGCGTGGTGGCCTGCCAGCTCCAGGCTGCAAAAGTCCTTCGTCATTTCATTTCCTTCCATCCCTGTGGAGCGAACCTTGTTGTTTGCGTTTTTCAGATGAGGATACAGGTTCAGGCTCAGCTCACACGGCCCCCAGATGCCCGTCTGTGCTCCGAGGTTGGCCTGCGTCTTCTGCTCCCGGGTCCTCATGTGCCCCCATCACAGCCACCCCTGCCCTGAGAGGGAGGCCACTGGGAAAAACCCTGAGAGCGGCCGGGCCTCAGCTCAATGGACTTCATTCGTTGATTCTAATTTTTACTTACTATTTTTTTTTCTTTGTGCAACAAACATTGTCTGATAAGGGACTTCACTCTTCCAGCTTCAAGAAAGGTTGCTCGTGGGTCTGGGTGCTGCAAGGGCCCCATTGGGCCGATCTGGTGACATCACTTGGGGTGGCTTCTTTGGAAGCTGCAGGCCCCTCGGTCCACGGCCCCATCACGGCAGGCAGTGGACTGGCCGGCGGTGGGCCACTCGTTTCTCATACACATTTTAAGAGGATTTTAAAGTGTTCTTGAGTCTTTCTTGGATAACGAAAGGTATCCAGACGGTGCCGTTCCATCGTATTTGTCTCAGGTCTCATCTCTCCTCACTCTGCCCTCGTTGTAGGAGAGCCTGGCTCCCAGGCCTGCAGGCCGACCGTGGATCTCTGAGAAGCCACTGGGTGGGACTTTGTTCTCTGCTGCAGGGGGAAGCTGTAAGGGAGCACCGGGCCCCCGTCCTGAGCGTTAGTCCACCGTCCTGCAGGGTCTATCTGAACGCTAGCCTGGTGGGGAGGGGGGCCCAGGCCTCATTGTGGAGAGGGTGGGGGTGAGGAGTAAGCCCCCAGGTGGCACATTGCAGCCCCCAGGGCACCCTGGGCTGGGAGTTTAGGAGACCTAGGACGCATCCTGGGGAAGTGAGGCAGGTATGTGGTGTCTTGTTCTTTCTGGGTTAAAACCCACAGCATGACCTGTGGCTGGGATCCCCCTGTTCGTGAGTTCTCAAGCGAGGGGAGCCTGAAGGGTGTGACTCACACCTGTCTCAGGAACACGGAGGACAGAGGCGGATGGAGACGGCCTCCCTCTGTGCTTCCGGCCTCTTTCTGGGGAATGCGTGTTCAGCCCTGACGGCAGCCGAAGGTTTGTGCCAGTCTGGTCCTGCGCCCATGAGAGGGTGCTGGGCTGCAGAGATTGGTGGCAGATGCCCTGGAGGAGGGGAGTGGAGCCACAGGTGTCTCCCAGTGGCTGTGGCCGCACGTGTTGCCAGCAGCAGTCTAGGGTCCTAACACAGTGAGTGAAGGACAGGTGGAGGGGAGGGCCGAGGAGGGCCGGCCTTCCCTCTGGAAGCAAGCGTGCTACATGCCCACGGGGGACTGGAGGTGGTGGGTGTTCCAGGTCGCTGTGCAGTTCTTACACCTTTGCTGTGCGTTGGAGGAGGAATTATCTTTGTGCTCTAAAGTGTGATATATATGAGGGGAGAGCAAAGGGCTCAGACTTCGATCTGCCAAGCTATGTCTCGTGAAGTCAGGTATTCTGCAAGGGAAGCTTCTTTCTTAAGAAACAAATCAGTGTTCAGGACAAGGCTGTACTGTTCCAGCCACTGCAGAGACAGAGGATTGGGGGTTAATGTGCACACAAGTTAATTTTCCATTTGATGTTTACATTTTCATTATAAAAGTAATACATGCTTATGAAATGTAAACACAGAGGCAAATCTGATAAATAATTAAAGTTGCATTCTTCACTCCATCCCAAATGCCACTCTTTCCTGGAGGGAACCACTATAAGTGGTTTGTGGTTTATCCTTCTAGAGTTTATACAAAGTACAGGTAAGAACATGCATACACACACAGGGTTTCCAAAAATGCACCTACGTGTCATGACATCTCTCGGCAAAACCTGATTTTAACTTGTCTTGGGAAACTTTCACTACACATAGATCTACTTCATTTAAAGAAACACTTCCCTTTTTATGCATGTTCTAAAGAGGTACCTGTAGACACACACACGTATGCATTATGTCTGTGTGATGGTTTCGGAGCAGTTACCTGATCATCAGTCTCCCAGAACCGGAGTGTGCCTTAAAGACTCGAACTGTGTGTGTGCGATTTGGAAAGTGTCCTAGAGCTGCGCTCTTATATTGAGGGACTGGGCAGGGTCAGAAGCAGCCTGTCCAGGCCCACGCAGTGAGGCCTGTCCAGGAAGATTTCAACACTGGCTCTCACAGCTCCCCGGTTTCTGGGTGACCCCGCCTGGCCCAGATGCCGCCTCGCTGGAAGGCGGACTTTGCCTCCTGCCTGCTGTTTCTGTCTGTCTATCTGGTGCGTTCATAAGTTCATCGAGGTGGCAAGGAGGCCCTAGGTGCTCCGTGGCTGCAGACTCCTTTTCCACTGTGGAGCCGCTGTGCTCTGAAACGTCCTGCACGGGGTTCCTCCTGTTGGAACACAGGTAAAGGGCTCTATGCATGCATATTTCTGCGTGTTTTATTGACCGGGTCACCTGTGTTCGTTAGCTAGCAGCTCCCCTGCAGTCATCTGAAGTGCAGGGCAGCAGACACAGGGGCGGTGACGTTCGTCTGACCATGCCTGGTCACAAGACTGCTGTGTGTCTGTGGGTGCGTCTTCTCTCAGACGCTGCCTGCCTGGCACGCCCTTACCTCTTGGTGAATGTAATTCAAAGCAAAGGCTGCCCCTGGAACTGCCAGGCCGGGCCCCAGCATGTCTTGCTGTGCTGGTTTGGCTTTAGGTCAGGGGGTCCTGGTGGAACTCTGCAGACTCATGGTCGTGATGGCGCTGGGAGCCTAGAGGTATCTCAGTTGTCCTCACAGGCTTGACTTGGGTGTTGCTGTAAGTGTTCTTCTCGTCACTTCCATGTGGACTGGAATCAGGAGGCATGTCCATGGCAACACGTGGGCCCGAACTGGATGGGACCACTGTGTGCCTTCAGTCCAGCCTGCCAGAGTGACAGAGGATGATGCCGGGGCCACAGGGCAAGCCTGGCACACAAGCAAAAGGTGGGGCACATTTGAGTCACATCTCCTTTTTATTGTGGCCTTGTCTCCCTTCCTCTTCCCTCCCAAGTGAAGATGAATTTCTCCTGGGGAAGGCACTGGCCATGGCGCAGACCTGGCGAGGAAGGCAGGCAGCCCCCGTGGACGCCAGGGGTGCTCTGGCCGTGGCCGGGAACTTGTGGATTTTCCGTGCAGATGATCGTGTCATGTACAAATGATGAAAGCTTGCTTTGTTCTTTCCAATCTTTATCTTTCTCCTTTTCTTGTCCTATGCCACTGGCTGCAGGAAGTGCCCTGAGGAACGGGGCCTCGTGCCTGCTTCTTTCTTAGTCGGTGGTACGTGGCCATGGACTTTAGCATCTGCTTTTCCTGAGTCTAAATGCAAATCATCCTGTTGCTTTTCTCCTTTTATCACTTAGTGTCAATAGTCCTGTTAATTGGTTTTCTATAGTAAACCATTCCTGTGTCCTAGGATAAACCAAATATGGTCATGATATTTTGGTGAAGTCCTGGCTGGAGTCAGTTTGCAAACGTATATTTACTGTGGGTATTCCATCGCTGGGCATGCATGAGGCTGGCCTTTAACTGCAGGGCGCTCTGCCTTGTCCCTGGTGTTGTCTGCGGTGCCTTTGGTGTTTGCCCAGCGAGTGAAATGCTGACTGGCCTGTGAATGAGCACCTCACTGGAAGTTCAGTGAGTGTCTTCTCCTAGGGGAGGCAGACATTGAATTCGTGTAATATTTTGTACTGGCCGCTGCTTTGCTGAGTGTTTTCACTGGGAAGCCAGGGTTGAGTTTTGTTGTGTTGCCTGTCAAGCCTTCTTGTTAAGGAATCAGATGAACTTTGTTAGTCAGTTTCCTCATAGCAAACCATCCTTGCATTCATGAAACTGATCCACATGGTCATCGTGTGTGTTGACTTTTTAATGCACTGTTAGCCCTGTTTGCTAAATTTTAAAGACATTTTTGCATTCGTAGTCGTATGAAGAGCAGTGATTCTCAAACCTATGGGCTCTTTACACTCTTAAAAAATTACTGAGGGCCTGGTGTGGTGGCTCAGGCCTATAATCCCAGCACTTTGGGAGGCCGAGGTGGGTGGGTCACTTGAGCTCAGAAGTTTGAAACCAGCCTGGGCAACATGGTAAAACCCCGTCTCTATAAAAAATACAAAAATTAGCCAGGCATGGTGGCACATGCCTCTGGTACCAGCTACTTGGGAGGCTGAGATGGGAGGATCACCTGAGCCCCAGGGGTGGAGGTTGCAGTGAGCTGAGATCACCCCACTGCACCCTAGCCTGGGTGACAGAGCAAGACCCTGTCTCAAAAAAAAAAAATTATTGAGGACCCCAAAGAGATTTTGCTTTTGAGTTGCAACTATTGTGGTCCTTAACTGGGGTGACTCCCCTTGTCGTCTGGCGGACATTTGGCGATGGCAGGAGATGTTTTTGGTTGGCAGCTGCCGGGAGACAGTCACTCCTGCATCAAATGCACAAAGACCAGGGAGGCTGCTGAGTCCCGCAGGGCACAGCCGGCCCCACAGCAGAGTTACCCCATCCAAAATGCCAGGAGTACTGAGGTCAAGAGACCTCTAATATGGTGTTGGTAGACGCTAGTTAAGAAATTAACAGTAAGAACATTTAAAAATATTTAATAATTCATTTCAAAGCCCAATGCGTACAAAAAATATATTTTTTTTTCTGTGTCCTGAGATAAACCAGCTTTTGTAAGGAAAACCCATAGTTTCCAAAATTAGTAAGGACAGTGGCCCTGTTTTCTATTTTTATGTCCCTTTGATGTCTGACCTCAGCGGCCACAGCTGACATCTCTCTGCCTCTGCAGGCAGCCCTTCGTGCTGTGTCGTGGCTGAGGCTCATAAAGAAAATTATGCTGCACAAGGCTATGAGCTCGTGAAGAAGGCTCTCAGAACCCCCCTGCCTGCGAGGTCTGGGGCCCCCTGGGTTCCTCACACCACAATTTGAGACGGTGATTCAGACACATTTCCTTCTTCCCTTCCCTCTGCACCCTTTCTCCTTGTGAATTTTATGTCACTGTTGCTTCATTAAAGGGATTG
>NW_012107474.1:1828450-1834177 GCF_000951045.1 Mandrillus leucophaeus | reverse complement strand
AAAATTTTTTTTCCTTTTATATTTATTAATTCCTTCAGTTACTTTGTAATTTTCAGCTTTTTAAGTTGGAGGCTTCATTCTCTTATTGTCTTGCTTTCATTTCTAAAGATTTAAAGTAATTGATGGGTTAAATTTTCCTCCAAAGCACTGCTTTAGTTTTATTAGTATGGTTTCTGAAAATTCTTCAGTTTTTCTTTTTTTTTTGAGACGGAGTCTCCTTCTGTCACCCAGGCTGAAGTGCGGTGGTGCGATCTCCTCTGAATTTCTGCTTAATGAAGTGTGTCGGGTTATTTGGTATGAATATATCGAATGACTGTATCTGCTCTAAGCATTTTAGTTTAAGCGTGATATTCCTGATTTGTCTCATTTATTTCATTTGGCCTGATATTGTCTAATATCATGATATCGGACCCTTTTTTTTTGCATTTTTCCAGTATATATTTATTTCATGTATTTTTAACTCTGCTGAATTTCTCTGTTAGGTCTTTCTCTTCTATCTGCAGAGTTGGGGTTTGTTTTAAACTAGTGCGAATGTTGTCCTTTTAGTAGGTGATTGGAGTCTCTTTGTATCGGTAGGTATGATTGGTGTGTTTGGACCAGGGCTATGGTCATTTTGTGTATTTTAGGGAGTTGCAGTTAAAATACATGCACATTTGCGCACACACATCACAGATGCCTGCATCGTCCCGTGTGTGGTTTCTGTTCTTGGCCTTTCTGGGTTTTTGTTTCACTTCGGTCGAGTTTTTGGTGGTGTTGAGCTGATAGTTGGGAAAGTTGGAGTCTTGTTTGTGGCTGCCTCATGCTCATGTCCGTGTCTAAGATCCTCAGGCTGCTCCTTTTTGGGTAACGTCTGTTGCTTCTCTAGGAAGAGTGACAGTGGCAGAGCATGTGGCCCCTCGCTCCTGTCCCAGAACCAAGCTGTTCTCTCTCCCCACTCCCGGCACCCGGTGACCTGCAGGCAAGTGAGGGGGGCCTGCTGTGCCCTGGCCTGCCCCACTGCCCCGTTTGCTGGGTTGTCCTCAAAGCACACAGTGAACACCCCCCCACCCCCATCACCCCACACACATACCGTGTCAGCCTTCTAGCTCCGTCACCTCCGTCCTGGGCACATCTGCCACTCTGGGGGCCGTGAGCCTGTTGCGGGCGCAGTCCCGCCGCTGTGCTGCGCTGCCCTGCACTGCCCTGCACTGCCACGGCTCTCCTCCCTCTGGGTCTCTGCTGAGCCCTCCGGGCCCCCCAGTCTGCCGTCTGGTTGCAGGTGTTTTATAGAGTGGGCAACTTTATGCTCCCACCCATCTCCACATTGGTGTCTGTCTGTGTGTCCTCTCTGCCTTTAAGTTCTGCCTCTCTGTGACAGGGTTTCACAGTTTCTGTGACCAAAACACAGGTTTAGTCGCCTGCCGCTGGCAGAGTCCAGTTAACAAGAGCAGGTCGGGTATAAAGAAAGTGACTTTATTCCAAAGCTAGCTTAGGGAAAGTGGTAAAGGCTCCTGCCTTGAGGGTACCACTTTGCTTTTGGAGCAGAAAGTGGGCACATTTAAAGTAAGGGTGGGCATGTGTGGCACACAGGGGAGGAGGCAGGCAGGTGGGGGTCCATATAATTCCTTTCGCTGCCTTATCTACCGGGTGGGTGAGTTGGCGTCTTCACAGGCAGAACTGTGTTGTGAGTGTTGTGGGTGTTGTAGGACTTGTAGGGGTTGTGGGAGTTGGGGTTGTGGGGGTTGTGGGGGTTGTGGGAGTTGGGGTTGTGGGGGTTGTGGGGGTTGTGAGAGTTGGGGTTGTGGGTGTTGTGGGTGTTGTAGGGGTTGTGGGGGTTGTGGGTGTGGGGTTGTGAGGGTTGTAGGGTTTGTAGGGGTTGTAGGTGTTGTAGGGGTTGTGGGTGTTGTGGATGTTGTCGGGGTTGTCACCCAGGCTGGAGTGCAGTGGTACGATCTTGGCTCACTGCAACGTCCGTCTCCCAGGTTCCAGTGATTCTCCTGCCTCAGGCTCCTGAGTAGCTGGAATTACACGTGTGTGCCACCATGCCCAGCTAATTTTTGTATTTTTAGTAGAGACAGGGTTTCACCCTGTTAGCCAGGCTGGTCTTGAACTCCTGACCTCAAGCCATCTGCACGCCTCAGCCTCCCAAAGTGCTGGGATTACAGATGTGAGCCATCCCACCCGGCTGACGGCTAAATTTTTAAATGCCGTTTATGCTTGTGATTCTTTATGTGTTTAACTTTCTTTTTTTTTTTTCCTTTTTTTGTCTTGAGTTAACTTTCTACTTTACCATCACCATCATTATTATTTAACATTCTTTTCCTTCATTTTCCTGCCTGCTGTGGGACTGGGTGAAGTTTTTTTTTTATTTCCCGTTCCTCCTGTTGCAGAAGTCACACATCTGTCAATCATTTACATTCTTGGAGCATTGTCCTTAAATGTTAGGATGCATGCTTGACGTCACAAAAGTTCACCGGTGTCTCTATTTTCTTTTTTAAAAAATTTCAATAGTGTATGGGGTACAGGTGAAATTTGGTTATGCGGACGAGTTCTTTAGTGGTGAATTCTGAGATTTTAGTGCGCCTGTCACCCGAGCAGTGTACACTAGACCCAATATAGAGTCTTTATCCCTCACCCGCTTCCCAATTTCCCTGCCCATTATGTTTTAGCTCCCACTTACAAGTGAGAACAGAGTTTGTGGTTTTCCGTTCCTGAGTTACTTCACTTAGAATAATAGCCTCCAGCTCCATCCAAGTTGCTGCAAAACATTATTTTGTCCCTTTTGATGGCTGAGTAGTGTTCCGTGGTGTGTATGGACCACGTGTTCTTTATTCACTCTTCAGCCCATGGCCACTCAGGTTGGTTCTGTATCCTTGCAATTGCAAATCGTCTTGCTACAAACATGCCTGTGTCTTCTTCCTCTCATGGCTTCTTTTCCTCTGGGTAGATACCCAGGAGTGGGATTGCTGGATCGAATGGTGGATCTACTTTTAGTTCTTTAAGGAACCTCCACGCTGTTTCCGTAGTGGTTGTACTAATTTACAGTTGTAGAGGTGTTCCCTGACATCCATGCCAACAAAAAATATGGAACGCTTCACGGATTTGCTTGTCATCCTTTTGCAGGGGCCACACTCATCTCCTCTGCCTTGCTCCGGTTTTAGTACGTGTGCGGCTGACGCAAGCATGGGCAGACGTGTTTTCTTCCCAAATAGCGTAAAGATCTTGGAGCCCGGACTTTGGTTCTGTGGTGTTTTCAAACTGGCTTTCCTGGTGCGTGGGTGCTGTGCGGGCATCTGCATCTCCGTGCTCGGAGTCCCCGGGGGGCCTCCAGACAGGATCCCAGTTGTCACCTGAAACTTGGAGAAGGGACAGGAGTGCACTGCAGGCGGGGGTGTGACCACATCTGCATCCCTCCCAGAGCGCGCGGCTGCGTCTTTTTAGTCCATTTCTTCCCCCACTGCATGCTGGGGCATTCATCTTGTCTCCAGCCCTGAGTGTGTGTGTGTGTGTGAGATTGTGTGTGTGAGAGATTGTGTGTGTGTGTGTGAGGGTGTGTGTAAAGCGTGAATGTGTCAGTGTGAGAATGTGGGAGTGTGTGAGTGTGTGTGTGTAGAGCGTGAATGTGTCAGCGTGAGAGTGTGTGTGTGACAGATTGTGAGTGTGTGTGTGAGGGTGTGTGTAAAGCGTGAATGTGTCAGTGTGAGAGTGTGTGTGTGAGCGCGTGTGAGTGTTGAATGTGTGTGTGACTCAGGGCTGAGAGGAGAGAGCGCGCTGGGCATGTGATGCTTGGTGAGTGTGATAATGTGATGTAATCAGAAACATACGTTTGGTCTCTGGCCCTCGCTCGGGGCATGAAGCTCCTACAGCCTTTACTGCTGAGTGTCTTTTTGTTTGCTACTAAGGTGACTGTGGCTGAGGCTCCAGGACCGCCTCATGGGGGACGGGTTGCCAGGGCAACCAACCACATGATTCGAGTTTGGAACTCCACCCGTGGACCTCTGGGGAGGGGAGGGAGCCCACAGAGGTGGAGTGGATCACCAGTGGCCGGTGATCTGCTGGATCGTGCCTGTGTAATGAGGCCTCTACAGACTCCCTAAAGGACAGGGTGTGGGGGGCTTGCAGGCTGCTGAGCACGGGGAGGTTCCCGGAGGGTGGAGTCCTGGGGAGGGCACACCTGCTCCGAGCTCCCTGCCCCATCCCTCGCCCTGTGCATCTCTTCATCTGTGTGTATTCTTTGTAACATCCTTTATAATAAACCAGTAAATGTGTCTCCCTGAGTCCTGTGAGCTGCTCTGGCAAATTAATTGAACCCGAGGAGGGGTCATTGGAAACCCACCCTGTAGCTGGTCAGTCAGAAGCACTGGACGCCCCGTGCCCTGGACACCCCAGGCCTCGCCCTGTGCCCCTCTCCGCCCGGCTGTCCATCCGGATCCTTCGTCACACCCTTTATAATAAACCAGCAGACAGTTTCCCAGAGTTCTGTGAGCCGTCCTAGCAAATGGTCAGACTCAAGGAGGGCACCGTGGGAACCCCAGCTTCTGGCCAGGTGGTCAGGAGCACAGGTCACAAGTGGGGCAGTCTCGAGGGCGAGCCCCGGCACCGTGGGATTTAATGATGCTGACATCCCCACCTGTCGAGGAGAGCAGAGCGTTCTGTGTTGAGTGTTGGATGTGGGGACAGAAGGAAAGAAGAGTTCGTTTCCCGCGGGTGAGACTCTGGGCTGCACCAGGTAATGAGCACTCTGGAGCGCTTGTTAGTTGTGCGGTCGGTGCCTTTGACAGTCACTTCCCAGTCACTTCCCTCGGTCCGCGATAAAAAGCCGGGGTTCGTGGTGGTTCTTTTGTTAATCAGTAATGAGCTCCACGTTGCTGATTCTATGAGCTCTCTCTTTTTTTTTTTTTTTCTGGGGATAAAGCATTAATTACTTTGTTAACAAGTTTCTAACCTCCTGACAGCCTCCCACCCCAAGCTGGGTGTCTGGGGAGGGCGGGCCTGTCTCCCCCACCAAGGCGTGGGGTGAGTGTGGAGAGGACGTTTCACAGCTCCCCAGGGTCACCGTCAGTGTGAGTGTTGGGACATTCTTTTCCTGGTTTCTCTGTCTCTTGATGCTAAACCTTTGTGAAGGTTTAGCAAATACTTGATAGATTATTGTGAGAATGCAGGCTTCCTTATTTGGGGGAGATTTTTTATAATGGAAAAGGCTTCCTTTTTTGGAAGTTGAAATCCTTGATCGCATCACCGAGGTGGAAAGAGATGAGGCTGGTATAAGGAGGAGGGTTTGAGGCTGGTGCCAGTCAGATGTGTGGACAGGAGATGCTCATGGGAGGACCGGGGCTGCTTCTGCTCTGGGGCAGCCACTCACTGTTGTCCATGCAAGAAAACGCCAAAATAGCAGTGTCTTGGCTTTTTTCAAAAGTCAGGTTGCTTGCAAGGAACTCTGCCATTTTGTGCTTCGAGAAAGAAAATTCTCTCGAGTACAGATGTGCTTGGGCCGGGGTTTCTGTGGCCGCTTGTGGCCCACTGGGTCTCTGGGCCAGGATTTCCATGGCCTCCTGCGGCCCGCTGGGTCTCTGGGTCTCTGGGCCGGGGTTTCTGTGGCCTCCTGCGGCCCGCTGGGTCTCTGGGTCTCTGGGCCGGGGTTTCTGTGGCCTCCTGCGGCCCGCTGGGTCTCTGGGTCTCTGGGCTGGGGTTTCCGTGGTCTCCTGCTGCCCGCTGGGTCTCTGGGCCGGGGTTTCCGTGGCCTCCTGC
>NW_012107474.1:1790164-1827086 GCF_000951045.1 Mandrillus leucophaeus | reverse complement strand
CTCTGGAGCCATGTGCCAGGCAGGGCACTCCGTCGGTGTGGGGTCTCCCAGCTCAGGGGCTGCAGCTCTGGAGCCATGTGCCAGGCAGGGCACTCTGTCAGCGTCGGGGCTGCCGTGAGGACTGGCTGCATTTGTTCCCTGTGTGATGTGACCGGCTGCCCAGTGGTGGTGGCAGAGCTGGTGTGGGGTCTGGGCATGGGGCGCCTGTCCCCAGCGGGGCAGGCTCTGGAGTGTGAACGTCTGTTCTGTGTCAGGGTTCCCTGTTTCTTTCTCCCCACACTCACACAGGGGTTTTAGACTTTGTGAAGAGTGTGCTTCCCAAAGAAAACCAGCTGCAGGTGTCTGCGCTGGCACAAGCAGAACAAACCCAGACAGCACTGGGTTCATTCCCAGAGGGGATGGAATCCAGGCCAGGCGCACCTTGAGGCTCGCAGCCTCGGGGACCTGTGCCCACCAGCACACCACCAGTGCAGGGCTCCTTGTGCTGCAGGAGGGTACACTGGCATGAAATAGGGGGTAGGGGAGCCGCTCTCGGCGGGGCACTCCATGTACCTCCAGATCCATACACTCGGGGACGGGGTAACACCTCAGGAAGCAGCCTGTGTGGATGTCAGGATCCATAGTTTAATACTCGTTAGTTTGTCCCCTGTGAAAAGGACAAAAAGATTTTCTCCCTACTCCACTCTCGTGCTCAACACAGAACACTTCCTCAGTGAGATGCGTGGGTGTTTCCCCCCCCAAGCAGTTCTCCAGGGCACCCGGCTGGGCGCCCCCAGTTCCACTGAGTTCCGATGCGTCAGATCCCCCAGGGCCAGGGCTCAGTCCCACAAGACTGCCCCACTGTCAGATGCCAATCCCAGGTTGTGACCCATGGCTGGAGGCTGGGGTTCCCATGATGCCCTCGAGTTTGATCACTTGCCCGGATGGCTTGCAGAACTCAGGGAAACACTGGCTGTGTCTGCTGGTTTCTTGTAGAGGGTGTTACGAAGGATCCGATGGACAGCCAAGGGGAAGCGGGTGCCGAGTGAGGCCTGGGGGATCCTGGGTGCCAGGGCTTCTGTCCCTGGGGAACTGGGGTCCACAGGCCTCCCAGCATGTGGGTGAGTTCACCAACCCTGAAGCCCACTGTACAAGAGTTTTGAGGGAGCCTGGTCTCCAGCCCCTGTCCTTCCTGGAGGATGGCAGGGAGACAGCGAGTGCTGTCGAGGGCCCTGCAAGTCACCTGTCACTCAGGCGGGATTGGCAGGGCTTGTTAGGAGTAACAGTAGACGCTCCCATCCTGTAGGAAATGTAAGGTTTTAAGAACTTTGTACAAGAACCAAATAGAACAAAAGATGCTCCTGTCACCCTTCCCACTCGGGAAATGACAAGGAATTTATAAGCTTTGTGTCAGGAACCAGGGACTGAGACCAACAAACACCTGCTTCTTCTCACACAGCTCCCCAGGCCCGCACCCATGAGGAGCAGGTACTGCCTTTGCAAGCACTTTCACGAGTAGCAGATCTGTCTTCCTCCTGCTAACAGTCAGGCTGTCAGGGTGGGGGCCGCCGCCCCGCCATGTCCCAGAGACCCTGGCCTCCTCCGACTGCGTGCTCAGGCCCCGGCTTCTGTCCTAGCTGCGGCTCGCCGGTCTCAAGATGGCTGCCTTGCCCCGCTGTTTCATCTGCATTCCAGGCAGGAAAGTCGAGAAGGGCATACCTGGGCTTTTCCTTTTGAAGACTCTCCCTGAGCCCCACCCCACTGCAGGGGGCCTGGGCTGTCACCCTGTGGGCTGAGTCCAGGGCTGACATGTTGGAGAGGTGTGTGGGAGGGTGCGTTTTGGGATGGCAGCCAGAGCCTCCTGCGACTTGGCAGAGTGGTCAGGATTTCAAGTCCTGTGTGTCTTTGACCCTTTACCTGAGCTGCGTAAGCAGAGGCATTTGCTTGTTTCTTTGTGAGTCTTTCCTCACCGCACTTCAGCCAGGGAGCCGGCAAGTGGTCGTTCGACTTCTGACTCAGCCTCTTTTGTAGGTGTGGGGCCTGATCACGTCCTTGTGGTCAGTCTCTCTGTGATGATGAGAATGGGAAGACGGCCACGGCGCCCACCCTGGCAGGACTCTCTCCCCTTGCTGGCGCTGGTCCAGCTGCTGTGGGCGGCTGTAGGCACTGTCCTGGGCCCTCCTGTGGTTGCTCCCAGCCACGCTGCTGGCTGCTTCCGCCGTCCTGGCTTGCAGAGACTCTGGGTCATGCGGGGAGGAGGGCAGAGTCCTCCCCCCTCCTCGGGCAACAGAGGATCCAGCAAGATTCCTTCCTCCCCACCCTGCCCTGCCCCTCCCAGCCTGGGCAGGCAGATAAAAACCAGGGCCCCATACTTCTGCCACCTTGTGCCGTGCACACACTCCAGCCAGCGACCTGCCCCCTGGGTCCAAAGGTAAGGCCAGCGGGGCTGCCTCTGAGCAGAACTCTGTCTTCTCCGGTTGACTTTGAGGCACCCGAGTCATTGTGGGTAGACAACAGGGGGAGGGAGAACGGGAGCTTGGGGTCCTGGTCTCAGACCCCATATTGTCTCCAAGTCCGTGCCCTCTGGGCTGGACTCTTCCTCAGCCCCAGCCCCAGCGCCTCCAGCTCCGCTCTGTCCCCTCAGGGGGCATTGACCCTTGTAGCCCTGTGGCTTGTTGCCCCTGCACCCCGTAACCCTGGGTCAACTCGAGCACCTCTGACATTCGTGCATCTGACCTGCGCCTGTCTCCAGCGCCCACATTCCCACACAGAGCTCTGTCAGGGCGTGCCACAGCAGGACTCCAGAGTCCTCTCCGCCTCCTCCGTCAGGGCAGGCCAAGCCTTGTCCGCTGCAAATGTCCTGGGAGTAACAAACCCAGAGCTGGCCTCTCTGGTGTGGTGGCCGCTGGCTCCATGTAGCTGCCTGCCTGGGAGAAGTGGCAAGGCCCACGTGTGAGGCCCTGAGAGCTGGAAATATGTACTGGATTTCAGTGTCCAATGGAGAAGTCCGTGATATTTTGGATATGTTGGGTTAGGTAAAACACATCATTAAAGTTGATTCCACCTTTCTCTGTGTTTTACTGTGGCCACTGGAACATTCAGTGGCACGGTGGCTGCGGCTTTGCCTTCTGCTGCTGGGTCAGCACCATGGTAGAGGCCATCTGTAGCCTTTTGCCTGAGACACAGATGCCTGCTTGGGACATGGACTCCAGCCCTGCAGCCCTGTCCTCCGGCAGCAGTGAAGTCTGGAGCATTCTTGAGTAACGCACTGGCGGCGAGGGGGTACTGAGCCTTCACTCCCCTGTCCTTGGCTGCACAAGCTGTTTCTCTGGGGACCACGTCAGGTAACGTGTAGGACAGCAGGGGCGGTCCAGCAGGGAGGGTGTGTGCGCGTCTGTGTGGCAGGACTGGGGGTGATTTTATCTGGGATCCCCTGGGGTGGCCCAGGGTTGGCTCGGGTGTTTCATTCTCCCAGAGAACAGGCAGCTTCAGGGGCCACGTGTGCACGAGAGGAACCCCGGCCCCCACTGCGCGTTCCTAGGTTTTGATGCTGCAGCATTTAAGAAAAGAGCTCTGTCGTACTGCTGGGGTAGCTTCTGTGAGCTACGCAGGCTTTATTTATTTATTTATTTTTTTAAATAAAAATGAGGGCCAGGCACAGTGGCTCATGCCATTAATCCCAACACTTTGGGAGGCCGAGGTGGGCGGATCACGAGGTCAGGAGTTCAAGAAGACCAGCCTGGCCAACCTGGCAAAACCCCGTCTCTCTAAAAATACAAAAAAATTAGCTGGGCGTGGTGGCGCATACCTGTGATCCCAGCTACGTGGGAGGCTGAGGCAGGAGAATCGCTTGAACCCAGGAGGTGGAGGTTGCCGTGAGCTGAGATCGCACCATTGCACTCCAGTCTAGGTGACAGAGGAAGACTGTGTCTCAAAAAAAAAAAAAAAAAAAGACAGGTTTTGCCATGTTGCCCAGGCTAATCTCAAACTCCTGATCTGCCTGCCTCAGCCTCCCAAAGTGCCGGGATTACAGGCATGAGCCACCAGCCAATACCAGATTTTAACAGTGGTCAGTCCTGGGGATGGAGATGGGGTGAGGGCTGAGCGTTCCCTTCTGACCATGTACCTCGTCTTGGTTTAAAATTTCTACAGCAAGGTGTATTACTCTGTTTTATAAAATACCATTAATTTACAAAATCTTGTATTTTTAATTTTTGTGGTATGTACATAGTAGGTATATATATTTCTAAATTTACAAAATCTTTTTAAAAAAAACCCGCAGAGTTCAAAAGTTGGAGTGTTTCTTTGCTTGAAATGTTTTACTGCAGCTGAAGGGGTAGGTGGGTCTGTCTTCCCCGGCCGTGAGGCTGTCGGGGCTGGGGCTCCAGGTGGATTGGAGGACTGAGTTTTTGTTTCTTCCCAATCCATTGAGATCTGATTTTAGAAGTTAGCGAAAGGAAGCTCCGCCTCACGTGTGTCACGTGCCCGGCGCCTCTCTGCTTTTCCTGACTTAAATCGCTGTAGGCTTCTTTCCAGCTAGAGGCTCAAGTGCTCTCAGCTGATGGGAAACCTCCTTTCCAGTGAAGATGCGAGATAAGCACTTTGGTTGGGTTGTGATCCTTGGCTCCTATCTATAGGAGCAGTGACTTCATGGTGAGATGGCCTGGGTTTGAGTCCTGATTCTGCTACGGATTTGCTGTGTGGCTTTGGGCAAGTTGCTGAACCTCTCTGTGCCTCAGTCTCCTCATCTGTAAGCTGACGTGAGGAGTGAATGTGCGGGGCCACAGAGCTGCCAGGTTGGGCCTGGCCTGCAGAGGGGCCTGGTGAGGGCGACCGATGTCCCTGGGAGCAGGCACCCCAGCTCAAGTTAGAACGCCTTGCCCCACATTCTGGAACTCTTCCTGTTGGTCTCGCACGCTCCCTCTCCAAGGAGCTGGGCCTGTTGCGTCCTGGCAGGGCTGATGTGGCGCCTGCTGCCCGGTGCCCTGGGAAGCTGAACCAGCTGGACACGGCTCCCGGACGCAGCAGAAATGGAATAACCACTCGGCCCACCGGAAGCTGTGATCCTTGCCGGATGCGGAAGACTCCTCTGCACAATAAGAAGGAACGATTTGGGGCAGGCCAAGGGCACGATGCTTTCAACTCCAGCCACAGGGGCCCTGTTCTCCGGGGCCTCCAGGCATACCCCTGCCCTGAGTTTGACGTGGTCACTGTTTTGAAAATGCCTGCTGAGAAACGCTGACACAGCGTTAAGGAATATACACACAGGCAAGGTGGCAAGCCCCGTCATTTCAGGGGAGCAGCCGAGTTCTGTTTCCCCACTCCCCTCACCCCGAGGGAGGGAGTGAAATAGGGTAAGGTTCATCAAGAGATTCTGCAAACCAGCGTGGGCAGCACTCTGGAGGGGTCAGTGCCTCCCGCTTGGGGACAGAGGCCTCTGCTTCTCCCGACCTGTAGGCTGCAGTGATCCGTGCAGTTCACTGCTCTGTCTTAAGGTTTGACTTAGGTTTTAAGTGTTTTTACTCAGAGCAAGCTGATACATGTGCATTTTAAGAATTGTGATAATTGTTCCAACAGATTTCATGTCTGAAACTACATCTTGTTTAGAAATCACTTTCCATGTAGGAGTTTTCCTTCTGGGATGCATTTCAAGCTGGGGCACTCGTTACTGGAAACGTCATCAGATTGACTGAGGAGGGTGTGTTTGCGTGTGTTTGGCCACCTACGGATACTACAGATACGGCGCTGTCTAATTTTGTTTCTCAAGGAGCTGAAACGTATCCCCACGCCAGTCCTCTTTTTTGCCCTACGGAGTTTGTGCCTTGGTCCCGCCCTGGGTGGCTCCGGCAGGTTCCTCAGCTGTGTGTACCCACCACCCCCACCTTGTCTGCACGTGACTGTGACTGTCTTTAGGAGGCCACACAATTCAGGAAGCAGAGCGTGCCACCCTGGCCAGACATACCACATTTTGAAAAGTATGTGCGTTCTCATTATTTCAGTGTGAGGTGCCTGAGTGGCAGGGCCCCGATGGCCAGTCCCCCGTGACCCTCAGAAGGAGGCCGCTGCTCCTGTGGCGGGTGCCTCGTGCGGGCGGGGGGCTTTGTGTGCCCACCGTTCACGGAAGCAGGGCATGTACAGTGTACCACCCTGTACAGGCGTGTACCGTGCGGCAGTAGCAGCATAAGACGGTTCCGACGGGCTCCAGAGCACAGGAGACGGACCTGGCTCCGGGTCACACGCGGGCTGTGTGTGCTTTGTTTGGTTTGCATAGTAACCCGCGCCCTGTCCCTGTGTGGATTGGAAGGACACCCTGTCAGCCACTCCCTGCTGTCACCACACACTCCTGGAGCCTCTGCCACCACAGCCCGCGCTGACCCCAGAGCGAGTCAAAGCCAGGAGCCTTCCCACGGTGGGACTTCTATTTTTATTTGTGTCCTTATTTGTTTATTGAAAGATGTGAAGGGCAAGTGGGGTTGGCACACAGAACAAGACGGTGCTGCCTGCTGGCCACGGCAAAGCCGCCTCTCGCCGGGCGCCACTGTCCTGGGCAAGGCCTGGTCCCTGCGGAACTGGACGTGGCCTGCCAGAGCCAGTGTGTGTGGCAGGACAGGGGACACTCGCAAGGGCTTGGCCTGTGGACGCTGCTCCTCCCTGGGATGGAGGGAGAAGGTGCGGCCTGCATTCCTCAGGTGAGAGGGTGGGCAGGATGGGCAGCAGGGGCTGTGGGGCCCGCGAATGCTGGGCCTTGACTCTCCGTGTTGAGGTTCCGCCCCTGTCACTGGCCTGGAGACAGCTCCTGCCTGGCTGAGCGTGAGCTAAATCCAGATAAACGGGTTGGTGAGATGGCGCTCCCAGCAGGCTCCCAGCGTCTCATTAACCTCATAAAGGCAACGGACGCTGTCTGGGCTGCAGGTGACAGACGCGTTCTCTGGAGCACTGACAGCCCAGGCGACAGCCCAGGCGACAGCCCAGGCGTGCCGGAGAGAGAGGACTTGAGTGTCTGTCCTCCTGGAACCCAGGGTGCCTTGTCCTGGTGGTTCTGTGTGCGTCGTCCAGCCATGTTTTCAGGTTCAGGAAGTCACAAATCAGTGTATTTGAAGAAAGTGGGGACTAGTTGTCAACCATCACTCCACAGAGAGTCTGAGGCAGAGAGAAGTCAGGTTCCCCTTCCAGGGTACCCTGCCCCTGGGGACACAGTCATGGGAGGTCTTGGGGCAGAGCCGCCGTGCAGTGGGGTGGGAGGCTCAGGTACCAACACCAGTGCAGCCCGGTTCCCCGTCCTGGGCCTGCCAGTGACTTTGTGGTCCTGGGCAGGATTATTTTCAGAGTCAGTGGAGCTAGCGGGACAGAGCTGTGCTGAGTGCTGAGGGATCATTTGTGTAAAGCACCTGCCACTGAGTGTGACCTCAGGGTTGCCCGTGCGACCTCAGCGTGGCCCATGGGATCTCGCCGTGGTGTCTCAGCAACATCGTCTTTCTTACTGTCCCTGTTCTCTGGGCCTCTCTCAGACCTTGGGGGCACCAGGCTCTGCCCAGTGAACTCAGAGGCTGCAGCCCCCGATTGTGGGTGTCCACAGTGGGCAGGCCTGGAGGGGTGAGGGTGGGTGGGTGTTTCTGCTGGGATAAGGGGAAGGCGGGGATGAGGTGGGGGTGCACACCTGGGCTGAGGGGGCAGAGGGAAGCAGGGCTTGCTGGTACATTCCCAGGGGGCCGCTCCAGGGTCCAGCTTCTCCACCCTGGGGCGGCAGGAGGCGTCTCCTCATGGTGGCCGCGGTGGCCCACGGCAGGCTGGCGTGCGTCCTCAAGCTGCTGGTGACAAATGCAAGGGGCCTGCTGCCCTGTCCCCTCGGGTGGACGCCACCTCCTTCCTGCATGTTCCTGTTCCGCATTACAGGTTGTTTTTATGGCCCCCCTACGTGAGATCCTGGGGCAGGGGCTGTGGGGGCTCTAGAGTTGGGGTGAACGCACGTCTGAGGCTCGTCAGGGACTCAGCGTGGGGCCCTGGGTGGATTTGCTGTTGCCTTTTCTCGACGGCCCCATGACTGGACAGCCCAGCTGCTCTGCAGGTCGGTTTTCCGTCCAGACGCGGGGTCAGGGCGGACGCTGGATGAGGCGGAGTGTCAGCGAGGGAAACAGAGACCCTTTAGAAATGGTGTCAGTGACACCTGCGTGCTGGTCCTCCATGTTCCCCGCGTCTGGTGCTAGTGACCTCCCACTGCTGGGGTGAGGGGAGGTTAATCACACCTGGAGTTTCGTTCAGTCACTTGTGTGAGAAAGGGAATGAGGAATCTTCATGGGGTTTATCTGAAGAAAGATTCCATTGACATCCTAAAAACATGCTATTTTATGTTGCGGCTCTGAGGAGGCCTCCAGGAAATTGCATCAACAGACACTCGGTTCTTCTCTTGTAATAGTTTTGTATAAATCATTCAGTTTTCAGGTCCAGGGAAACAATCTGGAGATTTTGTATTCCTGTAACATTTGCTTGGGTAATATGTTCAAATGAGCTTTATTCTTCTTAACCTTAAAAAAGAGACGTGGAGGTAAAAGCTGAAGAGCCACATGGAAGTAGGACACCACATCGGCCACGTTAGCGGGACTCCCAGGCAGAGAACTGCCACGTGCTTCGGCTTTGATTGACGTTGAGCGTCCCCAGCCACCAGCATGGTCGTCAGGAGTCAGACAGGGCAGCTCCCATTCATCAGAAACACCACTGGAAGGGGATTTTGGCAAAGGTCTTATACCAAAATCCGTTATTTCAAAATAAGTAAAACCATAATTCTAAACATTCTAGGTTTGCTGTAAAGAGCATGGTGAAAAGCTCCAACTATCTCAGTGTTCCATACAGGTTCTGCTTTTTACCTGAAGAGGATCTCGTGTGTGTGTGTGTGTGTGTGTCTGTCTGTCTGTCTGTCTGTCCGTCTACCTACCTACCTACCTGTCATCTATCTATAATTGACAAAATATAATTGCGTATATTTATGGAGTACCGTGTGATCTATGTGTACATCGTAGAAAGATTAATTAAGCTAATTAACGTGTCGATCAGCTCACCAACATCGTTTTTTGTGGTGTGGATGTTAAAAGTCTATTCTTTTCCCGATTTTGAAATACGATACGTTATTGTTAACTGGTCGCCACACAGCACGGCTGATCACGAACACGTCCCTCCAGTCTAACTGAAACTGTTCCCTTTGATCAGCACCTCCCTTGCCCATCCTTGCACAAGCCCCCAGCCCCTGGTAACCAGCGTGCTCCTCTCAGTTCCAGCGAGATCTCTGTTTCCGACTCCTCGTGTGAGTGAGGCCATGCGGGGTTTGTCGCTCTGTGACTGGCTGATGACCCACTTAGTGTCAAGTCTGCCAGGTTCGTCTGTGATGTTGCCGGTGACAGGACTTCCTTCTTCCTTATGGCCGAATAATAACACTGTTACCACCACACGCTCGCTATCCATTCGTCTGTTGGTGGGCACCTGGGCTGCCTCCATCGTGCGGCCGTTGCGGGTGCGGCAGTGAATGAGGGCGTGCAGGTGTCTCTTCGACACACTGGATTCAGTTCCTTTAGATACACACCCAGAAGGGGAATTGCTGGACCTTATGCTAGTTCCTTTTGTTTTCTGAGACAGAGTCTCACTCTGTCGCCCAGGCTGGAGTGCAATGGCGCAATCTTGGCTCACTGCAACCTCCGCCTCTTGGGTTCAAGCGATTCTCTTGCTTCAGCCTCCTGAGTAGCTGGGATTACATTTGCCCGCCACCATGTCTGGCTAATTTTGTATTTTTAGTAGATATGGGGTTTCACCATGTTGGCCAGGCTGGTCTCGAACTCCTGACCTCAAGTGATCCTGCCCACCTCGGCCTCCCAAAGTGCTGGGATTACAGACGTGAGCCACCACGCCTGGCCGGTAGTTCCATTTTTGACTTTTGGAGGTCCCTCCAGACAGTTTGTGTAGTGGCCCACTGATGGACCCTCTCTCTCCCCCACAGTGTGCCAGGTCCCCTTTCTCTGCGTTCTCATCAACACCTGTTACATTCGTCTTTTTGATAATAGCCATCTGAACGGCATGAGACGGCCCCTCCCTGTGGCTTTGATTTGCTTCTCCCTGATGGTTAGTGATGCCCAACAGCTCTTCGTTAACCTGCTGGCCGTCGGCGTGGCTCCTTCCAAGGCACAGCTGTTTGGGTCCTTTGTCGTTTGCTTTCTTGCTAGTGAGTCTGAGCCCCTTTATCCCGTGGACGCTGGGCCTTCATCGGGCATGCGGTCTGCAGGGTCTTCTCTCGCTGGAGGGTCGTCTCTTTACCCTGTGTCGCTCCCTTTGTCATGCAGAAGCTATTTAGTCTGCCGCAATCCCAGTGGTCTGTGTTTGCTTTCGTCATGTATTTTTTTAAAGCTCTGCCGTCTGTTTTTTCCATGGGGAAAGGGTTGGGAGTATCGATGATGTCATCACACTCCTGGCTGCTTCTTGGCATTTTCCATGCCCAGCATTGTTCTCAGTGCACCCCGGGGGTCTTTGGCTCTCCACAGCCTGCTGGCGTCCGTGTGTTGTTATTCTTTATGGTTGAGGAAACTGAGGCACAGCTTGGAAGCAGTTGGGCACTGGTGTTAGACTCCAGTAGTCTCGGCATGTAGCAGCGAGTGCGGGAGGGGCAGCACGTGGGAAGGGTGAGGGGAGAGTCAGGAGAGAAGGACGCCACATACCAGATACCCAGAGGCCCCGGCGGCCTCCATCCAAGCACAGGCCCAAGCACCAGCTGCAAGAGCCAGAGGACGGCACTCCCACGCCTGCCGCAAGCCTCACGTGGAGAGTGGATGGTGGCATTGAAACGCCAGAGGGTTAGAACTAAGTAGCCGGGCAGGGTCTGTGGGTGCAAAGCAGGAGGCCCTTGGTCTGGAGCAGCCTGGGGACCCCATGTGCTGGCCCGGTGTGGGCCGGCCGCGCCTGGTGTGCTGCTTCCTTTCTCAGTCGTGACCGGCTGCTGTACCGGGGCAGGGGCAGTGGAGCAGGTGTCTGCCCCACATTGCTCATCCTTGGTGGTTTGGGTGATGAGGTTTTGAGACCTGGATGCTGGAGAACAGGCACACATAGGCGCACGGCACGCCAGCCCCCCGAGCACCAGCTCCCCACCCCAGCACCAGGCCCTGAGCACCAGCTCCCCTGCCGAGCACCAGCCGCCCTGAGCACCAGCTCCCCCAACTCTGAGCACCAGCTCCCCTGAGCACCAGCTCCTCCCCCACCCCGAGCACCAGCCGCCCCCGCTGAGCACCAGCTCCCATATGCCAGCCCCCTGAGAACCAGCTCCTCAAGCGTGCCAGCCCCCCAAGCACCAGCTCCCACATGCCAGCCCTCTCTCTGCAGTGTGCCTGTGCCCACCTCCCCAGGGCGGAAGGAGGGGCCTCCAGGCCTTGCCTGCCTTTGCTGTGCCCATGCTCAGGGATGGTGACTTCATAAGAGGCCATAGAGACTCCGCAAGTCCCCAGGCCGTCGGCTGCCTGGCCCTGGCCTGTGTGGCAGCGCAACCTCATTGGTAGAGTCAGGAGGCTGGGCCTCCACTAGGAGGTTATACAGTCAGCATGGCTTAGGTGTCAGAGAGAGGAAAGGACCTGGAAGAAAAGAACTGTTTCCTTTAGACCCTGCAGGGTAACCGGAAGGTAAGACTAGGAGGTGTGCGGCAATGGTGGGGTGGAGGAGGGGACAGCGGAAACCTGCGGATGGGCGGGGTCAAGCCCTGGTCGTGAGCAGGATGACATTCAGGTAGTTGGGAGCATGAGGAGGCCACATGCCTGTGGTGGAGGAGCCACAGCACAGAGCAAGCCACACCGTGCCACCCATGTGCTGCCATATCATACCACATGCCACTCACACGCCACCCACGCCACTCACACGCCACCCACACGCCACCCACACGCCACCCATGCCACTCACATGCCACCCACGCCAGCCACACACCACCCAAGCCACTCACACACCACCCACGCCACTCACACGCCACCCACACTACTCACATGCCACTCACACATCACCCACACCACTCACATGCCACTCACATGCCATTCACATGCCACCCACGCTACTCACATGCCACCCACACCACCCCGCCACTCATGCCACACATGCCACTCACACGCCACCCACGCCACTCACATGCCACCCACGCCACTCACACACCAATCACATGCCATGCACAGAACCAGTGTGGAGGCTGGACAGAGGGACTTCTCAGCTGAGAGCATGAGGAAGCAGTGGGGAGCACCTGCCAATTCTGGAGAGCTCAGCAAAGTCACGAAAGTGCCGTGCTATGCTAGCACGCTTTGCTGTGTGGGCACTGGTTAATGTCACACACTGGGCCATGTGGTGGCCTTGAGTGGCGAGGGAGCAGGAGGCAGGCTCGGGACACACCACAAAAGCAAGTGTAAGAGCTGGGATCCCCAGGGGCAGCGCCCCCCAGTAGCAGCACCCAGATCCCGCCTCCCTCCAGCCCCAGGGAGGCTGAGCCAGGGTCCCCAGCTGGGAGTGCCCCCAAGCGCCTGGCCCTGGCAGGCATGAAGCCGTTCAGGAGGAGGGCAGGGCCAACATAGCCACAATGACCCTGCAGTTTTTACAGTGAGAAATGGCCTTAGAGGTCAATTGACATCCCGACGCAGCCTGCAGGGCGGCCTCTGCACTCAGTACTGGGCACTGGCGCCTCCGTGGAGCTTGGAGAGACCTGAGGCCGGGCCCACAGATGCTCACCGCTCGGTAGGGGCGTTCTGGGGCCTCAGGCTGAGTCCGCCTGACATCTGGGGAATCTGTTATTCAGACATGGAAAGGGAATGACTCTCCCAGGAAGGCATTTTTTTTTCTTTATCATGAGAAAGACAGTGAACCAGGCGTGGGGCAGGAAGGACAGCCTTGCTTCTCAGGCTCCGGCAACCTGGCTTCATCGTCGCAGGCGGCCACGGAGGAGCTCGGCCTCGGGCCCACAGCACCTCTGCTACTCTGGAAATTAAGGAGTGGAGAAGCCTCAGCCAGGGCTCCGGTCTTGGGGCAATGCCCCGGCTCTCCAAGTGCGTTAAGCACACGGATCATGCCGGGCTTTTTCCCTGATGGCGGCTCGAGTTGGAAGCCAGGGTGTTGAACGGTAGCAGAGCCCGCCCAGCTGTTCCTAAGCCAGGTCTAGGCCCCACTGCGGGGTCACATGGAATGCTCACATGCTGCGGCCCTGGCCCTGGCTCCCACACCTGCAGTTTGGGCGCCCCTGGGACAGCCGGTGGGGTCAATCCGCTCACTTCAAAGAGGGGGAGCCAAGGCCAGGGAGGTCAGGTGACCTGCTGGGACCCCAGCTCTGCAGCCCAAAGAGGCCAGGACTGAAGCAAAAGCAGAGAGAGGGGAGGACAGTGCGGCCCAAGCCCATTGTGCCTGACGTCGTGCCGCCTGGCACCAGGCCTCCAACCCCAGCCGGGCTCCTGAGCCTCCCCTAGCAGTGGCAAGCACGGCATTGTCTACCGAGGGCTGTGGACTTTTCTGTGGGCACACCTGCAGTGTTCATCTGTCTGAGAGTGGACTCCTGTCCTCCGTGGGGCCAGTGCCTCTGCCCTCCTGCCACACGGCCGCAGTGCCTCCCTGGGAGAATGGCCGGGAGAATGGCCTGGGAATCAGAGCTGTAAGTTTTCGTTGTCTCCTCGTGTACAAGGATTCTCTCCAGCGGAGAAAGGCGCAGTGAGAGAATCAGGTGGCATGCTGGTGATGTCTGTCTTCAAAGACCTGCTTGTGAATGAGCTCTGCCCCTGTAACAGTTCTGTTCCATCACAGCCGAAAAGCTCACCCGACTGCTGCCCACAGAGACTTCAGATACCTTGGCAAAAACAAGACATCTTTTCCTTTTCTTGACCGCAGCTCTTGGATGGAGGTGCGGAGGCCTAGTGCTTCTGAGTGGAGCCATGCCTGGCGTCAGCCTGGCTGTCCAGCGTCAGCTCCACCTGGAGTGGCTCTCAGGCCTCTGTGCCTCAGCAAAAAGGGCTTCCGTGTGTATCTGCAACTGCATGGCCTGTTTCCTTGCCCGAAAACGAGCTAAAATCTTTGAGATGTGAATACGCTTTTTTCCTCTTTCTAAAAAAAAAAAAAAAAGAAAAAAAAAATGACATATTTAGAATAGGCTGTGGGTCCCTGGGATGGTGGTTCCCCCAAGCATTTTTCTCTAATAGAAATCTTTGGTTTTGTTTTTAAAAGGAATTCTCCATTCACGTACTGTTCTGAATGGTAGCCATGTCTGCTTTAAGATAAAAGAACACCCCCACCTGCAAACCTGAGTGGGGCTGGCCCTCCTGGGTGGGGGAACGTTGACCCTGTGGCTTCCCGTGGCCCTGGAGAAAACTGAGGCTTGCTGTTATCACAGGGGTACCCATGGGTGACTTTAGGATTTGGGGAAATGCAAAGCATGTAGATAAGAAGTTGGCCTCTAGATATGTGTGAGTCCCAAAGGCCCACTCGATGGGGCGCTGATGGATGAGCTGAAAGGAGCAGAATCTGCCTTGAGCTGACCTAGGCGGGAAGCCCCAGAGGTCACCTCCTCCGTGCTGGCCTTTACTTGGCTTGGCGGAGGCACGCGAGGCCCCGGCTATCTCCGTTCCTCCTCTGGGCCACCCTCCAGGTTGCTTTCCACTGTAGGCCTGTCTCCTTGAGGTGACATCGTGGCTGCCTCTGCACCAGCCATCACATCTTGATACAGTGAAGTCTGATGTCAGGAAAAGGGAGTTTTTTTGTTTTGTTTTTTTGTTTTTGTTTTTTTTTTTTTTTGAGACGGAGTCTTGCTTTGTCACCCAGGCTGGAGTGCAGTGGTGCAATCTTGGCTCACTGCAAGCTCCACCTCCCGGGTTCATGCCATTCTCCTGCCTCAGCCTCCCGTGTAGCTGGGACTACAGGCGCCCACCACCGCACCCGGCTAATTTTTTGTATTTTTAGTAGAGACGGGGTTTCACCGTGTTAGCCAGGATGGTCTCGATCTCCTGACCTCGTGATCCGCCTGTCTCGGCCTCCCAAAGTGCTGGGATTACAGGCGTGAGCCACCGCGCCCGGCTGTTTTGTTTTGTTTTTCTGGAGACAAGGTCTCCCTCTGTCACGAAGGCTTAAGTGCTGTGGTGCAATTGTGGCTTACTGCAGCCTTGAACTCCTGTGTTCAAGTGATCCTCCTGCCTCCGAAAGTGTTGAGATGACAGGCGTGAGCCACCATGCCTGGACAGGAAAAGGGAAATTTCTTTTTGCAGCCTTTTGTCAGGGGCTGAAACCTTTCTGAAGCTCCGAAAGACTC
Organism: Mandrillus leucophaeus; assembly: GCF_000951045.1. Taxonomy (NCBI): domain Eukaryota; kingdom Metazoa; phylum Chordata; class Mammalia; order Primates; family Cercopithecidae; genus Mandrillus; species Mandrillus leucophaeus. The sequence goes on along the minus strand of NW_012107474.1, from coordinate 1,811,827 downwards.
CTCTGTCTCTCATTAACTACCTCTAAGGCAGTCATTAGGATGCATCCCATGAAACCAGATGACTTCTGCATAGCCATTGCCTTCTGTGCCTCAGGCAGGGTCTTGTCAGAAGAAGTGCTATCAGGGAAACCCACCCCTGATATTTAACATCGGTTCTTTTCTGTTTCCCCATGTGTCGGCTGGTCTGAGAAATAAAGGGAAAGAGTACAAAAGACAGAAATTTTAAAGCTGAGCGTCCAGGGGAGACATCACATGTCCTCAGGTTCCGTAATGCCCCCTGAGCCATAAAACCAGCAAGTTTTTATTAGCAATTTTCAAAAGGGAGGGAGTGTACGGATAGGGTGTGGGTCACAGAGATCACATGCTTCAAGGGCGACAAAAGATCACAAGGCGGGAGGTCAGGAGATCACAAGGTCAGGGCGAAAGTAGAATCGCTAGTTAACTTCCACATCCAGCTGTGCACGCACTGTCATTGATAAACAGGTTCAAGAGCAGAGAACCGGTCTGACTAGGATTTGCCAGGCTGGAATTTCCTAATCCTAGCAAGCCTGGGGGGCGCTGCAGGAGACTGGGGCGAGTTTCATCCCTATCTACATCTGCATAAAGGCAGATACTCCCCGAGCCGCCACTCAGAGGCCTCCCCTGGGAATGCATTCTTTTCCCAGGGCTGTTAATTATTAATATTCCTTACCGGGGAAAGAATTCAGGGATATTTATCTTACCCGTTTTCGGTAATAAGAGAAATATGACTCTGTTCTGCCTGGCCCACAGACAGTCAGGCTTTAAAGTTATCTCCCTTGTTCCCTGAAAATCGCTGTTATCCTGTTCTTAAGGTGCCCAGATTTCATATTGTTTAAATACACATGCTCTACAAACAGTTTGTACAGTTAACACAATCATCACAGGGTCCTGAGGCGACATTCATCCTCCCCAGCTTATGAAGATGACAGGATTAAGAGATTAAAGTAAAGACAGGCATAGGAAATCACAAGAGTATTGATTGGGGAAGTGATAAATGTCCGTGAAATCTTCACAATTTATGTTCAGAGACTGCAGTAAAGACAGGCGTAAGAAATCATAAAAGTATTAATTTGGGGAACTAATAAATGTCCATGAAATCTTCACAATTTATGTTCTTCTGCCGTGGCTTCAGCCGGTCCCTCCGTTCAGGGTCCCTGACTTCCCACAACAAAGTGCCAGGCAGAGATTGTGTGGGCAGCCGGTCGTTTTTGCATATTTTGGGGTGACTGTGCAGACAGTGCTGGACTAAGGAAGTTGTGTGGGTCGTCACTGCAGAGGAAGGAGGAAGCAGCTCTCCTTTTGCTGTTGCCTGGTGGGAGGGCTGCGATTCTCCTCCCTCCCCGACTTTCTGTCTCTCTCTCTCACACACACACACACACACACACACACACACACACACACACGTTCTCTTGGGTTTCTTAGCCTGCTGACAGGATTAAATGAATGTCTTGGTTCCATGGTGTGCATTCACACTAGAGAGCTAAGTTGGTTAACATTGCTCACTGGGATAGAAGGAACGTACTGAGGGTTAGAAGTCAGAATTCTTGAATCTGCAAATCTTTTTTTTTTTTTTGAGACAGAGTCTTGCTCTTGTTGCCCAGGCTGGAGTGCTCACTGTAACCTCGGTCTCCTCGGTTCAAGCGATTCTCCTGCCTCAGCCTCCTGAGTAGCTGAGATTACAGGCATGCTAATTTTTTTGTATGTTTAATAGAGACGGAGTTTCACCATGTTGGCCAGGCTGGTCTCTAACACCTGACCTCAGGTGATCCACCCGCCTCAGCCTCCCAAACTGCTGGGACTGCAGGCATGAGCCCCCGCACCCAGCCTGCAAATCTTCTATTTTGTTTAGACACTAACTCCAGCCCTATAAATAGTCATCCAATATTTCCAATATTTCCAGTAAATGGTGCATCTCATATTGATCTGCCTGGTTGCCTTACCGTGTTTGTTACGTTGCTGTGTAATGAGTTACCCACAAACTTAGCAGTGAAAACAACAGACATCTATTATGTCACACAGCTGCTGAGGGTCAGGAATCCAGGAGTGGCTTAACGGGCGATTCTGGGTGTCACATGGAGTCACATGGGGTCAATGTGTTGGCCGGGGATGCAGTCACCTGAAGCCTTGTGAGGGGGAAGGAGGGGCTCCCCCAGGCCTGGGAAGGGTGTGGCTGCCCCATTGCGCTCTCTCCTCCACCAAGTTCACAGAAGTAAAGGCTGAGCATGTCAGGACTGAGCTGGGCGAATGATTCCCACCTCTCAGTCCACAGCTTCCCGCAGAGCACGAAGGGGCTGCACCAGGTCTGGGACAGGGCTGCGACCAGGCTGGGGGAGCGTCCTGGGCAAACTCTGCTGGTGACAGGTTCTTTGCGTCTGGTACCATGGGAGACGCATGAGCAGTGACTTTCACTTTATCCCACTGAGGCCTCGTGACCCTGAGCGAGAGTGCATTGGTCAGGACTCCTGGGGCTCTCCCTTAGTAACACCCCATCCCCATCCCCATGTGCTGTCGAGGGTCTCCAGGGGCCCCCCCTTAGTAACACCCCACCGCCATCCCCATGTGCTGTCGAGGGTCTCCAGGGGCCCCCCCTTAGTAACACCCCACCCCAGTCTCCGTGTGCTGTCGAGGGTCCCCAGGGGCTCTCCCTTAGTAACACCCCATCCCTGTCCCCGTGTGCTGTCGAGGGTCCCCAGGGGCCCCCCCTTAGTAACACCCCACCCCAGTCCCCATGTGCTGTCGAGTGTCCCCAGGGGCTTTCCCTTAGTAACACCCCATCCCTGTCCCCGTGTGCTGTCGAGGGTCCCCAGGGGCTCTCCCTTAGTAACACCCCATCCCTGTCCCCGTGTGCTGTCGGGGTCTCCAGCCCCCCGGAGGTTTCCCAGGGTGACGTGTGTTGTCGGGGCCTCCTGCCCCCCGGAGGTTTCCTAGGGCGACGCTCTTGTCCCTGGGTCCTTTGATCTCATCTGCCTAATTTCGCCTTTGAACTCCTTCATTTCAGATGGGTGGGTTTCAGGCTGGAGAGATGTGGAGGGACGTGCCTGACTTCCTGGAGGGTGAGACCGGCCCGCCCCACAGCTCTTCCAGCATGGGGGCCCCGAACACCTGGAGCACCGCCATGGGTGGGACCCGGAGCACCACCGTGTAGCAAACCTTGCTGCGTTTGGAGCGAGTTTCGCGGGCGCCTGGCCTGTGCGGCAGGCTGGGTGGCTGTTCCCTGTGAAGCCCCACATGCAGGGCGTTTGCCTCTCTCTTGGAGACCTTTTTGGGATCTTTCTAGCCCACGGCTGAGCACAGGGTCAGCCTCACTGACTCGCCCCCAACCTGGCTCTTGGGCGCACTGGTGTTGTGGGGAGGAAGATGCGGGCGTTCTCAGGTCCCTGGTCCCAGGGCTCCGTGCTGGGCGGGGCTCGCTGACCTGCATCCTGGCTGGCCCCTGACTCTGCCTGTTTACAGCGAGCAGCTCCGGGCTGAAAGCTGCTTATTGGATTAGCCGGTGCCCCAACGGCAGAGCCCGCGGCCGTGCACAGGAGGAGGGACCCGTGTGTATGTCCCGCTTCCGCGTGCTCCTGGGGTCCCTTGAGTTGGTCCCTGTGGCTGGAAGGACAGTGCTCACCACGCAGGGGGCACCCGGGAGTGCCCGGCACCCACTTCCTGCTGAGCAGATGCTTTGGGTGGCCACGGCCCCTGCCAAGCCTGGGCAGCTCAGGCCAGCTCCTAATCCCTCCGCTTGAACTCGGCTCCTCACCCTTTGGCCAGGCTGACACCTGCTCCCCACAGGCCCTCCTCGCCGGCCTCAGGCAGCACAGGACCAAGGGCTGAAGATGCTGAGCAGCTACCCGGCCTGCCTCTTCTCAGGGATCTGTGTGGCCCTGCTGGCGGTGGCTTTGGCCTATTACTTCTACTGGTGAGCGAGGCTGGGGCCTGGGGGCCTGGACTGTCCTGGGGGCTTTTACTGTGTGCTCCCCTCCTCTTCCAGCTCTGGACCATTCTCCACGTGTCAACAAACCCTGCCTAGCCCTTTGCAGGGGAACTCCTGGGAGGTAGGGAAGCAGGGGATGGCAGGAGCTCATTCTGATCCCGCCTGGGGTCCTTGGGCGGCTCTCCCATCCTTCTGCAAAGGGTTTTTTGTTTGGAACATTCCTGAAGGAGCTCAGAGGTTTCATGCCGTCTGGGCGGTGTTCGTAGATGCCTGGGAAGGACGAGTGCCTGATGCATGGGCACTGACTCCCGTTGTCTCCCGAGGCAGGTGCTGTAGCGGTGGCTGATTTACATGGTGATCTGCACCCTGAGCAGAAAATGCGTCGTTCCCATCAAAGTGGCACTGCTGTGTCACACCCATCGCCTGATGGGCTGGTTTATGGTGATCGCGGGCAATTTCCTGGCTGCCCTTGACCAGAGTCCCTCCCGGCTCTAACTGCAGAAGCTAAGAATCAGCAGGCGTCACAGATCACAGATCACGCTGGCCTAGGGTTTCAGAGCCTCGATCCCAGCCCCGCTGTGTCTCCAGGCTGGGATTAGACGGGGTGTTTGTGCTCCGGGCCTCCAGTGCTCATTGGTAAAATGGGACACTGATGCCACCTGCCCTGTTTCTGCAGAGGGTCAAAGGGCACAGGATGCATGTCAGTCTCTGTCCGTGGGATGTGTGATGATGGTACCATGTGGTGCAGGGGGCAGCTGGAGGGACCCAAAGCCCCGAGTCTGGGTGCCGACTTTATTTTCCAGAGCCGGAGAACAGGGGTGATTTCCTAGGAAGGGACCACAGCTCCCCTGGAGGTTCCACTCTAGACTGTGTTTGTTTTTCTTGATGCACACTTGGCCAGGAGCTGCTTCTCTCTGATCTGGAAGCTTTCTCTTCTATAGATCCGATTAATGCACTTCTATTGCTGACGGCGGGGAGGGTCACTGCAGGTGGCGCAGGCAGGAGGCTGCCCAGTCTTCCCCACTACTCAGTTTATGTGAAAACGATTGATACTATTTACAAAGAGATTTACTCAGAGCCAAAAGACAAAATCCTAAGGCTGAAGCAGGAGGATCCCTTGAGCTCAGGAGGTCGAGGCCACAGTGAGCTGTGATTGCACCACTGCACTCCAGCCTGGGCAACAGAGCGAGACCCCATCTCTAAAAAACAAACAGAACCTAAGGGTGGAATTTAGGAGACGGATTAGCCCGGGAACTGGGGCCTCTGAGAGTCTGAGTGAGGGGGCGGTCATTGGTGAGGGTTCCCAAGCCCCAGGAGCAACCACTCACTCATCCTCAACCTGGGGCCACCGCGAGTGTGACGGGGGCCACGTACACAGGGCAGGCCGGCCCCGGTGAGCGGGTGACTCTGACGGCTTCCACGGGCTGTTCCCGGCACCCAGGCAGAGGCATGGTATCAAGTCCTTTCTTGGGATTCATGACTGAGCTGTGCAGTTTTGCAAATGCTCAAAATGATGGAAGACCTGTTACGTGCTGGGGAAAAGAGCGCCTCTGTCTGGGAAAAGTGCGGCCTTGCGCCTGAGCAGCTGCTAGTAATTGGCTTATGCCAAGCCTCTCAGCTTCAGCCTGCTGACCAGGTGGCAGGGGACTGACTGGGCCACCTCCTCGCCCACGGCGTTTCCAAGGACGCGCATTTCTCATTTGCCGTCAGGTCTTCGGTAAGTCACCTGTGGAATTCGAGGCGTGGTGGCCTGCGCCGTGGCAGCGTACCCACAGGTGCCATTTAGTTGCACTTGCAGTGCGACCTGGGAGCTTCCGGAACCTGTGGGCTTGTGAGGTCCCTGTTGATCCCGTTTGACCTGGAGGGCCACAGAGGTGGCTTGGCTTTTTTGTGGGGACAGAGATGTTGCGCCTCGCGGTGGGTGCTGGGCCTATAATAGGGGCGATTCTGCATAGGTGGCACCACGGGTCCGGGGAGGCCTCGCCAGGCCCTCCCAGAGCAGGAAGGAGGGCTGGCCACCGCATGGTCTCCACTCGCCAGGCCCTCCCAGAGCAGGAAGGAGGGCTGGCCACCGCATGGTCTCCACTCGCCAGGCCCTCCCAGAGCAGGAAGGAGGGCTGGCCACCGCGTGGTCTCCACTCGCCAGGCCCTCCCAGAGCAGGAAGGAGGGCTGGCCACCGCGTGGTCTCCACTCGCCAGGCCCTCCCAGCAGGAAGGAGGGCTGGCCACCGCGTGGTCTCCACTCGCCAGGCCCTCCCAGAGCAGGAAGGAGGGCTGGCCACCGCGTGGTCTCCACTCGCCAGGAGCCTGGGAGTCTGGCTGCCCACCCTACATTCGCCACACGTGCCCAGGCACCAGGCGACGGACAGCAGGGAGCCCGTGATGCCAGCTCTTCCTGGAGACGCCTGCCCCCGCGGTGGCCATTGGTGTCCAGTGTGTGACTCTCTGAGCATGGGGTTCTGGACCAGGACCCTCTGTGCTCGGTGCACAGTGAGAAGAACGGCTTCTCATTCATCCTCTGAGACCTGCTCTTAATGGGCAGCAGGGGCGCCGAATGCTGAGAAAACCCCACAGACAGCGGCTGGGTGCCCGGCCCTGCAGCCACGCCTGCCAGCGGTCGCCCCAGGGTGCAGCAGTCACCCTGGGCTGCTGGGGTCAGGTGGGGTCTTCTCTGTAGCCCCCTTCGGCAGCTCACTTGGCAGGAGAAGGGTGGCGGGGCGGTGCCATTGCCTCATCTGGGCTCAGGGAGACCTGGCAGGACCTCTGTTCTGTCTCCCATCACCTGCGTTTTATAAAGAGAAACAGCCGTCCTGGCAGCCCTCAGAGCCCCTTGCCTGTTGGAGATGGAGGAAGACAGGCCGCGGGGCCCCGTTCATTTGGCATTTCCACAGTGGAGGGAGGGAGGCCCGCTCCCCAGGGCCAGGTGGCCAGGGTGCGTGGTCACCCTGGGACATCATTTTCTTTTTTTCTTTATTTTTGGGATGGAGTCTCGCTCTGTTGCCTAGGCTTGAGTGCAGTGGCACGATCTCAGCTCACTGCAAGCTCTGCCTCCTGGGTTCAGGCCATTCTCCTGCCTCAGCCTCCTGAGTAGCTGGGACTACAGGCACCCACCACCACACCCGGCTAATTTTTTGTATTTTTAATAGACAACATTATTTTTAATAGAAACAGGGTTTCACTGTGTTGGCCAGGATAGTCTTGATCTCCTGACCGCGTGATTCGCCCACCTCAGCCTCCTGAAGTGCTGGGATTACAGGCGTGAGCCACTGCACCCGGCCGGGACATCATTTTCTACTTGTAAACCAGAAACCTCCTTCCTCCCTCCTGCCCTCCCATAGGATTTTATTGATCGCCTACTGTATACCAGGCACTGGCTAAGCCCTGCACACACAGTGGTGAGCAGGCAGTCCCCACCCTCCTGGGGCCCAATTTCCCAGAACCCTCAAGAGAAAGCCAGTCCTCAGGTGTCAGCAAGTTTCACGTTCGGCTTCGGCTTTCAGCCATTCCTGCCTCCAGGCCACGCTGAGAGTCTGCTGGGGCGCCTTGGTTCCCTGCGCCCATCCTGCCAGGCCTCAGCTGCCACCGCCTGCATCCTGGAGGAAGGGGGCTGCAGCTGCACCCCAGGAGGTTGGAGTCGGGGTGGGGCAGGCCTCGTGCTGTTGGTGCAGGATGGGCGATAGCAGTAGAGGCAGCTTATTGCCACATCAGGAGAGGCCAGCACGTTTACAGCAAGGCCAGAAGCCTGCGCCGTGTTTAAGATCAGGGTGAGAGGGAGACAGGGAGGGAGCGTTCCACTGCCTGAACCACTTTCCCGCCACGTGCGTCTTTCACCTGGAGTGGAGGGGCGGGTGCCTGGGCCCAGTGGTGGCAGCTTCAGGAGGGTTCTGTGAGGCTGCCTCAGGAAGCAGGGGTCCTGGCGGAGCCGGGCGTTCTCCTGGGCGCCCTGAGGACAGCAGCATCCACTTCAGGCGCTGCCTCTCTAAGGAGCCACACCTCCCTTTCGGGTCAAGTATGAAAACGAGCCGCAGCATCACGTGTGCCAGGGCCCCAGCATTTCACCCACGTGGCAGAATCTGCTCCGAATGTCACAGCCTCCCACCTCGGAAATGCAGGCTGAGTGGAGGCCCCGGCCCTTGCCGCTCTGGAGCGATGGCTATTTCAGGCTCCAGGAGGCTGCAGAGTGGTTCCCGGGCTGGCCCTGCATTGCGGCTGGGCGGGGGCCACACGTCCCTCCCCCTGGGCCCCGGTTGCCTGGAATCTGGAGCAGAGAGAGAGAGGGAAGGTAACAGCGTGGCCTGTACATTCCTGCCTGCGGGCACTGGCCTTGCTGTCCCCGGGCGCTGCCTGTGGACTCCAGGGCCCTCTTTCCTGGAGAGGAGGCCGCGGGAGTAGGCGCAGGCAGATCCGGGCAGCCGGCAAGGCCGTCCCTCCTCCTAGTGGCACTGATTGACAGGCGAGAAAGATGGAGGCTTGTTCCCCAGAAAAGCACAGAAAACCAGGCTTGTTCCTCAGACAGGAGACGGATGTGCCAGGAGGCAGGCAGGGGGACGGCTGCGCTCGGCCTCTGTGCAGTGGGATTATTAGTGACAAATTCCAGAACAAAACTTGGGTTTCATCTAAGCTTTCTGGGGATTTGGGGAAAGCAGAAGAAAAGAGGAAGCCCAGGAGGAGGTCAGTACACCGTGCCAGGAAATGAGGAAAAGCTCAGATGTGCAGTGTCAGCGCTTTTCCATGAATCACCTCTTACCTCTAGAACAGTGAATGCAGGAGGCATCCAGGTGCGTCCACATGCCCTCAAGGGCTCCCCTCCCCGGTCCGCCTGGAGGCATAGTCACTGACTCAGCTCCGGCAGGCAAGGGTCTCTCAGGGTCCACCACTGGGATTGACGCCAAATCAGGCCCTTTCTCGGAAGCCCAGAGGGCAGGCAGAGCCGCAGCCACAGTTTGGAGGCATCTGCTGGGCTAGCGCAAGTTTTAACAGCACCTGTGATAAGGTGGGGCAGCGTAGGTGGCCCTGCGGGTGGTGGTTTGCGTATGTGCATGTCCAGCCAGCTCTGTTTTCCAGTCTGGGGACTATGGTGACAGGAAGTAAAAAGCCTGCGGTTTGGCCTACGGGGTGCTGGGGTCGTCCCTGGGGTCGCACCTCAGCTACCGGGCTTGGGGGTTCTGTGTACGATTCCAGGGGAGACCCACAGCCCATCGCACACCTGACAGCCGTCACCCTAAAGAAAATTCGGCTGAACTCTGTGCACTGGAGACTGTCTTCATTACACATTTCATTTCACTTCACGTTTTATTGGTCTGAGTAATGGTTTAGAAACTATCTTTTACTTCAAAATGTTTGTGCCGCTGAGATTTTCTGAGTTTATATCCGGACAGGGCACCGTAATGATAGACGACGGCCGAGGTGCAGGGAACCCTGGTTCTGTGGCTCAGGACAGGTCTGGCCTTTCTGAGCCCCGTACCCGAAGAGAGCCGCCTTCCAGGCACCCGTGTCTCGGGTCACCGCTGGCCCTGTGAGGTGACACTCCGCAGCTCTTCCGCTGTGCAGGCCAAGGTGGCTGTTCTGAAACATACTCAGTTTATTCCATCTTGAATCAATGCATTTTTTCAAATCTGTGGCTCAGGGTGCCTGTTGAATGACCAGTGTGGCATTTGAATCTGTAAATAACGAGTACACCTTTAAGGTCCATACACTCTTTGTTTAAAACCTTGTGGAATGCCTATATCATCTCAGGTTTGCACAGAAGCAAGGCTTTGTCAGGGCTCATCCCCAGGCATCCCTGTGGGCACCTGGTAGGGGCTGGACGGGGGTCACGAGGAGAAGCCAGCAGGAGGGTGGGCCCTCCACCTCGTCCCCGCAGGACTCCCCACTCTCCCCAGACACACTCAGCCTCCACCGGGACTCAGGGGTTCCAGCCGAGCTTCTCTTACCAACCGTGCCCCGTGACTGCCTCAGGGACAGAAAGGCTCCATCCCATCCCCCTGCAGGCCCCATCTCTCCCCAGCTCAGTCCCATCCGCCTGCAGGCCCCGTCTCTCCCCAGCTTCCAGTTGGCTGTCCTGCAACCTCAGGTCTCTGATGGGATGAAGCAAAGTCGAGAACTTACGGTTTGTCTGGCTTTATTCTTGTGAGAGTGGGAGTGACAAGCTCGCTACATCCCCAGCAGAAACCAGAATTTCACCTCCTACAAAGCTTGGTAAATTACAAAATATAATGAAAAGTGCATGAGGCCGGGCGCGGTGGCTCACACCTATAATCCCAGCACTTTGGGAGGCCGAGGTGGGTGGGTCACCTGAGGTCAGGAGTTTGAGACCAGCCTGGCCAACATGGCAAAAACCCTTCTCTACTAAAGATACAAAAGTTAGCCAGGAGTGGTAGCCTGCGCCTGTAATCCCAGCTACTCGGGAGGCTGAGGCAGGAGAATCACTTGAATCCAGGAGGCAGAGGTTGCAGTGAGCTGAGATCACGCCACTGCACTCCAGCCTGGGGACAGAGCAAGACTCAGTCTTAAAAAAAAAAGTGCATGAGACATTGATGACCAGTTTAATGAGCAAGTATGCAGCAAATGTCCGTCTGTTTCTGTAGAGTAAAAGTTGTTATTATAATGCATAGTTCATTGTAAGAAAATTATGTCCAGGTCAACTTAGTTGTGACTGTTTTATGTGTGCGTGCATGTGCATGTGCATGTGTGTGTGTACATGGGTGTGTGTGTGTTTTGGAGTGTGGTCCCCACAAATCTGCCCCTACCCTTGGAAAATGCTCTTCTGCCCTGGCTCATGGCCGTGCCCTGATGTGGGAAGCGCCTGCTGTGCCCTGCAGGCCCGCAGACTTGTCACAAGTCTATTGTGTAGTCATCAGGCCCTAGGAGCTTTCCACATCCCTCCACCTCCCACCAACATCACCACTCTCAGGCCAGTGAGACCGTCACAGCACCCCAGAGGAGACAAATTCTGGGGCTCAGAGAGCTGGGGTAAGTGATGGCAGGGTGGGAAGCTGGAGGTCCTTAGCCAGCAGCCTTCCCACCCCGGGCCACCGGCACCCCCATCCTCCCCTCGTCCTGCCCAGCTCCACCCTCCTCCCTGCCCTCTTCCTGCCAGGGTTTGCAGTTTACACTGGCAGTGATGCAGTGGCAAGCACGACTTGGGGAAATAACTCTAGGACCCTGGTCTTTAGTTCCCATTCCCGGTGAGACAGTACCTGGGGGGGAGCTTCTCGCCCTCTTCGGAAGTGGCCTGGGGGTCTAGGGCTGCTAATCCAGCCCAGAGCTGCAGCCAGGAGAACATGCGACTGTGTGGGTCTCATAAGAGAGACCTACCAGGGCTGCCAGGCGGAGCTTCTGTTTGGCCTCTGCCTGCTGGAAACATTGCAGTTTCCTCTTCACTGAGTCCAGAGTCACGTCCACCTCGGGCCCATCCAGCGTCTGTCGGGGCCTTGATTCTGAGACGGGACTGTTTGCTGAAGTGCTGCATGGACTGTCTTTCAGGGGTGCCGTTCTCTCAGGAACTTTAAGCGGAGGTGGCACGTAACGCGTGTGGACTAAGAAGCCATATGCTGCTGTTGCTTTGTTTTTTTTTTTGAGACGGAGTTTCAACAAAAACCACCTCCCGGGTTCAAGCAATTCTCTTGCCTCAGCCTCCCGTGTGGCTGGGATTATAGGCGCCTGCTACCACACCCGGCTAATTTTTTGTGTTTTTAGTAGAGATGGGATTTCACCACGTTGGCCAGGCTGGTCTCAAGCTCCTGACCTCGAGTGATCTGCCCACCTTGGCCTCCCAAAGTGCTGGGATTACAGGCGTCAGCCACTGTGCCCGGCCTGTGCTGGCTGTTTCTCACAAATGTATGTATGTTGAATATGAGCCATTCGCTTAGAAAGCATTGATCAAGCATCTGCGTTCTATGCCAGGCCCACGTGAGTAAGAGTCATAGTTGTCGATGATGTAAGGTGTGTTTTTGGCCAAAGGTAACAGAGATAGTGATTTAAACACTGTTACCTCTTGTCCTCCCCACCTCTTGAAGAGGGCAGCTGCTGGTGTGACCTCAGCTGCTCCCCAGACCCTAAGGGGACCTGGGACCTTCCACCTTCTACCAACAGCGTTGGTCTACTGTCCTCACGCCTGTGGGCTTCACGCTCCCATAGTGGCTCTTATACCTTCAGACGCCACCTCCTCACTGAGAGAGGGAAGAACAACAAAGGGGATGACCAGAGGTATTTGTTTCTTGTCTTAGGAAAGCAAAAGCCTCCCTTAAAGCCCCTGCAGACTTCTCCCTGGCTGGACCCAGGGCACATGCCCATCCCCATCCCATCCCTGGATCACTTGCTCAAAGAGGGGATGGGATTACCTTTACGGCTTAGATCTGGGGCTGGGCTTCCCTCCCATATTCAAGTGTGTGCGCTGCCATAATAGCAGGAGGCTCTGTTACCAGTAAAGGGGGTGGTGGCAGGTAGGTAACCCACAGTGACTTGCATGTTGCAAAAGGCAGGGTTCTGTTATCCAGAATTGGAGGAGTAGGTATGTCATATAATTGTGCCTTTAAATCCATTGGTTGAGAAAATAGGCAATGCTAAAAGATTCTCATGAACCTAGCAGTGGTTTTAAGTTAATTTTGTATTTTATTTATTTTATCAGTATCTAAATACAGTAGAAATATAAATACAATAGAAATGGAATGGATCATGTGAGATGTGTGTTGTTGACTAACCTGTAGTCAGTGCTTAGTGCACATGGGATCCAAGTCCCCAAACAGTGGCTGCAGATCCACACCCTGCTCCAGGTGCCGAGGTGCTCTAGACAGCTGCTCCTAGTCAGTGGAGCATCGACTCTTTAGTCTCAATTGTTGGTCTGCATGTCTGCTGATAAGCCAGTACTGTGCTATTTTAATTATTGAGGCTTTCTAGATGTTGTAATACATTTTAAGGCTATTTTCTTGTTCTTTTTCATGATTTTCCTGGCTTTTCTTTCCTGTTTAGTTTTCCATATGAACTACAGAATCAGCATGTCTAGTTCTGGGGCTGAGGGGAAGCTTTTGCTATTTTAATTAGGATTCAATTATATATTTAAATTTATCATTTATGTATTACTATCTAACAAACCACCTCAAAATGTATCAATTTGAAACAACCGCCATGTGGGGGGCCCTCAATTCTGTGGGTCAGCAATTTGGGTTGGGCTCAGCAACGTGGTTCTTCTGCTGGTTACCCCTGGGGTCACTGGAGTGGCTGCCATCAGCTAATGCTGCCTGGAGAACCTCAGGTGGAATGGTCAATTTCTGGTTCATTTCTGCTCCATATGGGCCCACCTTCTGGCAGGCTGGCCTAAGCCATCACCTCTGATGGCCACAAGGGTCTAAGAGAGTGACAAGGCTCTAAAGACTGGCTTGGAAATCCTGTGACACTACTCGTACCACATTCTATTGATGGGGTGAGCTCTGAAGCCAGCCTGGGTTCAGATGGGTGGGGAGTAGACTCTGTGTCTTGACAGGAAGAGCTGCACGTTGCCAAGGGCACGTGTGCAGGGAAGGGATGGTTGCAGCCTGGTCACACGGGGTTTTTCCATTTGTTCAGCTCTGCTTTTGTATCTTTCAAGATGTTCTGTGTTCCTCATAGAGGCTTTATTTCCTCTGAAGCTTGTGTTTAGGTATTTTTCTTTGTTTTTGCGATCTGCACTCTCCTTCAAGATACCTCCTGCTTTTGTGTGTTCCTGTGGAGGTGTGGTCTGCTGGGTCCCTCTCCTTGGCTCCTGAACACACAAGGAGATGATATATCCGTGTCCTCCCAAGCTGTAAGCACTTGCACTGGGCTGCGAACTTGCATCCCACTTGCTGTAGAAGGCAGCCCCGCCCCTAAACTTCCAGTTCCCTCCTCTCCCGCCTGCCTGAAAGTCACCAGCCAGGCAGTCTCGGAAGCCGTGTGTTGAATGAAGGTGGTGGAGCCCCCAGAGCCTGGGCCCAGATGACCACGTGGGACAGAGCCACCAGTGACCTGGAGCCATTAAGGGAGCAAGAGATAAACTCTGTGATCATCTTGGTCTCTTCTGACTGATTTAGAGGCCACTGCAGTCTGCATGTTGTACGTTATTCCCATCAGCATCACTATCAACTCTTGTTCCTGTTGCAGTGGATTTGGATTCTCCTGGATATTGAGGCCACACAATTGTCTGCACAGACTGACAGTTTCACCTTTTCCTACCAGACTTTTAGGCTCCTGCTAATTCCAAATGCTGATAAGGTTGGGCTGGCAACGACTTCATATTTTTCAGGCTTATGAAAAGATAAGGTGGTCTCTCTAAGTGAATTTTCCCAAGAACTGAAGTTTGCCCTTTAAACCTCAAAATAGGATTATGTTTGTTTCATCTAAAAATTTTACTTGAATGCTTAGTAGTACCTTTGCTGCTCACCAGACTTCTCAGATAATGTGGTGACTATGACACCGCCCTCTCTCAGCATTCCGGCGAGGTCAGTGCAGGCCATGGTGGCCGCATTGTGCCCTCACACGTGATGTCGTTGAGAGCCTACAACCATGCCCCCGGTGCTCAGTGGCCTCCAAGGGGCCTGTTAGCAGCATGACTGCCTTCTGCAAGCCCCTCATCCCCATTCCCCAGCCCACACTTCCAATGAGCCGTGGGCCAGGAAACCAGCCCGTCACACTTGTCCACGCTGCATTTAAAGTGGGAGGAAGGAGGACCCGATGCGGGGCCCGAAAAGTCCACCGTGAGTGAAGTCTCTTTCCTTATGGGACACCTAGGCTGGCTGCTCAGAAAGTGTGTCTGGTTTATTTCCGGGTTCTTGGCGGTGTTCTGAATAGTAAGCATTGCCACCTAAATGAAGACCCTTTGAAATATCGCCGTGTCTCTACTATTCCTGATGGTGGACTTTCTCCTTCAGTGTCTCCTGACAATACAGCGGAGCTTTCCCCAGCACGCCGAGAGCCAGGGCTCACCGCGGTCCCCTCCTGTGCAGCCGGCACACAAGGCCCTCCCATGCCACCACCTCCCAGGGGCCAGGTCTGCTCGGCCCACTACACCAGAACACTTGGGTGCGGGGTGGGTGGGACAGAGAAGGAGAAGGGGGGAAGGAGGGAGCTGACAGCCGTTTCTCAGTTTGCCATTATGGACTTGGATTTGGATCACTGAAATCCATATGGAACTAAAAAGTTATCTTTATCCCACAATTCAAAACTCCCGTCTAGAGCATCAGAAATGATGTACTTTTGGCATCCTGAAATGTCTTTCTCCTCCACCAACTGCTGTCTGCTGAGAGCTAGCCTTTCTTTCGGAAGGGCGGCTCAGGCAGGGCAAAGGGAGGCTTCCAGGGTTTGGGAGCGTCTGCTGATCCCAGAATAGTTGTTAGTAGTGACACCTTCTTCCTGGACCCCAGGACCCAAGGATAGCAGGTCCCACCCCAGCTCTGCCCAGCTCCTGCCCCTGCACAGAGCAGGACGCCGGTTGGGGTGGGCATTCTGTGGCATTTTGGGAAGATGGTGCTGTATTTCGGAGGCAGTGCCATCTCCTCTGGGGGATTTCGGTGCTGGTGGCAGAGGCATGAAAGGCTCACGGATAGGGGAACTGGTGTTGACCCCTCATAGAAACGAAGTCACCATCCCATGTGTGCAGAGAAAACCAGGGACTCCTCTGTTCAGAAGGAAGAAATGGCGGGGCCTGGGGGGCCTGGCAGCGGCGTGGAGGTGGTGGGCTTGGAACTGTGGTTTCCATTCCATAAAAAGGCGTCATCGGAAAGGTTGGGGTTTTTGGCAAAGAAGGGGGTCCCTGGGGAGACTGTGTGTGGGTGAGAGCCTCTGCCTAGCCGATTCTGGAGGAAGAGGGTCGCAGGGACCAGCGACGGGATGAGGGTCACATGCTGCGGCGAAGGACCTGGGACAGGGGGTGGAGTGGGCTGGATGGCGGAACACGGGGATGGGCCGGTACCTCTTCAGCTACGGATCTGGGATGAGGCAGCCTGTGAGTGCGCTTGGGCTGTGTGACGGCACCAGAGGCTGGGCTGCAGCTGCAGGCCTTTGTCGTCCTGTGGTCCTGGAGGCTGCACGTCCAGAGGTCAAGGATTCCTTCCGAGGCTTCTCACCTGGGCTCTGACTGCACACAGTCTCCCCTTTTCATAAGGATACTGGTCACGTGGAATCAGGGCCCATCCTAATGATATCATTTAACTTAATTACCATTTTAAGAGCCCTTTCTCCAAATAAGGTCACATCTCGAGGACCTGGGTGTTACCTTTGTGGAAGGAACCCAGTTCACCCTAACAAAAGGTGACAGAGTTGGGTGTGGGCATGTGGGGCTGGGCTCTGATTGGCAAGCAGTGTTCTGCCCCTGCCCAGACAGAGGCGGCCTCGTCCCTCACCTTTGCTCCCCGATCTAAGAAGGTGCAGACCCTGGTAGCTTGTGCGGGGGCCATGACGAAACCCAAGAAGCAGCCATCACACCCCAGGACTGAGAAGCGCTGACGCCAGGCTTCCGGGCAACCCAAACCTGTTGTTTAATGAAGGGACTCAGAAGCAGCTCAGTGTCCTCGGCATCTTGGTGGTGTCTGAGCAGCCGTGGAAAGTGCCATGGGGACTGGAGAGGCCCACTGTCCCACCTCCCGGCTAAGGCATCCAACCCCAGAAATCAGATGGAGCCCCAGAGGTCCATGGGCCCCTGGAGGTCCCACCCTGTGTGGCTCTTCTCTCCCAGGCGTTCTCCAAGGGCCCTGGGGTGCTGGGGGCCTGCCCGGGCTGCCTGCTGCAGTCAGGGTGTCAGTGGTGCCACCATCGCCAAGTGAGAGGAGGTTCCGTGTCGCTTGTCAAGTAGCTTTATGTGCCTCCGATGGGATGTGGCAGGAAGCACCCAGTGGCTCTGTCGTGCATTCTTGACCAGAAATGTTGAATCCGAGTTAATTGTGAGGAAACGGACAAATGCAGGGTGTGGGGCACGCTGCAGAGAGCTGCCTCAGCCTCTTCAACACCGTCAGGCCAGAATAGGCGGGGAGTGTCTCGGGGAAAGGGGGCAGAGAGACACGCCATCCAAATGTATGCGTGTCCCCGCGGGGCCCTGCGTCCCCAAAGCTAGGAAGGTCATCTGGGGACAGTTGGTGAAACGGGAACAGGGATGGGATGTTTGGCAGTGTTCTGTCGGCGTTCGTTTCTTGGGTGTGCTGATGGTGTCCTAGTGAGCAGGCTGTCCTGATTCGTAGGAGATGTGGACGGACATGGGAGGGAGTGTCGTGACGTAGCCCGGGAGACCTTTTTAGCTTAAAGCCTGTGCGTAAGAAATATGCAAGTGAATTTAGATGTTCATACATATTTCATTGCAGAATATTAGTTTAGGGTGATCGATAAAAGACTTTCAACCCTAATGTCAAGCAAAAGAGACTTTTAATATATTCCACAATGATAAAACCCCGTGGAAGAAGGGCAGTGGGAATGCAGATTCCAGGAGCAAATGGAATGAAGCCAGCTGTTCAGAAGAGCTTTTTTTGTGGGGTTTGAAAATCGGTGCCAGTGGTGGCTGTGAAATCATGATGGCGTTTAGGTTCTACTAGCTACATTGGAGAGAAAGAAAAAAGCTGCGCTTTACAAAGTCAAAATCTACAATATGCCAGACTTTACACCCCTTGCATATTTAAACTTGGGCTTAAAAATGTAGAAGTTGGCTGGGCGCAGTGGCTCAAGCCTGTAATCCCAGCACTTTGGGAGGCTGAGACGGGCGGATCACGAGGTCAGGAGATCGAGACCATCCTGGCTAACACGGTGAAACCCCGTCTCTACTAAAAATACAAAAAACTAGCCGGGCGAGGTGGCGGCATCTGTAGTCCCAGATACTCCGGAGGCTGAGGCAGGAGAATGGCGTGAACCCGGGAGGCGGAGCTTGCAGTGAACTGAGATATGGCCACTGCACTCCAGCCCAGGCGACAGAGCGAGACTCCGTCTCAAAAAAAAAAAAAAAAAAGTAAAAGTTGTCCAGGTGCAGTGGCTCATGCCTGTAATCCCAGTGCTCTGGGAGGCTGAGGCTGGAGGATCACTTGAACCTAGGAGATCAAGGCTGCGTGAGCCATGATGGCATCGCTGCCCTCACTACAGCCTAGGTGACGGAGCGATATCCTGTCTCTATAAATAAATAAATTTAAAAAATCTAGATGTCAACTTCACATTGCCTGGGGATATATAATTTTCTAAAAATCACCTTAATGGGCTCACGAGCTTTTGGGGGCCACTGCGTCCAGGCCCCTCCCAATGCTCTCCTGCTCTGCCAGCCCGAAGGACTTTGAAGCTGGAGACGGGGACCCGTGTGGCCGAGCAGGGCACCTTCCTCACCATCACCCTTCTGCAGGGAGGGAGGCGGCCTCTGCCCACTGCCATTGGAGGTTTGCGCAGTCACGTTTATCAAGGAGGTCTAGGTGGGCTGCGTGCGGGGAGGCGGAATAGGGTACCTGCGAGGTCTGTGAGTGCAACTACACTGCTGGCTGGACAGACATGGGGCGATGGCCCAGGGAAACTGTGCTGGGCATTCTTGCTGGGGCAGGCAGGCGGGAGAGCCCCCTGAGTTCTGCTAGCTGGAATTAAGCAGGTGAACAGCAGGTGTTTCTTGGAATGGAGCCTGGTCCACAGTAAGTGATGAAGACATGTGTTTTGACTCCGTATCTAGGACCTCCAGGAGGTAGAGGTTGATGATCCAGCCAGGAGGCCGTCAGCGAGGGAGCACGTCAGAAGGCTGTGGGCCATGCAGACCGCTGGGGGACACTGTCCCAGGTGTGACCATGGGCCACAGAGCAGGGTGGTGGACTTGCTGCTAGAATCGGGCTCCTGGGCTGAAGCCAGCCCCTCTGATGTGGCCTTGGCCGGCTCCATTCACCCTTTTTGAGACTTCCTGCTGCAGAGACTTCTGTGAGTGGAGCTGGACCCAAGACGCCAGAGTTCCGGGGGCAGTGAGTGCTGTGTGGCACCTGGGCCAGGAGAAACGTGTGCCAGAGGGCAGGCGTGGGCTCTCCAGGGAATCTGTGTAGACTTTCTAGCCCAGAGGTTCAGGTGATGGACCAGGGACTGGCCGCTTTGTGACACCGGGGATGGTTGATAAAGTGGATTCTCGAGGGGAAGCTGCATCCACGCAGAGGCTGGGACATGCATGTGTGTCATGGCTCTGTCTGGCCCCCAAAGGCTGGGTGCTGGCTGCCTGTCAGCAGGGAGTATATCACCGTGGCACGTCCATGCCTTGGAGGTCACTCGGCAGCCACGGATGCGCCCCTGGGTGCTGTCCCGGGCCGTCTCAGAAGCACTGCGCTGGACCTGCTGGGCCAGATGCCATGGGATTCTGTGTTTGTGAACCTCTAGAAAAGGTAAATTAACCGATAGAAGTGGAAAGCTGATCGGCGTTGTAGTGCTGGGTGGGGAAGGACGTGGATGGAAATGTTCCCTGTTGCAGTGTGGTGGGGTCACAGGTGGCTCAGCTTGTCAACACCCATCACGCTGTGCGCGGAGTAGCAAGCCCATCTGAGTCGTGTGTGAATTATCCCTGGGCGAAGTTCTCTTTTTTTGAGATGGAGTTTCACTCTTGTCACCCAGGCTGGAGTGCAGTGGTGTGATCTCAGCTCACTGCAACCTCCACCTCCCAGGTCCAAGCGATTTTCCTGCCTCAGACTCCTGAGTAGGTGGGATTACAGGCACCCACCATCACACCTGGCGAATTTTTTTATGTTTAGTAGAGAGGGGGTTTCACCGTGTTGGCCATGCTGGTCTCCAACTCCTGACCTCGAGTGATCCGCCTGCCTCAGCCTCCCAAAGTGCTGGGATTACAGGTGTGAGCCACCGCACCCGGCTGAGAATCTGATTTTTAAAAATAAACTTCGTGACTGGGTGCGGTGGCTCACGCCTGTAATCCCAGGACTTTGGGAGGTCGAGTTGGGCGCATCACCTCAGGTCAGGAGTTTGAAACCAGCCTGGCCAACATGGCAAAACCTCGTCTCTACTAAATATACAAAAATTTGCTGGACATGGCGGTGCATACCTGTGGTCCCAGCCACTCGGGAGGCTGAGGCACGAGAATTGCCTGAACCCAGGAGGCAGCAGTGAGCCGAGATGGCGCCACAGCACTCTAACCTGGACAACAGTGTGAGAATCTGTCTCAAAAAAAAAAAAAAAAAAGAAAAGTCAGATTCTTCTACTTTGCGCCCTAGCAATGGAATCAGCGCAGGTCTGCCGTGGAGCCCGGACATCTGCTTCTTAGAGCATCACAGCTGATGTGCCGGCCCTCAAGCGGGCTTCTCGGGACCCCGGTTCTTCTGGGCCAGTGTGGAGTGATGTGTGCCCCTGGGTGAGAACCACCTGGTCTCCTGGGCCTCTGCTCTGTGCCAGGTGGGGGCCAGGTGATGGACTGCAGGGCGGCCCCCACCCTGTGAAACCCAAGGTCTGGTTGAATACATCATCTCTAGCTCAAGAAAGGCGTTCTGAGACAGCAAGCCTGGTCCGCCCCACGTGTCTGAGGCTCTGCTCTAAGGGGCCCCTGCCCACCCTGGGGGGCTGCAGTGTGTCTGGGTGAGCACTGACTTCTGAGCCTCGCTGCCTGGACTGGCACTGGCTCTACTGCTGACTCCCTGTGTGGCCTCATATGATGCACTAAGCCTTTCTGTGCTTCTGTTTGCTCACCTGTCAACTGGGGCAGTGATGGCGTCCCGCTGGGGTTGTCTGAGTCTGGGAATGCGTGAGAGGTGTTCGACGCAGACCGTGGAACAAGTTAAGCCCCTAAAAAGTGTTTTTGTTGCCCCCTTATCTTTTCTGTCCTTTGTCTGTGGGGTAATAATTTCCTGTTACTGCTTTGATGAACGAGCCCACAGTGTGGTGGCATAAAACAGTAGAACTCCTCCACCCCACAGTTCGTGGAGTCAGCAATTCAGAAGCGACTTAGCTGGCTGCCCTGGGGTTGCAGGTGAGCTGATGCCAGGGCTGGGCTCATCTGAAGGTTTGACCAGGGCCAGAGGGCCTGCCTCCTGGGCGGCCCCCTCAGGGGCATGCAGTCAGCCCCTTCCACGCAGGCAGGACCTGCCGCTCACACGTCCTTGTGATGTGGCCATCCTGGGAGCAGAGCCAGGCAGAAGCCGCCCTTTCTGTGACCCAGCCTTGACAATCACATAGCACATTTCTGCAAGGCTGTTCCTCAGATGCAGCGACCAAGTCCAGGCCACAGTCAGAAAGGGAAGGAGGACCCCTCCACCTTTTGTGGGGAGGGGCGGAAGCGTTTCGGGCCCATTTCTAAACCACGACCAGAGCTCTTGTCCCCACGGTGTCTGAGGAGCCAAGGGCCCAGTGTCCGGGAGAGGTGACTTCTAATGCTCCAGATTGAGAACGTCCAAGGGTGGTGGGAGTGACACTGGCATCGGTGGCCCCTGAGTGCTGTTCAGGCAGCGCCTGCAAATCCCCGAGAGGCGGAGGGCGCGGGTCTCCATGGAGGGCGCTCCATGGAGTCGGGACAGTGGGTTTCCCGGGAGGTTGGGGTGGGCGTCCATGGAGAGCCTTGCTCTGAGTGTAAGAATGGCCGCAGTGGGGGCAGCCGGCGGCGTGGAACAGGGGCCGCCCTGGGAATGTGGAGGGCCAGCTGGCACCACTCCAGAGCCTGCCCCTGTGCCGGCCATGGGAGTGCACTCGGTGCCCTTCCAGAGGGCCAAGTCAGGGGCTGGCAGCGCCGCCAGCCTGACTGCCAGGGTTTCCCCTCCACCCGGGGGCTACAGGTTCCCCCCTCCACG
>NW_012107474.1:1784817-1788219 GCF_000951045.1 Mandrillus leucophaeus | reverse complement strand
GTTTGCGGTGTGGTGTGTGTGGTTTGCGGTGCGCTGTGGTATGTGGTGTGTGTGGGGTTTGCGGTGTCCTGTGTTGTGTGGTGTGTGTGGGGTTTGGGTGCGCTGTGGTATGTGGTGTGTGTGTGGTTTGCGGTGCGTTTTTGTGTGTGGTTTGTGTGTGGATTGCAGTAGGTGTGTGGTTGGCAGTGTGGTGTGTGGTGTGTGGGGTTTGGGGTGTGTGTGTTGTGTGTGGGTTTTGCAGTGTGGTGTGTGGTGTGTGTGGTTTGCGGTGCGCTGTGGTGTGTGGTGTGTGTGGGGTTTCTGGTGCGCTGTGGTGTGTGGCGTGTGTGGTTTGCAGTGGGTGTGTGGTTTGCGGTGTGATGTGTGGGGTTTGCGGTGTGTGTGTTGTGTGTGCGGTTTGCAGTGTGGTGTGTGGTGTGTGTGGGGTTTCTGGTGCACTGTGGTGTGTGGCGTGTGTGTGGTTTGCGGTGCGCTGTGGTGTGTGGTGTGTGTGGTTTGCGGTGCACTGTGGTGTGTGGGGTGTGTGTGGTTTGCGGTGTGGTGTGTGGGGTTTGCAGTGCGCTGTGGTGTGTGTGTGGTTTGCGATGCGCTGTGGTGTGTGGTGTGTGTGGGGTTTGCGGTGTCCTGTGTTGTGTGGTGTGTGTGGGGTTTGGGTGCGCTGTGGTATGTGGTGTGTGTGTGTGGGGTTTGCGGTGCACTGTGGTGTGTGGTGTGTGTGGGGTTCGCGGTGTGGTGTGTGGGGTTTGCAGTGCGGTGTGTGTGGTTTACGGTGCGCTGTGGTGTGTGTGTGGTTTGTGGTGCGCTGTGTGTGGTGTGTGTGGTTTGTGGTGCGCTGTGGTGTGTGGTGTGTGTGGTTTGCGGTGCACTGCGGTGTGTGGTGTGTGTGTGGTTTGCGGTGCGCTGTGGTGTGTGGTGTGTGTGTGGTTTGCGGTGCACTGTGGTGTGTGGTGTGTGTGTGGTTTGCGGTATGCTGTGTTGTGTGGTGTGTGGGGTTTGCAGTGTGCTGTGCAGCATGTGTGTTTGAGCGTGAGGCATGTGAAGGGTGTGCAGTGAGCAGTACCCCGGTGTTCCCGTGGGGGTGTAGGCGTGGCCACCCTGACGCTGTCCCTGTCCCTGTCTTTGCAGGACGGCTGTCCTCAGTGAGGGGCCGTGCACCCGCTCCTGAGCAGCGCCATGGGCCTGCTGGCCTTCCTGAAGACCCAGTTCGTGCTGCACCTGCTGGTCGGCTTCGTCTTCGTGGTGAGCGGTCTGGTCATCAACTTCGTCCAGCTGTGCACGCTGGCGCTCTGGCCGGTCAGCAAGCAGCTCTACCGCCGCCTCAACTGCCGCCTCGCCTACTCGCTCTGGAGCCGTGAGTGTCTGCTGGGCCAGTCCCCGCCACCCGGGGCTCCTGTAGGGGCGGCGCGGGACCATGGACGGGGCAGTCGTGGGCTCTCAGGCCGGAAGTGAGGGCTGTGCGGGAGGCGCTGAGGCCATCTGGCTGGCAGGCTATAGAAAGGCCACCTCTTTTCCTTAGCTTGAGCTGTGTGATGTGCCAGTCTGACCATTCTGACCCACAGCAATGGCAGCTTCCCACAGTTTACCAGAGCATATGGGAATCTTTAAACAAACAAAAGTAAAGAGAGAGTTGAGTTCTGTTCACCCGTTACCAAGCTCCAACAGCTCCCTACACGGCCCCTCGTGTGTCCCGCTCACACTGCACCAACACCGGAGCATGCTGAAGTGTATTTCAGCATGCATCCCTGAAAGAAAAGGCGTCCTACCTCCCTGCACATCAAACACATGTGTAGCTGTGTGTCTGTCCGTATGTGCTTCTGTGGGTGTGTGTGTATTTATACATAGAGAAACCAGTCTTTACCTGTCACGTGGACAGAGACTCAGAGGCTTGGTGACAACACCCACCGTGGACGGGTAACTGCTCACGCCAGGTGTGGTGGGGATGTGAACAGCCACATCTCTGGAGGGTGGTTTGTCAGTGGCTGTCAACAGTTTAAGTGGTTGCAATCTACAACTCAGCAATTCCACAGACATGCAACCTACAGAGACATGTGCAAAAGTGTGCAACGGGACAGGTGTTTTCATTTTATCACAGGTATCCTCATTATTGTATTATTTTTATATTAGTACAAAACTGGCAGCAACCTAAGCACCTGTCACTGGAGACTAATTATGCCGCACCCATACAGGGACCCTCTGCGGCCATCATGGAGAGCCTTCATCTTACACGTACAGTTTTAAGTGAAAAAGAAAGTATACAACAAAGTCCATAGTATGCTATGATTCATTTTGTTTCTTAAGAAAGGACACTGTGTGTGTGGTGTGTACATGTGTAGAAAAATCCCAGAAGGGGCTGGGCACGGTGGCTCATGCCTGTAATCCCAGCACTTTGAGAGGCCGAGGCAGGTGGATCTCCTGAGGTCAGGAGTTCAAGACCAGCCTGGGCAACATGGTGAAACCCCATCTCTACTAAAAATACAAAAAATTAATCCCAGCACTTTGAGAGGCTGAGATGGTGGATCACAAGGTCAGGAGCTCGAGACCATCCTGGCTAACATGGTGAAACCCCATCTGTACTAAAAATAAAAAAAAAAAATGAGTCAGGTGCGGTGGTGGGTGCCTGTAGTCCCAGCTACTCGGGAGGCTGAGGCAGAAGAATGGCGTGAACCCGGGAAGCGGCGCTTGCAGTGAGCCGAGATCATGCCACTGCACTCCAGCCTGGGCGACAGAGCGAGACTCTGTCTCAAAAAATAATAATAATTAATTATTAATTTTTAAAAATTAGCTGAGCATGGTAGCGCATGCCTGTAATCCCAGCTACTCGAGAGGCTGAGGCAGGAGAACTGCTTGAACCTGGGAGGTGGAGGTTGCAGTGAGCCGAGATCACACCAGCCTGGGCAATAGAGCAGGACTCTGTCTTAAAAAAAAAGAAAAATCTCGGAAGGATGCCCGAGAAAACTGCGTGGTGCTGATATCCAGGGAGTGGGGAAAGGAGGGGATTCTTACGTTTTATTTCACACTCTCATGCTGTTTCCATGTTTTTGCATGAGTGCCTGTCCACTTTGTTTCATATGGGAAAGGGTGAGCCCAGCTGTAAACACTTTGTCTCATATGGGAAACCTTGGGTCCCAGATACACTTTGTTTCTATGGGAAACAGTGAGCACATACACACTTTGTCTCATATGGGAAATGGTGGGCCTGTAACCTTGTCTCCACGATCTCCTTCCAATTCTGGAGCCGGTAGCACTGCTGAAAAGGCTGTTTATGTCAGCTAACTTTTTTTTTTTTTTGAGACGGAGTCTCGCTCTGTCACCCAGGCTGAAGTGCAGTGGTGCGATCTCAGCTCACTGCAAGCTCCGCCTCCTGGGTTCACGCCATTCTCCTGCCTCAGCCTCCTGAGTAGG
>NW_012107474.1:1781508-1782562 GCF_000951045.1 Mandrillus leucophaeus | reverse complement strand
CCACGCGGGGGTCGCGGGTTTCCCCCTCCACCGGGGGCCGCGGGTTCCCCCTCCACATGGGGGTCACAGGGCCGCTCAGTAGCAGGCTGCTGAGAGTGGGGGTCTGCCAGCTTCCCCGCTGAAACTGAGACGTGCGTAGAAGGAAAGGGGGAGCCGGTGGAGCCCGTGGGGAGTCGCTCCTTTTGTGCGGGAAACCAGAGCAGAAATCTTTCAAGCTTAAAATACGCACCCGAGTGTGGGAGTGAAAAGCATTGATTCCCACACAGAGGGGTTCGTGAGGCCTCCTGGCTTTGTTTGCAGAGATTTATTGTGCAATTTGGATCTTTTAAATGAGATACTAAATCAAATAAAAATTATGGTGCCTTCACCTTGAGTTAATCACTCTCAATATTTGGGTGTATTTCTTCTAGTCTTTTCGTTTTTCTTTCTGGTTTGCATGGAAGAGTGTGTGTGTGTGAGCGTGGCATGTTTATGCCTGTGGTGTGTGTTGTGTGAGACTGTGGTGCATATGAGTGTGCTTGGGGTGGGGGGATGTGTTGCAGTGTGTGGTGTGTGGTACAAAGTGTGTGTGTGTGGCATGTGTGTGGTTTGCAGTGTGCTGTGTTTGTGGCGTGTGTGTGGTTTGTGGTGTATGTGGTGTGTATGTGGTTTATGGTGTGGTGTGGTATATATAGTGTGTGTGTGGTGTGTGTGGCATGTTTGTGGTGTGTGGGGTTTGTGGTGTGGTGTGTGGCGTGTGTGTGGTTTGCAGTGCGCTGTGGTGTGGTGTGTGTGGGGTTTGTGGTGCGCTGTGTTTTGTGACGTGTGTGGGGTTTGTGGTGTGGTGTGTGGTGTGTGGGGTTTGCGGTGTGGTGTGGGGTTTGTGGTGCACTGTGGTGTGTGGAGTGTGTGGGGTTTGCGGTGTGCTGTGGTGTGTGGCGTGTGTGTAGTTTGCGGTGTGGTGTGTGGTGTGTGGGGTTTGCGCTGTGGTATGTGGTGTGTGTGGGGTTTGCGGTGTCCTGTGTTGTGTGGTGTGTGTGGGGTTTACAGTGTGCTGTGGTGTGTGGCGTGTGTG
>NW_012107474.1:1772197-1778218 GCF_000951045.1 Mandrillus leucophaeus | reverse complement strand
CCGGCTAGTTTTTTGTATTTTTAGTAGAGACAGGGTTTCACTGTGTTAGCCAGGATGGTCTCGATCTCCTGACCTCATGATCCGCCCGTCTCAGCCTCCCAAAGTTCTGGGATTACAGGCTTGAGCCACCACGCCCGGCCGAAACTGGCTTTTTAATGCATTTCTGGGCTCACAGTAAGGAAAGAAAAACCTCTCAGCTCCACCCTTCCACCAATCCCTTTAGCAAAAAACAGGGTGTGTGTGCGAAAATGGAACGTCAGCACTGCCCTTGAGGAGCCTCACCCTTGGGCAGCTGTAACAGAGGGAGCTGAAGCTAAACCAGGACTCTTGAGCGAGGCCATGAGACGAGCTAGGTTAACACCGTGGGTCTCAGCAGAGGCAAACGAAAGTACACTCTGGGGAAAGTCTCTCATTTAGGCCTGAAGAATCCCACAGATTAAGAAAAATTAAATAGGAGTTCATAATCGAGAATGACAATGTAAACAGCAGATGTAGACCAAAGACCACCCAAAGTACCCCGACTTGAAAAAGAACCAAGTAGAACTGCTATCAATGAAAACTGTTGATATTTTAAAGCAAAAACTTACGGATGGATTTTGTATCAGATTAGACACAGTTAATGAGAGAATGGGTACACCAGACATCAATGTGAAGAAATCATCCATTGACCACAAAGGAGATGAAAAATGTGAAATAGGACTGAAAAGATGTAAGGACAGAATGAGAAGCTTCATAAAATAGGGCTTTGGCCCCCACCCCCAAAGGAGAGAACAGGAGAAGCCGCGTAGGAAGAGAGGATACCTGAGGACCTCCTGAACTGAGGAAGGTACGATTCTGCAGTTACAGGGAGCCCATGTACACCAAGCAGGGCAAATGCACAGAAATCCACACCTAGGCAGGCCCTGGGGCATCACAGACCATCAGAGACAAGGAGGAGCCCGGCATAGTGGCTCACGCCTCTAATCCCAGCACTCTGGGAAGCTGAGGCAGGAGGATCACTTGAGGTCAGGAGTTTGAGATCAGCCTGGCCAACATGGTGAAAACCTGTCTCTACTAAAAATACAAAAATTAGCTGAGCCTGGTGGCACGTGTCTAATCCCGGCTACTTGGGCAGTTGAGGCAGGAGAATCGTTTGAACATGGGTAGTGGAGGTTGCAGTGAGCCAAGATTGCATCACTGCACTCAGCCTGGGTGACAGTGAGACTCTGTCTCAAAAAAAGATGAGGAGGTCCTCAAATCCCCAGAGAGGAAAGCTGGAGAACCACGCTAGATGGTCAGCAGTGAGGCCGACAGCAGATTTCTCATGGCAGGCAGCAGTGGTGGGAGACGGTGGAAGGTCCTCAATGTGCTGGAAAATGGCCAACCTAGCACTCTGTGTCGTTCAAGAGTGCAAATGAAATAAAAAGTGGTGCATTCCAAAAAAATGAGAACTTTTACTGCCCATAGATCTTCACTTAAATATTTTTTAAGGATGTGTTTCAGTAAGAACAAAAATTATAAAAGTAGGGTTTAATTTTCAAGAAAGAATAGTAGCCAAAGAAATTAGGAGGTGGATGAATCTAAACCCTATGTAAACTAAAAACTATGCCTGGCGGGGTGTGGTGGCTCACGCCTCTAATCCCAGTACTTTGGGAGGCTGAGGCAGGTGGATCACCTGAGGTCAGGAGTTCAAGACCAGCCTGGTCAACACGGTGAAACACCATCTCTATTAAAAATATGAAAATTAGCCTGGCATGGTGGGGGGCACCTATGATCCCAGCTACTCGGGAGGCAGAGGCAGGAGAATCACTTGAACCTGGGAGGTGGAGGCTGCAGTGAGCTGAGATTGCACCACTGCACTCCACCTTGGGTGACAGAGCGAGACTCTGTCTCAAAAAAAATAAAATAAATAAATAAATAAATAAATAAACAAACAACGATGCCCAAATTGTGAGGTTGGAGAAAGGCAGGTCTGAAACGGTGGGCAGCATAGCCCAGGTATCAGGACCAGAGTATCCAAGGTGGGGTACTCTGTGTTTGTCAGGAAGCGCATTCAGATTTTTTTTTTTTTTTTTTGAGGTGGAATCTTGATCTGTTGCCCAGGCTGGAATGCAGTGGTGCAATCTCAGCTCACTGCAACCTCCACTTCCCAAGTTCTAGAAATTCTCTTGCCTCAGCCTCCCGAGTAGCTGATATTACAGGTGCCTGCCACCACACTTAGCTAATTTATTTTTATTTTTATTTTTATTAGAGATAGTGTTTCACCATGTTGCCCAGGCTGGTCTCAAACTCCTGACCTCGGGTGATCCACCCGCCTCGGCCTCCCAAAGTGCTGGGATTACAGGCGTGAGCGCCCAGCCCAGGTTCAGATTTTAATGGTAACTTTGTTAAGTATAGGATAGGAATAAAGAGAGATCAAACATAACTTCCAAAGTATTAGAAAAAGATGAAGAAAGAAAAGGCAAATCTCTTTTTTTTAATGCAAGAAAATAGAAACTAGAAAAAAGCATTAAAATAAGGAATATTGAGGTATACATTAAGAAGATCAATATAAAATTCCCAGATATTTGGAATGACCACAAATACACAAGAAAAGCACCTCAGTAAAAACAAAAGTAATCGGCCTCTCCATCTGCTGGGCTTGTGTGGGTGTGTGAATTCCCTCTATGACTCGTTGGATTTGGGATTTTCTTCACTTAGATGTATTTCCATGAATACGTTTGTGGGAGCCCTTCTCCAGTCAGAGCTATGTGGAAGCTTTTTCCAGTTCAGTGGCGTATGGTGAGAGCAGACATCACAGTGGCTTTGTCGCTGTTTGTTTTTGAGACAGAGTCTTGCTCTGTTGCTCAGGCTGGCGTGCAGTGGTGTGATCTTGGCTCCCTGCAACCTCCACCTCCTGGGCTCAAGCAGTCCTCCCACCTCAGCCTCCTGAGTCGCTTAGACCACAGGTGTGCACCACCATGCCCAGCTAATTTTGTACTTTTTGTAGAGACAGGGTTTTGCCATGTTGCCCAGGCTGGTCTCGACCTCCTAGGCTCCTGTGATCCTCCTGCCTCAGCCTGCTGGGCTGCTGGGATTACAGGCATGAGCCACCGCACCAGCCACAGTGTTTTTTAATGACTCTGAACCACTGTTTTATTTTCTTTATTCCTATTCTCGTTCTTAATGCTGGGTACCTTCTTGCTGCCCATTTTGAACTCACTGCCAGTGTGTCTCTGCTGTCATCTGACCTGCCGAGCTATAGGTGCTGGGGCGAAGGGTGCAGGTTTGGAGCCGTTTAAAGAGCCTGGCCCAGGCTCCTCCCTCCCTGCGGACCTCGGTCAGGGCTTCAGTGTCTAAACCTCAACTTTCTCATCTGCAGAGCACAGACAAAACCAGCTGCCTTTGGGCTGTATTATAAAGCCTAAATCAGCATGCGCAGCAGGTGCACAGCAATGCGTGATAAATTGTTAGTATTATTGGGTGAATTTTAGTTTGTTTGTTTGTTTGTTTGTTGTTGTCTGTTTTTTGTTTTTTGGTTTTTTTTTGAGACAGAGTCTCTCTGTTGCCCTGGCTGGAGTGCAGTGGCGCGATCTCAGCTCACTTCAACCTCCATCTTCTGAGGTTGAGGTGATTCTCATGCCCCAGTCCCCCGAGGAGCTGGGATTACAGGTGCCTGCCACCACACCCAGCTCATTTTTGTATTTGTAAGTAGAGATGGGCTTTTGCCATGCTGCCGCAGCTGGTCTTAAATTCCTGGCCTCAAGTGAGCCTCCTGTCTTGGCCTCCCAAAGTGCTGCGATTACAGGTTTGAGCCACTGCACCCAGCCAGAATTTTAGATTTTTTAATATCAGTGGTTGAAAAATAGGCTACGTCTGGCTTACTCATTGTGCTTTAGGGAAGCATATATTTGAGTGAAGGAAGTGATGAAAGGAATTTCATGTCGGGCCCAGGAGCCGCCCACCCTGCAAGACAGTTCACAGATGCCCACTCTGACAGCTGTCTGCAGTTAGCCAGCGTCGGCCGAGGGGTCCTGAGATCTGCTGAAGGCTGCCCTCGCATGCCAACGGCAAGGGAAAAGGGCTACCTGCCCCTGGGCTTGCCACAGGTGACCTTTGGATGGGACCATTGTCCAGACAGCACAGCTTGTCCCTCCAGAACACTCATGGGGCGTGTGCCTGTGTCTGGCTGGCTGTGTGGGCTCTCGTTCAGTTCATTCCTCCTCTCCAGCCCTCACCGGGCTTGACCCTAAAGGCAGAGGTCTCGAGCACTTGCCAGGGGCAAGCCAGTGGTTGGGGTGCCCCTGCCAGGCCAGGCCTGCTGTGGGGCTTGGTTAGCAGGTCTTCTCCCCGCACACAGGACTTCCTCCCGCCCACTGCCTCTGCCCACAGGCGACCTTTGTCTTTTAAAGGAATTGGGGTACCTTGGTGCCCCCACAAACCCTGAGTTCCCTCTCTCCTTTCTGCGTCCTTTCTGCTTGCCTGCGTGTGCACACAGCGTCGTGACCTCTGGGAAGACACTTCCCTGCGCCTGCACACTGTGTGCAGGCGTCTCTGGCCATCCTGGGCTGAGCTGCGTGATCTCGGGGAGCGGCCCCTTGTTCACCCGTACAGGATGTCTTTGGAATTGGTCTCTAGTGTCCTTTATAAATAACTGGTATAAAAGAAGCCCAGGGCGATGGCCTTGCAGACAGCCCACACTTCAGAGCTGGGCTGGTGTCCAGCGCAGGAAACCTGCGGCCGTCCTGAGCTGGAAGCCGCATCCTGGTTCTGTGAGGCCGTCCTTCCCGGACGACTGGCTGGGGGGCACGAGACTCCGGCGGCCGACAACACGCCCACCTGCTTGGCCTCCCTCTTGTCCTTCCCTACACGGCCCTCTGAACGGGACTCATCCCTCTGAGGCCTGCGTGTGACAAAGATGTGTGGTTCTCACCATGGAACTCTTCAGTCCTGCACTTCTCCTGAAGGTGAATGAGGGCGTCCCGGAGTCCCCATCAGGAGACAGACAATGCCGTGTTCCCAGCGTCCCCAGAGTCCCCACAGGCGCGCAGGTCTCCTGCCTGCAAACAGAGTTCCCAGCCACGGGCCCCCCCCCCACGGCACTCCTGGGAAGCCCACGAGGCCGGAGCCAGGGGAAGGGACCGAGGGAGGAGGCTCCAAGACCGCGTGAGTGGGCGGGGGACAAGCACCCAAAGCAGGGACTGGCACCCCTCACATGCCAGCACCCACGGGGTCAGGTGCGCCCTGCTGTCTCTGGGGGCCCTGCAGGCCTCTGGCCGCCTGCCCAGCAGCAAGCCCCGTAGGGCACTCCCAGTCAGCCTTCCTGGGGGTGGGCTAGACCTCACATGACCTTTTTTAAAATATGGAAAACCAGTGTAACCCCAAAGCAAGTTTTAGGAGAAAGTGTAATTCCTATTACTCGATCATCTATAATTCCATTCCACTCAGCGCTTTGCGTTTTCTCCCACTGTCTGTTCTGCGGACATGAGTGGTTGTATTCTGCTTCCTAATCATCTAGCAACATTTTTCATCTTCCTGCACGTCTCGGGGGTGTGGCTGTGCAGTACTCGGCCACACCAAGGCGCACGTGAGCATCGTAATTGGGCGTAAAGATCAGTGTCTCCGTGCAGAGTGGCACTTCTCCCCTTTTCTGCTGCTACCTTCTGTCTGTCTCCTCCCAACAGTTGCTTAGAGAAGGTCGTTGTAATTTCATAAAACATGCTCAATGTAAGTCATCAAAACTCATGTTTAGCAGAGACTTCCGCTCTGGATGAAAATAGCGTAGGTGTCTCCTGCGGGCGCTCCCCGACCATCCCAGGAGGAGGGGTCCCACCGGTGCCGACGCCCTCCCTCTGTCCACAGAGCTGGTCATGCTGCTGGAGTGGTGGTCCTGCACGGAGTGCACGCTGTTCACGGACCAGGCCACGGTGGAGCGCTTCGGGAAGGAGCACGCGGTCATCATCCTCAACCACAACTTCGAGATCGACTTCCTCTGTGGGTGGACCATGTGTGAGCGCTTCGGAGTGCTGGGGGTGAGCGGGGGCCCGGGGAGGGCCGGGGGTG
>NW_012107474.1:1765644-1771816 GCF_000951045.1 Mandrillus leucophaeus | reverse complement strand
GGGGACCCGGGGAGGGCTGGGGCTGAGCGGGGTGGGGTGGTCCCAGGGTAGGGCTAAGGGTGAGTGGCGGGGGGTCCCAGGGAGGGCTGGGGGTGAGCAGGGGTCCTGGGGAGGACTGGGGTTGAGCGAGGGTCCTGGGGAGGGCTGGAGGTGAGCAGGGGGGACCCAGGAGGGCTGGGGGTGAGCGGGGGGTGTCCCAGGGAGAGGCTAGGGTGAGCCATGGGGGTCTCAGGGGAGTTGCTGAGAGTGGCAGGGGTCCCAGGGAGGAGCTAGGGGAGTAGGGGGGTGCCAGGGGTGAGCAGGAGGGCCCTGCAGGGGGAGGTATTGGGTAGAGCAGTGGGGGTCCCATCAGAGGAGCTGGGGGAGACTTGGGGTTCCCAGGGAAAGGGCTGGGGGAGCAGGGGAGTCCGTGGCGAGGTGCTGGAGAGGCCCCTGGGGTCCGAGTCCCTGAGTGTTCCTCCTGGGGCGTCTCTTTGAGCTGGGCAGTGGTTCCTGGCTGCTTGAGGGGCCCTGGCCCGCAGGGCCTCAGCTGTCCCCGAGCTGTGCCCTCCTTTCTCATCATGGCCTTTGCCTTTGAGATGACCCCACCTGCATCCCCGCAGAACCACTTCCATTAGCTAAGCTGCCTCGGATGAAACCTAAACTACTCCCCGATGCTGGCAGAGGAATTTCGTTGCAGTCAGAGCCCCTGTGTGAGGCAGCACCCCCAGGCCACCCCCAGGAAGCCTGGTACCCTCTGCATCGGGCTCACCCACCCTCCCTGAGGCCCCCCCAGCCAAGCCTGAGCCTCAGTTTCCTCATTTCTGGGGCGGCCCACTCGCTCTCAGAAGCCAAGTCCTCATTCACAACAGACCCCCTGAGCCACAAAACCGTGACTCCCAGAGCAACACCACACAGGAGCTGGGTGCGCCGGGAGCCTGGCCAAGCCCCTGGCCTCTGTCTGATGCTGAAGTGCCCGGTGCCCCTCCTTCTCCTCCCTCCAGAGCTCCAAGGTCCTCGCTAAGAAGGAGCTGCTCTACGTGCCCCTCATCGGCTGGACGTGGTACTTTCTGGAGATCGTGTTCTGCAAGCGGAAGTGGGAGGAGGACCGGGACACAGTCATCGAAGGGCTGAAGCGCCTGTCCGACTACCCTGAGTACATGTGGGTGAGTGCGCAGAGCGGCCTGACACTCTGCGTGCTGGGAGGCGGCCACGCCCACTCCTGACGCACCACTGCCCGCGTCCCAGGCTGGAAACCCCAGGAGAGCCTCTGCTCTGGGGCACTGTTTCCAGAGCTCCCCATCTGAGCTGCAGGCGTGGAGGCTTCTCTTGGGCCACCTCCCTGCTGTTCACCGAAATCCCAGCTCTGACCAGGCCATCCTAAGGGGACCTGGCGGGGGAGGGGCAGGGCAGGGTGCCCCCAGCGAGCCCTGGCTGTGCCTGCCCTGCTCAGTATGCGTCCCCATCCCTTTTTCTGTCCCTTCTTCCTGGTCTGTATTGGAAAATGGGCTGCCTGTGCTGTTAGCATTTCTGGGGTTTTTTTTTTTGGTTTTTTGGTTTGTTTTGTTTTAAGATGGAGTCTTGCTCTGTCACCCAGGTTGGAATTCTATGGTGCAATCTCGGGTCACTGCAACCTCCACCTCCCAGGTTCAAGCAATTCTCCTGTCTCAGCCTTCCAAATAGCTGAGATTACAGGGGCACGCTACCAC
Source organism: Mandrillus leucophaeus (assembly GCF_000951045.1). Taxonomy (NCBI): domain Eukaryota; kingdom Metazoa; phylum Chordata; class Mammalia; order Primates; family Cercopithecidae; genus Mandrillus; species Mandrillus leucophaeus. The sequence goes on along the minus strand of NW_012107474.1, from coordinate 1,770,128 downwards.
ACTTGGCTAATTTTTTGTATTTTTACTAGAGATGGGGTTTCACCATGTTGGCCAGGCTGGTCTCAAACTCCTGACCTCAGGTGATCCACCCACCTCAACCTCCCAAAGTGCTGGGATTATAGGCATGAGCCAACTTGCCAGCCTGCTGTTAGCATTTCTTTTTTTTATTTTGATATGGAGTCTTACTCTGTCGTCCAGGCTAGAGTGCAGTGGCATGATCTCAGCTCACCACAACCTCTGCCTCACGGGTTCCAGTAGTTCTCCTCCCTCAGCCCCCTCACCGGGATTACAGGCGCACACCACCACGACCAGCTAATTTTTGTGTTTTAGTAGAGATGGGGTTTCACCATGTTGGCCAGGCTGGTCTCGAACACCTGACCTCATGATCTACCCGCCTTGGCCTCCCAAAGTGCTGGAATTATAGGGTTGAGCCACCGTGCCTGGCCTGCTGTTAACATTTCTAACTCACGCTGTGGCAAGTGGATGAAACCCTCTCTGTTTTCACACTGATCAGAGGCTGCTGCCCCGACACACCTTCATGTCTCATTTCTTTCTGGAAAGTTCTTTCTGGAGATCTCTCCTGTGTGAGTGAACATGTGTGATTGGAGTGCAGACTCTGGCCCTAGAATAAAAGAACCTTTCAGTCCTAACCCATGCTGCTCGCTAAAGCAAGATTTCCACAAATTCAGCCACAACCTTTGGTACCTGTCAGAGAGGCAGGTGTGGCCTGGACATGCGCCTGCCCCAGCTGCTCTGCAGGGTGACCCTCTGTCTCCGTGTCGATCCTAGTTTCTCCTGTACTGCGAGGGGACACGCTTCACAGAGACCAAGCACCGTGTCAGCATGGAGGTGGCGGCTGCTAAGGGGCTTCCCGTCCTCAAGTACCACCTGCTGCCGCGGACCAAGGGCTTCACCACTGCGGTCAAGTGCCTCCGGGGGACAGGTAGGCCCCAGACTGCCCGAGCCGGGGCCACCGCTGCGCTCACGGAAAATAGTGATTTCTTAAAAAAAAAAAAAAAAAAAAAAAAAGAATAGTGCATTCCATGTGAAACACAGGAGAGCGAAAGTGAGAAAGGAATCAAGTGAGGGGGTTGGCACCACAAGGTTCCCGCGTCAGGTTTTGAGGTGATAAAATGCTAATTCATGAGAAACAATTAAAATAATAAAAAATACATAATGTAAAACCTTATGAAGGGGAAATAATCATTATTATATCCTATTAATCCGAAAGGAGTCGAAATAAAAGAAAGGGACAAAGAACAGAAAACAGCCAGACAGCAGGGGTCAGATAGCAGGGTCCAGACAGCAGGGTCCAGACAGCAGGGTCCAGACAGCAGAGGCCAGACAGCAGGGGTCAGACAGCAGAGGCCAGACAGCAGAGGCCAGACAGCAGGGGCCAGACAGCAAGGGTCAGATAGCAGAGGTCCAGACAGCAGGGGTCAGGGGTCAGACAGCAGAGGTCCAGACAGCAGGGGTCAGACAGCAGAGGTCCAGACAGCAGAGGTCAGACAGCAGAGGTCAGACAGCAGAGGCCAGACAGCAGAGGCCAGACAGCAGGGTCCCACTCACAGCGTCAGTACCCGTGGGAAACGTCAGCCACTAAGTGCCCTCCCCAGCAGAGGAGAACGAGGCAAAAAGAGGGAAAGAAAACTTGGAGAAGAGGTCCCGGCGTGTTCTCCCCAGGACGGGGCCAGGCCCCTGGCATATTCTCTCCAGGATGGGCCGGGTCCCAGGTGGAACCTGCATTTCCCTCTGGCAGTGACCGTGCAGCCGCCCGGGCTGGGTCACCCACCCTCCCGTCTCCTCCCACAGTCGCAGCTGTCTATGACGTAACCCTGAACTTCAGAGGAAACAAGAACCCGTCCCTGCTGGGGATCCTCTACGGGAAGAAGTACGAGGCGGACATGTGCGTGAGGTGAGGCCAGACCCTGCGACTCTTGGGCCGCCCCCCATACCTTCCTGAGTTTGCACTGGGCAGAGGCCAGGAGGGCGGCTGGGTCCAGGCGCCATGTCCCACAGTCCCACGGTGGGGAACCCACACGGAAGGCCCGTCTGCAGCCCTGCCCCACTAAACAGACACGGGAGAGGCCCTGCAGGACTCGTCCGGGGCTCGGGATGCAGGCCACAGAGAGGACACGGAGACACGGGGGATGCGTGGGGAGACTCACCGTTGCCCACAGTGTGTTTTGTTCCTTTGGGGACATCGTTGACCTGGCATTGGGGGCCACCTCCGTCCTCTCCTTCTGCCTTCTTGGGAAGCCCCTGCAGTTCCCTCTGTAAGACGCTCTGTCCCTTCCCGGGCCTGGTCTCAAACCCCACTGGGCTCCATAAGTCTCCTGGGTCCCGCAGTCACACGACCTGGGGAGCATGTGGTGCTGACTTCTCACCCAGGGGTGAAACCCAGGCAGGTCTCTTGGTGGGCAGGACGGGACCCCCTGCAGAGCCTCTGGCCTGAAGCAGCACTGGTGATGGGAGTGGCTTTCTGCTGGCCCTGGCGATGGCAGCCCCAGCACGCGAGGGACCATAGTGTCTGAAGGAGACAGTGGTGAAGGGAGAGGAAGAACCTGTTTGATTTTTTTTTTTTTTCCCTTGGAGACGGAGTTTCACCCTGTCAGCCAGGCTGGAGTGCAGTGGCTCAATCTTGGCTCACTGCAACCTCCACCTCCCCGGTTCAAGCGATTCTCCTGCCTCAGCCTCCTGAGTAGCTGGGGTTACAGGTGCCCGCCACCACGCCTGGCTAATTTTTTATTTTTTTAGTAGAGACGGGGTTTTACCATATTGTCCAGGCTGGACTTGAACTCCTGACCTCCGGTGATCTGCCCACCTTGGCCTCCCAAAGTCCTGGGATTACAGGCGTGAGCCACCACGTTGGGCCAAAGAGCCTTTTTTAAACCCCGTCTTGAGAGTTGGGGCTTCCGTGCTATGGGGCGCCAGTCCTGTCCCAATGAAATAAAACAGGAGTGGTGTGTCCAGACCCCAGGAGGAGCCTGGGGCTTGCTCTGAAGGGTACTAACGGCTTTCCCCCGGGCAGCATGTCTCTTTCCCCACAGTCAGGGCTGTGGGTGCCGCCACTGAGCCATTGCTGCCCTTGGACTCTCCAGGCTTCTCTGGCTTACATAGAAGAGAAAATCCACCCAGAAATCCTATTGACTTAAAGCCCAGGTTGAGGTTGTGACCTTAATTCCAGCATAAATCATCATTTCAGGCAGACTTTTGAGGCACGAAGAAACTGCGCTGGATGGCCCTTGTTGAGCTTGTCAGTCTCTGGTTTCATTCAAGTGTGTGCAGAAAGGCAAGGCCCTCCTTGCCTGGTAAAGCTGCACAGAGCTGTCACTATATGCGTTTCCATATTTGCAGTCCAACCACAGCCTACTGGGCGTGTGTCCTGGTCAGCCTAGCCTGCCCATGGTGGCTACAGGCCCTCTACATTCTAATCGCGAGAACCTGAGCACATACAAATTAAACAAAGCAAAACACACCACCACCCAGTTCTTCTGGCCACACTCTAGAAGGTTTCCAGAAAGGGTTTGTGAACATAAACACAAGCTAGGTCACACTCCCTTCTGAAGTTCAAGGACTGGCTAATTAGAGGCGGAGGCGCTCTTCTCCTGACCTGGCGTGAGTGAGACCATGAGTGGAGAGTTCTCTCCCTTATGTGCCTAAAACCCCTGGGAGGGAGCTCTGAGCCACTGTGGACCGTGGAGACTGCGGTGACTGACCAGGGCCCTGGATGGTCCAGATGGCAGGCTGGGACAGGACATGAGGTGGGATAATAGCAGCCGGTGGCCTTGTGCTGGATCCTGGCCACAGCTGGCCTCAGTCGTCTTCACGAGAGGAGCCCCTGAGGCACATCTCGCTCTCATCCTTGGGTGGTTAGTGGTGGTCCAAGACTGGGCGGTCAGAGTAGCTGCCCAAGGTCAGCACTGGCCGTGGAGGAGCCGGGCCGCCTGCCAAGCCGCACGGCGCCTCCGCCTCGGGTGCCATGCAGCTCCCCACGGAGAGATTTCTCATCAGCCATCCTCCCTGCCGCTGCCTTTATTTTGCCCAATCGTATTTTAATAAATACTCGCTTTGAACTTCTAAGGCTTCAGCTATTCAGGTCACTGACCGCTTCGCTGTTGGAGGAGCAGCAGTGTCCCCGCGCGCCCCTGTGGCCATGCCATCATAACGCCAGGCTCTGCACCGCATGGGGCTGGTCCTCCTTCCTCCTGCATGGGTGGTGATGCCTGGGGCCGCAGGGAAAAAGGGCCAGTGTGTGCAGGATGGCTGCAGGGCTCTTCTGTCCCCAGGGCTGGCCTCTGGGCTGAGGGCCTTCAAGTGACTTGAGTCAGCTCCAGGAGGCAGATGCTCAGGGTGACACCCTGGGGTGCAGAAAAAAGTAGAATTTTTATTTATCTTTACTTTTTATCTTATCATTTTTAATTCTTATGTTTATATATTTCATAATGTATATAACAGACATACAATAAAACCCGTATGTGGGG
>NW_012107474.1:1762332-1763704 GCF_000951045.1 Mandrillus leucophaeus | reverse complement strand
CCGAAGCTTCGGGTTCCTCGGTTTCTAGACTGAAGTGTGAGGCGCGTGACCCTCGAGCGTGGAGACCTGCCCGGCTGTGGAACCCTCGCGGGTGGGCCCCGCGGCTGGAGTCTTTGCCGCTCTGAGGTGCGCCGTCGCCCCCTCCTGGGCGCTGGGAAGCACCGCGGTTCCCTGTGGACGGCAGGTTCCTGCCTGTTTGTCTTTTTATTTTTATTTATTTTTATTTATTTATTTATTTGGCTTACAACGCAGCGATTTGCTTCTCCCTCATAAAGGTCCACGATAAGCCCAGACGGTGCTCAGGGCAGCCCTGCTGTCCCCGCGTGATGGCGTCGGGCCGCCCTTGCTTAACAAGGTGACTGGCAGCCGCCGCAGGGAAGAGGCAGCGTTGGGCACCCGCTAAGATGCTCCCTTACGCAAGCGACTTATGGGAGCAGGGATATGTGTTTTTCTTTTCCTTTTTTTTTTTTTTTTTAAGAGAAAACCACATTTTATTTTTGTTAATGTTAAAGTTAATTTTCAATAAAATTTTATATAGAAAATGATTTTTTTTTTTTTTTTTTTTTGAGATGGAGTCTCGCTCTGTCACCCAGGCTGGAGTGCAGTGGTACAGTTTCGTCTACTGCAACCTCCGCCTCCTGGTCCAAGCAATTCTCCTGCCTCAGCTGCTCAAGGAGCTGGGATTACAGGCGCATTCCACCACCTCTGACTACTTTTTGTAGTCTTAGTAGAGATGGGGTTTCACCATGTTGGTCAGGCTGGTCTCGAATTCCTGACCTTGTTATCTGCCTGCCTCGGCCTCCCAAAGTGCTGGGATTACAGGAGTGAGCCACCGCGCCCGGCCAAAAATGAATTTAATTTTAATCAGTTTGACTATAAGGCAAGATTTTCTGAATTTCTTATAACTTTCATAATTGTTTGAATGAAAGAGTACATTCATGTTCTAAGAAAACTCGACTCTCCAGACATGTGAGCCAAATTGTGTTCTCATATCAGTGTGTCTTAAATTTTATTGCTTAATTTATATAAACGGCCTGTTTATATAAATTAATAGCCTGAATAGCCTGTTTTGAATGGTAGCCAACTTGTTCGGATGTGTGTTTTTCTTAACTGCTCAGAGGGAAGGGAGAACTGGGCACCAGTGAAAACAGGTCACGCCTACCTAAAGTCTTGCTGTGTGGCTCAGTGACGGGTGCCGTGGACGTGGCAGCCCCTGAGTCCCGGCTCCCATACATACAGTACTGCTGTTTCCTTAGCATCACTGCTGTAGGCCGGCGCAGTGGCTCACGCCTGCAATCCCAGCACTTTGGGAGGCCGAGACGGGCGGATAATGAGGTCAGGAGATCGAGACCATCCTGGCTAACCCGGTGAA
>NW_012107474.1:1758664-1759752 GCF_000951045.1 Mandrillus leucophaeus | reverse complement strand
GTGTGTGTGTGTGTTCATGTGGGGTGTGTATGTGTGGTGTGTATTATGTATGTGGTACATGTGATGTGCACATGGTGTGTTATGTGCATGTGTGGTGTATGTGTGTGCATTATGTGTAAATTATGTGTTGTGTGTGTTGTGTGTGGGTGTGGTACGTGCAGTATAGTGTGTATATAATATAAGTGCGTATAAATTATATGTGTGTAGTATGTGTGTAAAAATTTGTATATTCATGTGGGGTAGTGTGTGTGGGAGTGTGTGTATAGCGTGGTGTGTGTATAAATTACATGTGTATGGCGTAGTGTGTGATGTGTGTGGTGTGCATAAATGTGTGTGGTGTGTGGGGTATGGTGTGTGTAAATTATGTGTGTGTGGTGTGTGTGTTGAACTATGTGTGTGGTATGTGTGTATAAATTATAAATGCATGTGTGTGCAAAATGTGGGTTTGGTGTGGGGTATGTGTGGTATAATGTGCCATTTATGCACATGTATAAATTATATGTGTGTATAAAGTATATATGTGTGGTGTGTGTATATAAATCATGTATGTAAAGGTGTGTGGTGTGTGGTACGTGTATATGAATCATATATGTGGGGGTGGTGTGCATAAATTACAAATGTGCGTGTGTGTGTGGTGTGTGTATATGAATCATGTGGGGGGTGGTGTGTGTGTGTGGTGTGGTGTGTATAAATTAGATATGTTTGATGTGTGTGGTGTGGTGTGTATGACGTGGGACTGTGTGTGTCAGGGCAGTGTGGGCCTCTGGGCAGGCCCCTCCTCTCACTGTAGACAGAGGAGCCTCTGCGCCTCGGTTGTTCCTGAAATGCCGTCTGTGGCAAATCCTCCCCACGCCAGTTGAACGTGGGGCCAACGTTAAGCTGTTTTGGTTCACCGGGACGTGATGTTGTCTTCACGGCCATCTGCTCACCAGTGGGCAGCCGAGCCTTGTGAACCCTGCATGTGTGCTGGTGTGTGCTGTGTGCTGTTGTATACTGGCGTTTGCTGATGCGTGTGGTGTGTGCTCGCATACAGGGTGTGGGGTATGTGCTGGCATGTGCTGGTGTGTGCACCGGTGTGTAGTGTGTGC
>NW_012107474.1:1752175-1753250 GCF_000951045.1 Mandrillus leucophaeus | reverse complement strand
CGGAGCTTGCAGTGAGCTGAGATCCGGCCACTGCACTCCAACCTGGGCGGCAGAGCGAGACTCCGCCTCAAAAAAAAAAAAAAAAAAAAAAAAGATTTTAATATATCATATGTGAGTGGCTTACCCCATCTACTTACTCAAATTCCAACTGACTTTCAAAATAAGAGCCGTGACATGTTACTTATTTAAAATTTTCCAATTAGATTTGTCAGGTAATGACCCTGCTTATCTTACCAAGTAGACATGTCAACTTGTGAGCTGCTAATCCACTTGGTAGATTAGGTAGGTAAATAAATTAGCGTCCAAACTGAAATCAGCTCTTTCTTTATTGAGATTAAAATGTCTACATTTTTAATACTTTTCATATTTGAAGCAAGTGGATTTCATTTGTGAAATAATCTTCTTTGCCTTATGAAAGACACTCTGAGTTATGACTGACTCCAAAGACTGAACACGCTACGAAGGACCAGAACTCTCAGAAGCTCACACATGACCGCCCTTCTCATGGGACCAGAGGCGGGGCCTGCCTGGTTAAATCACTCATAGGCACCCTGGGGTTAACGCTGCCGCCATCCCTGCACAGAAGGCCACCTTGTGGCCTCTCGCCGCCATGCCAGGCTGACCGTGTACTCAGGGCGAATGCCTGAAGAGAGGCTCATTTGATGTCTGTTTTTGGAAATTGAGAATGTGAGGGCGGGCGCGGTGGCTCACGCCTGTAATCCCAACACTTTGGAAGGCCGAGGTGGGCAGATCACGAGGTCAAGAGATCGAGACCATCCTGGTCAACATGGTGAAACCCCGTCTCTACTAAAAAATATATATTAAAAAAAAAAATTAGCTGGGCGTGGTGGCACGCGCCTGTAGTCCCAGCTGCTCGGGAGGCTGAGGCAGGAGAGTCACTTGAACCCGGGAGGCAGAGGTTGCAGTGAGCAGAGAGCACCACTGCACTCCAGCCTGGCGACAGAGTGAGACTTCATCAAAAAAAAAAAAAAAAAAAAGAAATTGAGAGTGAGATGTGATAGAACGAGTGGGGCCCACAGGCCACCCTGGCGCACGCCATGTTCCCCGGTGCCCT
>NW_012107474.1:1751111-1752125 GCF_000951045.1 Mandrillus leucophaeus | reverse complement strand
TGGTGAAACCCTGTCTCCACTAAAAATACAAAAATTAGCCGGGCATGGTAGTGGGCACCTGTAATCCCAGCTACTCAGGAGGCTGAGGCAGGAGAGTCACTTGAACCCGGGAGGCAGAGGTTGCAGTGAGCAGAGAGCGCCACTGCACTCCAGCCTGGCGACAGAGTGAGACTTCATCAAAAAAAAAAAAAAAAAAGAAATTGAGAGTGAGATGTGATAGAACGAGTGGGGCCCACAGGCCACCCTGGCGCACGCCATGTTCCCCGGTGCCCTCTTTTTAGTGTGAACTCGTGATGATTCACCCTACCTTGAATCTTCTTCATAAAACAGGAGATTTCCTCTGGAAGAGATCCCGCTGGATGAAAAGGAGGCAGCTCAGTGGCTTCATAAACTGTACCAGGAGAAGGTAAGCAGGCTCTGCTCCCGCTCAGCGTCCTGGTCTCCTGAAGAGGCTGTGGAAGGGGCGCTGGCGAGCAGGCAGGTGATACGTGGGAACTCTTTGGGAGACAGGAGTGACACCCAGGTCCCAAATACTCCTGATCCTTCTTTCATTTCTTCTTCTTTCTGTTTTTTTTTTTTGTTTGTTTGTTTTCCTGAGACAGGGTCTCACTTTGTCACCCAGGCTGGAGTGCAGTGGTGCGATCCTGGCTCACTGCTGCCTTGACCTCCTGGGCTCAAGCAATTCTCTTGCCTCAGCCTCCTGGGTAGCTGGAGCTACAGGTGCGAGCCACCATGTTCAGCGAATGATTCAAACAATTTCTTTTTGTAGAAATGAGGTCCCGCTGTGTTTCCAGGTTGGTACTGAACTCCTGGGCTCAAGCAATCTTTCAGCCTCAGCCTCCCGAAGTACTGGGGTTACAGGCATGAGCCACCACACCTGGGCCCCTTTTCTTAATGTTTGAGAAATTAACAAACTACAGACAAGTATGAAGGGTAACATGATGCCTGTATAACTAGGGCTGGTGACATTTGGTCACATTTGTTTCATTTTCTTTTCTTTTTTTTTTTTTTTTT
>NW_012107474.1:1735596-1749951 GCF_000951045.1 Mandrillus leucophaeus | reverse complement strand
TATTTTTTAGTAGAGACGGGGTTTCACCGTGTCAGCTAGGATGGTCTCGATCTCCTGACCTCGTGATCCGCCCGTCTCGGCCTCCCAAAGTGCTGGTATTACAGGCTTGAGCCACCGCGCCCGGCCACGGCTAGTGCTTTCTGCCTGCCCCATCCCCTGAAGTCTCGAGCTGTGATGCCTACATGGAAACAGAAGATAAAGATTTCCCCTCGTTCAAGGCAGGACGTTAGAACCGAAAACCCCACATTATGCTGGGACGCTCTGAGAATCAGGTCCTCAGAAAGGTTAAACTGAAAAGGAAAATTACCTCCCAGCACAGAGAAGTGGCCTTGAAACTTGCCTTTCTCCTCTTGGGCTCAAGAAAGTCTGCCCTGAGAATTCATAATTACAGGCCTGCCCTGCAGCAGGCTTGAGGTTTGAATTTATACAAACAACATAGTTCAGGAAGCACACAGCCAGAATGTGTGTGCCAGGACACTCGGAGACATTCCAGAGGCAGGGAGCTGTGTGCTCAGGGGTGGCCAGCACACGATGACACCTGCCTCCGCACAGACACAGTGTGTGGCTGCCAGGGGGCACCCCAACCCCAGTTTCCAGCAGGAAGCTGAGAACCATGAAGAGATCAACTAGTAAAAATAAAATCTCTTGAAGCCAGTGAGCTCAGCGTTAAACAGTCTCCAACCACCTTTAAAAGAGAGAGGGTCGGCCAGGTGCGGTGGCTCAAGCCTGTAATCCCAGCACTTTGGGAGGCCGAAGTGGGTGGATCACGAGGTCAGGAGTTCAAGACAAGCCTGGCCAACATGGTGAAACCCTGTCTCCACTAAAAATACAAAAATTAGCCGGGCATGGTAGTGGGCACCTGTAATCCCAGCTACTCAGGAGGCTGAGGCAGGAGAATCACTTGAACCTGGGAGGCAGAGGTTGCAGGGAGCTGAGATCATACCACTACACTCCAGCCTAGGCAACAGAGTGAGACTCCGTCTCAAAAAAAAAGAAAAAAGAGAGGGTCGATGGTCCCCTTCCCTACTTCCCAAGCATCCTAGAATCCCACAGGCTGCCCCGCCCATGGCAGTGGCTGCAGTGTCTGCTCTATCAGGCGTGGTGATTTCCACCAGGGCCAGAACCTTCTGCAGGTGGCCCTGGCCAGGCTCCTCTCTCCTCCCAGCTCTTCATTAGCCTCCTTCGCCAGGCCAGGAAACCGAGTTACAGGAGGTTGAGGAACTTTCTGTGGGCCGTGCAGCTGAGATTGCGGGATGCAGGGATTTGCGTCCAGGCCGCAGGACACACAGGCCATACCTGCCATCCCCACGGACTCTGCCTCAGGCGAGGTGTGGGATGTGGTGGGTGGCCTGGGCTGTGCCGGGCAGGCAGCCCCTGCTATTCACAACGTTGCTTTCTTGACCGACTATTCTCCTGGGAGACTTCCTCAATCAAAGGGTTGATACACTTGCGAGCTCTTGATGCACGCTGTCAGATTCTCCAAAAACGGAAAGCCAGCTTCGCCTCCCACCTGCAGCTTCTGTGATTTGTCCTCTTAATTGATGTGGCACTTTTTTTAGGTGGAGTCGTTTTTCGTTGCCAATAATTTTCTCCTGCACTGAAATAATAGCTTGTAAAGAAGGCTCACGCCCCCTTTTTCTCTGTTGGCTCTTCCAGGACGCGCTCCAGGAGACGTACAATCAGAAGGGTGTGTTTCCAGGGGAGCAGTTCAAGCCTGCCCGGAGGCCGTGGACCCTCCTGAACTTCCTGTCCTGGGCCACCATTCTCCTGTCTCCCCTCTTCAGTTTCGTCTTGGGTGTCTTTGCCAGCGGATCACCTCTCCTCATCCTGACGTTCTTAGGGTTTGTGGGAGCAGGTAATGGACACTGTCGCTAACGGCTCACACTCTGGCGGGCCTCACAGTATTGGCCACGGGGTCCGGGACCCGGTGACTCATCACAGTGGCCGTGGGAGGCGGGGGCCTGGCTGTTATGGACCCTGGACCCAGGATCCCCCACAGCCTGCAGGCCTCAGAGCCTGAATTCTTGCACCGAGCTGGGGGTCCCCTCAGAGAGCCAAACGGCCGCCACCCTGGCACCATCCCCACTACAGCCCCACTGGCCGGTGCCCTTGAGGATGCTGACGAGAGGGTCCCCAGTCCCCCTGTCTGCTTTTGGGCTCTTAGGGGGTCAGGCTGGGACGGCCATTCAGGAGGTTTAAGCAGGACATCAGCATTCAGCTCCTCCCCGTTGACCCCAGCGACTTCCCCAAGCATGATGCTGCGCCCACCACAACCTGTCAGCTGGCCTGGGGCCGAACACACACGCAGCCTGTCTCTGTAGTGAACTCGGGAGCCCACCCACTCCCTGTAATCGAGGGGTCTCTGTCCACGGAGACGCAGTCCGTGTGCATCGCCCCGTGAGCCGACTCCCCAGGCCCGGCCCCGGGTCAGCTCCTCCCCTGCTCCTGCCTTTGCGCCCTGCGAGGGGCCTTGGGGGGAGGGATCCCCAGAGTTAGTGACTGCCATCAGCCTCTCCCATTGGACTACATGATGACTTGAGGTCACCCACAGAGGACAGGGTGTGACCTGGTTACATCTGCGGGTCCTGCTCGTCCACTTCTGCCACCTGTTGGGTTTGCAAGGCCGAGCTGTTAGAATGCCCTGAAACCCTTCTACTCCCACCAGCCAAAGACCCAGAGGGGCAGGCAGGGTGAGGTCCACGTGTCCACCTGCCTCGGACCCAGCCGGTCAGAAGATGTGCCCGTCACCCCTGCCTGAGCAGGCCATGGCCTGAGGGCCCTCTCCCCGCAGGCCACACCTACTCTCTGACAGCAGACCGCCACTGGGTGTGGGGCAGAGGGAGAGGGTCTGGGGCAGAGGAAGGAAGCCCCCGTAACACGTTTTACAGCAAAAAGGCAAAGTCATCTGACTCACCTCTTCTCTCTCTCTCCTGTCTCGAAAGCTTCCTTTGGAGTTCGCAGACTGATAGGAGTAACTGAGATAGAAAAAGGCTCCAGCTACGGAAACCAAGAGTTTAAGAAAAAGGAATAATTAATGGCTGTGACTGAACACATGTGGCCTGACGGTGGTATCCAGTTAACTCAATTAAAACCAGAGCAACACACAGAGTGGAGGAAAAGACAGTTAGAAACTATTTTTCTTATTAACTGGTGACTAATATTAACAAAACTTGAGCCAAGAGGAAAGAATTCAGAAGGCCCGCCAGATGACGTCTTCAGCCTCCCGCAGCGCAGGGTCCCAGCATCTCCGAGCGCACCCGTGGGAGGTGGGTCCCGGCGGAGAGGCCTCCCGCGACGCCCTCTCTCCAGAACACTGCTTCCAAGAGGGAGCCTTTGGCTGCTTTCTCTCCTTAAACTTAGATCAAATTTTTTGTTTTTTAATCAGTTATTTTGGGAACTTAACCTGGCCCTTCACCTCTTCTGCACCTCCCGCCCCCCCAGAAACTGTCTCATAATGAATTTCTGCTGTCCTCCTGGGAGCGGACGGCCAGGTCCCGTCCCCCGGGGAGCTCGCCTGGCTCAGCACCTTGGCTCCCAGTGGGGGCCCCGTGGAGAGCGCCCGTAGCGATAAGCACACCGGCACGAACATCAGGTCGATTCCTCCAAGTCGGAGCCCTCACTCTGCCCTGTCCTGGGGCTGGCTGAGGGCGAACGCCCCACCTTACTTTCCAGAGCCCTGTCTGCCCTAGCTCCTATTTGACCCTGTGTGTAAATACGTACATCTGTTTTTAAAGTGGATGGACCCCTGAGAACTCAGTGAAATGCAGAGTTCTCCATGCACCTAAAGCTCCTCTGTCCCTCTCATGGCTGTCAGACCCTGGTCCCTCCACACTGGGTGCTGGGGAGGGAGGACCCTCGGGGCTACTGCGCGCCCGCCCATCCCACAGATCAGGAGCCAAGGAGGGAGGACGGGGCGGCCTGTGGGACTCTAGGGTGCTTCAGAAGAAGCGAGGGCACCGTCAACCCTCTGTTTTTTAAAGGTAGTTGGAGACTGTTAACACTGAGCTCATTGGCTTCTAGAGATTTTATTTTTACTGGTTGATCTCTTGGTAGTTTTTAACTTACTGCTGGAAACTAGAGGTGGGGCCCCCACCCCCCAGCCTCACACTGTGTCCTTGGGGAGGACCTGCCCCCATCCTGGCTGGTGTCACTGTGGCCCGGCCACCCCTGAGCGCCCAGCTCCCTGCCTCCTGGACGTCTCTGAGAGTCCAGGCAGAGCCGAGGGCAGCGCTCAGCTGGACATGCTGGCTCCCTCGGCCTCGCAGCGAGCCCCTGGCCCACGCCAAGCGAGGGATGCTTCTCCCTACAGCATGTCCACTCCCCCAGCGCGGCCGGGTGGAGCCCCTGGAGCAGTGGCAGTGGTAGAAAGCTCAACTCGGTTGCGGTACCATCAGCCCACCTGCATTTGGCTTTCATCTTGCTTGTTCTAAGTCACACCCCCCTCATCTTTTTAGCAAGGGAAGAAACAAAAATGGGTGTTATCTCTGATATATTGTAACCAGCATTCTGAACAGAGGTAGGTTGAGTTTTGTAGGGGAAAACAAATGGAGAAAAGAGGCATGAAGAAAAGTAAACCGAGAACATAATTAGGCATCAGGCCTAAGTGTCCTGGGGAGATTGGATGGGGATGGCAGCGTTCTGCATGACAGAGGCACTGCCGGGCCCCGGGTCTGTGGGGGCTGTGCTCTCGGGGCGTGTGCGGGATGCCAGCTGCGCACACCTGCTCAGAGCACAGCTCCTCACGGGGGTGAAGGGGCAGACCAACGAAACCAGACGAGACCAAGGAAACCAGACGAGACACGCTTGCAGACACTGTTGCTTTGGAAATGTGCTTCCCTCCATCTGAAATCTCATCCATCCACCTGCCCACTCGGGCAGCTGTGCTGTGAGCAGGGCGTGCACTCCCCTGGCTGAGCACCCCGGAGATTCTCCTGCCCCTTCCTCACGCTGCACACTGCTCATCCGTCTCCGTGTGTGTTTAGATCCACGCCATTCACTGACTCACTAACACCCGCAGAATCTTAAAGGAGGAAAGCTGAAGGGCACGACCATGCACATATGTGACCTGGAAAATGCAAATTTAGATCTTTTATGATTTAATTAATAGTTATTGTTTCCCATAGAAGTTCCCTCCCTTTGAAAGTAATATATAATGTATAAATTCTGCACTGAGTCATGGCGGAGTGGGGCAGCCCCTCGGTTAGAGTGGAGATGGAGGCCCAGGCCCAGGGGTCACACCTCATCTGGTTTCCTTCCCATCTCACAGCTTAGCTTGTGCTTCTCAACACCAAGCCTTTAAGAGCAATAAAAACTACACCATGAATGTTTGGGGTTTTTTTTTTTTTTTTTTTTTTGGAGGAGGGTGGATTTTGCTTTTCATCCACTTCAGAAGGAAAAGGGGAGGAGAGCTCCTTTACATTTTTAAATTAAATTCATAAATCCCAGAGTAGTCTTTTTTTTTTCTTTTTCCTTTACACTCTACTTCTGAGCTGAATTCAGTTAATGTTACGTCCAAATTCAGGCTGAATGTTCAGGCTGAAGCAACTCTATAGCCCACAGTCCGTGCTGGCCGCTGTCGGGGTGAGGCAGCTGCTGGGCCTGGCGTCGCTGATGCCCTCCACACCTGGTCCTCGAGCCAGGCTGAGGACAGGAAGGGCGTTGCTGGCCTGTAGCTCCTGTTGCCCACCCGGAGCCAGGCTCCCCACTGGAGGCTCCCAGCCGAGAGGACCCAGGCCCACCCATGGGCGTCTGGCAGGCCAAGCTCCCAGCCCGGGCCGTGGTCTCCTGGGGACGCCGCTGGCCTGACTCTCAGCTTAGGCCCAGGTGTCAGGGGGTCTCCTGCCCGTCTTCCCAAGGATGCCATTGCTGTCTTCATCATCTTCCCCCGTGTGAGACACTGGTTGTCCGGTACTCGGTGACAGCGTGCCAGACGCACACCCTATGTGAGGTGCTTTCAGGTCCCTGTCCTCAGGAAGCGCAGAGTCCGGTGGAAGAGATGAGTGCTAAATAAATCACTAAATACACAAAACAACAATGTAAGCAGCACTTTCTTATTTAAAAAAAAAAAAAAAAAAAAAAAAAAGGTCCTGTCGATCAATTTTGAGTCTCTCTGCCTCGTCTGTCCCCTGACTCCCTTTCGTGCACCACGGCATGAGAATCTTTCCTCACGCTGTTAAGGTATTGCTGAGCATTGACACTGACCTCAAGGAAAAGCAGTGGTTGGACCCAGCCGTGTGTGACACTCACGTGCAATTCAGTAGCCGTTGCCGGGCTGTCCACGCCTGTTGTGACTACCGATTGGGGTCAGATTTGGGGTGAAGAATAAGTAACTTTCTGCATGCTTTGTCTCTCTCTGAGACACTTATACAACAAGCTGAGTATAATCTCTCCAGCCCTGCAGATTTTCACCTGACTTGTTAACCCCACGCGTAGACTCCCGCTGCAGGCCTCTGGCCTGAGGCTCACTGCATGTAGCCCCTGGCGTACAACACTAGTGCCCCACAGCGCGATGTGCTTCTAGCCCTTCTGCACTGCACCTAGGCTCAGGGTTCCAACGGCCAGCCCGAAACGCCTACCTGCCTTCTTTCTGGAAACAGCACGTCCCGGCCGTGTGCCTGCCCCTTTCTCTACTGAACTAGTCCCCAAACCAAAGGCAAGCCCTCTCGGGCCTGGGGGGATGGGGCCGGCCACACCCCTGACTCCGTCCTGGCTCTGCCCCATACCCCTACCGTGGGGCCGACCCGGGGGATGCAGACATCCAGCTCCGTATTCCTGCCTTTCGGGGCCAGGATGCAAAAACAGTTTTTGCGTAAAAGATGTCACACTGATCTGCTCGAGTGGGGTGGACACATGAATTAAGTTTTATCATGAACACTCGCTGCTTGTTAATTCAGGGATAATGGTGGCATTCTTACAAAGTGCTCGGGAAATAGAATGACAGGAACGCTTTTAGGGAGCCCAGGAAGTTACCAGAGACACTGGTGTCAGTCGGCCTAGGCAACAACAGCATACGCTTTTCAAAGATCATTGAGTTGTCTTAGAATTTGAAGCTGTGTAATGACAGTGTCAGCTGGAGTTCTTTTCCATTTCTTAACTTTTTGTTGCACAAGTATTTGGACAGAAGTCGAACTGTGAATGAGATACTGAAATGCACTAAATTGTATTAAATTAAACTGGAGTTACTTGATACAATGAAGAAATGCATCTGATCTACTTGTATTTATTGTCTCAGAATTGTACGTTGTGACAATCAAATGTTACTTGCCTAAATGCCAGGAAATTCAACTGGCTTCTTAATCACCAAGATCGCCAGCAAGTACTGTAATTGTAAATGAAAATCTCTCTGGAAAACTAACACAAACCATTGACCTGAGTGCACATGACAGCCACTGGCTTCTTTTTCTATAATTGAAAATCTGCCATCGCTGACTGTTGGCCAGTTTCAAAGGGACCCATTGTATACAGGGTGCAAATGTATTATATGGATGTTTCCTTTTGTACGCTTCATTTTTACAAGTTTTGCTACTCACAAGCTTTATGTAGTGGAGGATAGAGGTATTTTTGGTCTTTAGAAGCTTGTTGGGGTGAGGGCTGCTAACTTACTCTTCGAAGGCCTGTGTCCCGAAGGCCTGGCTGCGTTTGCCGTGCTGTGCGAGGACCTGTGTACACAGGCAGGTGTGCGCCTGCCCAAGCGCGAGTAGCTCTTGTGTACTGGTGAAATGCTGCAGGCATCTGTTTATTAAATTTGCTGCTGTGAAAGAGAGGGATAAAAAACCACAATATAAGAGAAAGCGACTCCGTGCCTCTTTCTGTTTCTTTGTTTCCAGTCTGCATAGATGTCTCCAAGGGGAAACCAGGGCCACCAGGCGCTCCCGTCCCATGGGCCCACCCACCTGCACAGCCCACTCCCACGGGCTCTGTTTCCTTGGAGGCCATCCTGCCGATGGCACTTTTCAAGGCCCTCCATTCCCTACGAGTTGCTTTCTGGAAGGGAAAATTGAAAAGGAGAGAGGTCACCTGGCAAAAACACAGGGGAAAATCAGGCAGTCCACACGCGAAATGATCCGATGATGTCCAAAAAAGGGTTTTAAAAGCCATCAAGGACAAAAGGGTTTCCTAAGTGGCATATACACATCCAAAACAACCTTTTTTTTTTTTTTTTTTGTAAAAACAGATTCGTCTGTGGAGAAAACCCAGGAACCTCTTTCTCTTCTTTATTAAAAAGCAAAACAAAAACTCTCGTTAGAACCAAAAGATATTCCAGGTTCCCGTTTCGTGTCTTCTAAAATAAGCTAAGCTGAAGCGTCTGGGTGTCCACGTGCTCCTGGGAACGGCCCTGGCAACCTTGGTGACATGCTATCTTCTCCGGGGCTGCCTCCTTCCCCGATGGCATCGGTGAGGGTGACCAGTCCGTGCTAGTGCTTAGCCCAGTTCCTGAGAAGCTGGGAAGGCCTGGCTCAAAGTCCCGCGTCCAGATGCCATTTGTTTTTTAAAAATATATCCTGAATTCAGAGCACACAGAATTTGGCATGACGTTCTGTTGTTTTCTTGGGAGATGAAAGCAAAGTGCCTGGTGCCACTTGGTATGGGGATGTCGTGGGCAGGTCAGGCCTGGCCCTCTAACAAGAGGGACTGACTTGCCTGAACCCCACTTCGCCTATTTGAACACAAGTGCTCAGGGGCATTGGGGGGCAGCCATGCAGACCTCTGCGGACTTCATCACCCTGAGCATCACAGGCATCCGGCTCACCCAGGAGAGGGGCCAAGGTTAACCGTGAGGCCCGTTGCCTGCCTTTGTTGGCCCAGATCCCACCTCCGCTTCACCCAGAAGCTCAGTACGTAGGAGTCAGACCCTGCCACCTGACATTCTGGGACATGTGAGTGTGTATAGATGCACATGCACACACTGTGTGTGTGGGGACATTCATAGCCATACACATGCACACATGTGTGCACGTCCCAGCACACACACGGGCACACCTGAAGAGTAAGGGGCAGCATTAGGAAGTGGGCTTGGGGAACCCTTCTCTTCATGTCTCTTCTTGTTTGTTTGTTTGTTTGTTTTTGAGATGGAGTTTCACTCTGTCACCCAGGCTGTGGAGTGCAATGGTGCGATCTTGACTCACCACAACCTCCGCCTCCCAGGTTCAAGCGATTCTGCTGCCTCAGCCTCCCAAGTAGCTGGGATTACAGGCGCCCACCACCACCGGGCCCGGCTAATTATGTATTTTTAGTAGAGACAAGGTTTCTCCATGTTGGTCAGGCTGGCCTCGAACTCCCGACCTCAGATGATCCGCCTGCCTCGGCCTCCCCAAGTGCTGGGATTACAAGTGTGAGCCCCCGCACTGGCTCTCTTCATGTCTCTTCTGCACATGATGCCTGAGAACCCGGAATCGTCCAGGTGGCTCACACAGCAGCAGGGTTCGTGGAGAGAAAACCCCTCTGGAAGAAAGTGCCCCCAGGGCTAAGGAACCTGATGAAGAAATCAAACAGTCCTGTGAAGTCTTAGCAAGTCGGCAACGTGTCCCGAGCTTTGCTTTGCTGTTGGACGTGAGCTCTTCCGCTGCAGGTGGCCTGCACCTGGGCTGGGCAGGAACAAGTCCAACCGCAGGTACTCTGGACGTGAGCCTCGACCATCCCACATGTGGCCAGGCGGCCTCTGAGGGTGCACGTGCACACACACATGCACACATAGACACACACGTGCAGGTACACCAGCAGGTGCTTGCCCTGCCGCTGAACCCCTGGGGGAGGGACAAGCCCAGTCACAGGGGCAGGCACCAGAGGACAAGGCCACGGAGGGCTCCGGGTGGCTTCAGCTGCTGCTCTGCAGTCGGTCCCAGCCTCCCAGCACTTGCCAGGTGGAGCCACGCCGAAGTCTTAGGCTCCAGGGATGGGAAATGCCAGCAAGGTCGTGCCATCCAAACGCCCATCACATGTGAGAGCTCACTTCACAGCTGCTGGCACAGCCTCTGCTTAAACCCAGCTAGATCCCAGCATGCCTCTACCGTCTCAATCGGCCCATTCTGTTGATCACAGATGGGGAGAAGTGTGTTTCCGTGGGACAGTGTGTTACGGGGGGAGGCTTGGATTTAGGGGCCTGGAGGCCTCTAGATGAAAACCCAAAACTCACTCCTTAGGACCTGTGTGGCCCAGGCCAAGAAGGTTCTTAGCCTCCATGCCCTTCCGTGTTCTCGCCTGTAAGATGGGGATGGTTGTCGGGACGATCAGCGTACATCCTGAGCTTAAGCTGTGACAGGTGCTGAGCAAGTGGCTGCTGTCCTGGCAGACCCGGGGGCATCCCTGGCCTGTGTCTGTCCTGAGCCCTGCCTGTGCCAGCCTGGAGGGGAGGGGCTGTGGCAGTAGCCTTTGCTTCCTCTCCCCTTGGAACCTTTCATGAGCCCCCAGGGGCTCCTCCTCCCCAAGATTCATCTTTTCCTGTCACTTCTTAAACCCTTTGTGTCTGGGCATGGTGGTTCACACCTGTAATCCCAGCACTTTGGGAGGCCAAGGCAGGAGGATCGCTTGAACCTAGGAGTTTGAATTTTTTTTTTTTTTTTTGAGACAGGGTCTCGCCCTGTCGCCCAGGCTGGAGTACAGTGGCGTGATCTCGGCTCACTGCAAGCTCCGCCTTCCAGGTTCCCGCCATTCTCCCGCCTCAGCCTCCTGAGCAGCTGGGACTACAGGTGCACGCCACCATGCCCGGCTAATTTTTTGTGTTTTTAGTAGAGACGGGGTTTCACCGTGTTAGCCAGGATGGTCTCGATCTCCTGACCTCGTGATCTGCCCGCCTTGGCCTCCCAAAGTGCTGGGATTACAGGCATGAGCCATGGTGCCCGGCCAATTAAAAATATATATATATATTGGTGGGGCACAGTGGCTCACGCCTGTAATCCTAGCATTTTGGGAGGCGGTTGGTGGGAGGATCACTTGAGCTCAGGAGTTTGAGACCAACTCGGGCAACATGGTGAGACCCCCATCTCTACTCAAAGTACAAAAATTAGCCAGGCATGGTGGCGGGAGCCTGTAATTCCAGCTACTTTGGGAGGCTGAGGCAGGAGAATCACTTGAACCTGGGAGGTGGAGGTTGCAGTGAGTTGAGATTGTGCTACTGCACTCCAGCCTGGACCTCAGAATGATACACCATCTCAAAAATAAATAAATAAAAATTAAATATTATATATATATATAAAAAATAGCCGGGCATAATGGTGCACGCCTATGGTCCCAGCTACTTGGGAGACTGAGGTAGGAGGATTACTTGAACCCAGCGGGCGGAATTTGCAGTGAGCCAAGATTGTGCCACTGCACTTCAACCTGGGTGACAGAGCAAGATCCTGTCTCAAAAACAAAAAATTAGCCAGGTGTGGTGGCGTGCACCTGTAGTCCCATCTACTTGAGAGGCTGAGATGGCAGGATCACTTGAGCTCAGAAGGCTGAGGCTGCAGTGAGCCATGATTGTGCCACTGCACTCCAGCCTGGGCAACACAGTGAAATTCTCTCTCAAAAAAACACAAAAACACCCGTTCTTGCTGGACTGGGTCTCCCTTGCGGGTGCGGTGCAGTTCATCCCTTAGCACCTCTGAGGTGCGTACGCCGCCCCCGTGTCCCTCCACACTGCTGTGATAATGCTGCTTTTGTGCAAAGTTGATAGCACAGGGCATGTGAACCGGCGTCATCCCCCTCCGTCAGGGCACACAAGGAGGGTGGGCTCCTGACTGACCTCAGCAGGACTGTGCCCACCAGAGCAACACACCCAAAGCCTCTGGCTGCAGCTCCTCAGACCAGTGGGAGGTCATTAGACCCACAGGAGCAGCACGTGTCTCCAGGAAGTGGGATGGGACCGTGTTGCCAGAAAAGCAGATGAGCAAAGGCGGACAAGTCCAAGGTGTTCAGAGCTGGCCGGAGAGGCGGGAGGCTGGGAACATGGCAGCTGCAGAGCTCTCCCCGGGAGAGTCTGCGTGTGGTGGGAGGGACCCGGGACCCAGCCTGGTTTTCATGTGTGGGGCCCACAAAGACCTCAAGCTGCCTTCCAGAAGGATTGTCATGCAGGGCAGGGTGTGTAAGCAGACGAGCTGCTCTGTGCCAGGGGAGCAAGCCCAGGGCTGTGCCAGCTTGTGCTCCCCTGCCCACGCAGCAGGCAGTAGATTCTGCACCTGGGATGCCTGGGACGCCCACGGGCCTTGGCCAGGCTCGGCTTGTGGCGTGCAGAGCGAGGGCTGGTGGAGCTTCCCGGGCGCTTGGAGCCAGGGAGTGTGCACAGCGGCAAGGGAGGCCCTTGGAGACAAGCAAATGCTAAATGATCTGAAACTGGGATTGGAGATAGGGCAGGGGAGAGTCGGCTCTAGACAGGCATGTCCAGCCTGTTTGCAAAACCCCTGCAAGATCTAAGGACATCCAGGGGACAGACATTATGAGCGTGGGGTTCGGCTCCCATGTGCCACTTGTTATGGAGGGACTTGAAGCCCTGACCGATATCAGAGGTCAGAGGACCTAGAAGGACCCACATCTTGTCTGTCCTGGGCGCCTGCAGAGCTGGGTGGGCCTTGCCCACAGTGTATCTGGGAAGGGGCTATACACCTGTCCCCATGGCTTCCCTTCAGCTTCTCTGCAATTCTCAGTCGCCCATCAGGACCAGAAGGAATTCTAGAGCATAATTTCCCCTCAAGCAGTTGTTTGTTTTTTGGAGACAGAGTCTCACTCTGTCTCCCAGGCTGGGGTGCAGTGCCATGATCTCGGCTCCCTGCAACCTCCACCTCTTGGGTTCAAGCGATTCTTCTGCTTCAGCCTCCCAAGTGGCTAGATTACAGGCACTCACCACCATGCCCAGGTAGTCTTTTTATTTTTAGTGGAGACAGGGTTTCACCATGTTGGCCAGGCTGGTCTCGAACTCCTGACCCCTCAGGTGATCCACCTGCCTTGGCCTCCCAAAGTGTTGGGATTACAGGCATGGTCACCATGCCTGGCTCAAGCAGCTTTTAAATGCATCACTTTCCGCCCCCCAAAATTCCAACTCACACAGCTGTGATTACATGGTCAGTTCCACCTGCCCAGGACTTTGTAAGAAACCTGACCCCCTCAGGCTGGCCCAAAGCCATTGGATCTGCCCTCTCCCCAGAACAAACGGGGAGGTGGCTGACACCTCCAGTGGCTTCACGGCAGAACTTGTGCAATCGCAGGATGCAGCCTTGGGTGGCTGAAGAGAGCAGGGCAGCTGTGAACGGTCTACGCCATGTCTCCTGCTCAAACCCTTTTCTGCTGCTCCCAACCAGAAAATAAGGGTGGAGACAGCCTGCACCCCTCCTTTGCCAGTGAAAGATCTGGAGGGGAGGCGTGGGGTCTCTGGGGGCCAGGGGGGCGGGCATGATGATGCTGGTGCCCATCTCTCTGGTGCATGGCACCCCCTTTGGACTTCATTGTCCCTGCTGTGTCACCAGCGGCCCTGCCACGCCCTGCCTCTGAGTGTGTGGGGTCTGTACCTGCCTCGCCCCCACTGGCCGCTTTCTCCAGGACAGCCGTGAACATCTCCAGCGTCCCCGGAGCAAGGGAGGAATGCTCCCTGGAGCAGAAGTGGCCACAGTGACGCTAGGTCAGCAGATGGCCGCAGAGGCCTGGGCAGTGACCGGTCGGAGAACAAAGCCTGAGGTGTTCCCGGGCAGGTTTGCATGGGGTCTCAGCGGTGACCATGCACGGAGAAGAAGTGTGCCTTCCTCGCCCCGCAGTGTGGATTCCTGGTGCCTCTAAGGTCTGCTGATGGAGAAGCTGCACCCCAGTGAGCACGAGCCGGGGTGGGGTTGGGGGGTGGCCCTTCACATTCCCTGCCCTCAGTGACAGAAACTCACTGTTATTATCCTAAACTCTGTTTCTGCTTAGAATTTGGGGCAACTTGCCCTGAAATAACCCTTCCCTTGTCCTTGGCATGAGAGGACTCTGTCCTCAGGGCGCAATCATGTAGAAATAGGTCGTCCTGAAGGTCCCCCCAGGAGATTCCTGAGAGGAAGGAGGGAACCTGCTGTGAGTCCCCTGGGTCATTCCTCCTGCATGTCCCCTCCCAGACCCAGCCGGCGCTGGAGACTGGTCTGAGGTCAAAGGCAGCGCCTTCTTCAGAGAACAGCCACAGCTGGCAGAGTCAGGCCTCCCATCCCCTCCAAGACAGCTGGGCTCCCTGGGGCTGTGGGAAGGGGGGCGTGGGGAGGTGATCAGCGGTTTCTGGTCCTGTGTGCTCAGCACCTGTCAGGCCACAGAGCCTTGCCGTGGCGCCTCCCCTGCCCACCAGCACACGAAGGGAGCAGGAAGGGATGTCCACCAGAGGCTTTGCCCTCGGTGGGGGAAGGAAGCAATCTCACTCCATCTTCT
>NW_012107474.1:1728903-1734596 GCF_000951045.1 Mandrillus leucophaeus | reverse complement strand
AAATAAATAAATAAAAATTTAAAAATTGGCTGGGCGTGGTGTCTCATGCCTGTAATCCCAGCACTTTGGGAGGCCGAGGCGGGTGGATCACCTGAGGTTGGGAGTTCAAGACCAGCCTGACCAACATGGAGAAACCCTGTCTCTACTAAAAATACAAAATTAGCTGGGCATGGTGGCACATGCCTGTAATTCCAGCTACTCGGCGGGCTGAGGCAGAAGAATCGCTTCAACCCGGGAGGCGGAGGTTGCGGTGAGCCGAGATCGTACCACTGCACTTCAGCCTGGGCAACAAGAGCGAAACTCCATCTCAAAAAAAAAAACAAACAAAAAGCCTGGCATGGTTGTGCATACCTGTAGTCCCAGCTACTCGGGAGGATGAAGTGGGAGGATTGCTTGAGCCCAGGAGTTCAAGGCTGCAGTGAGCCACAAATGTGCCACTGCACCCCAGCCCAGACAATGGAGTGAGACTCTGTCTTAAAATAAGAAGAACAACAATGATAAAAAGGCACAGAGACAAAGCCACACGGTGCTCTCTGACTGCCGCGTCCCAGGACTACGTACATAACTGTGAGTGATCTTCGAAACTCCCAACAGCAGCCCACAGGCTACACGATGAGGAAGCCGGGGACCAGACTCACGACACTGACCATGCACAAGCTGTCCAGCTAGTTCAGAGTCAAGTGGAAATAACCAGGGCGGGAGCACAGAGAGCCACATCCCAGTGGCACCAGATCCTGGTGTGGGACAGCTGGGTGCTTTGGGAACTGCTGTTCGTTCACAGGGCTTTGCGGCTGAGCTCAGAACTTGATCTTGACTTTGATGGATGGAAGGAATGTGAGTGCCTGGGGTAAAAGCGGATTGTCACGTAGGCCACAGGATTCACGTGGGTAGAGACCCCTGGGCAGCAAGGAGCAGCCCCCAGCCCAAGTTAAGGTGTGGAGACAGTGAGCTGGGCGTGCCACCCTCATGTGCCATCCTCAGAACCCTGTAAGTGCTCCCTCCTGACCTCAAGTGATCCACTCGCCTCTGCCTTCTAAAATGTTGGGATTACAGGCGTGAGCCACCACACTTAGCAGGTTTCCAGTTTTTTGATGTAGGCGTTTATTAACTTACCTCTTTTTTTTTTTTTTTTTTTGAGACGGAGTCTCCCTTTGTCACCCAGGCTAGAGTGCAGTGGTGCAATCTCGGCTCACTGCAAGCTCCGGCTCCTGGGTTCACGCCATTCTCCTGCCTCAGCCTCCTGAGTAGCTGGGATTACAGGCACCCGCCACCATGCCCAGGTAATTTTTTGTAATTTTAGTAGAGACGCGGTTTACACCATGTTAACCAGGATGGTCTCAATCTCCTGACCTTGTGATCCGCCCACCTTGACCTCCCAAAGTGCTGGGATTACAGGCGTGAGCCACTGCACCCAGCCCTAACTTACCTCTTAATGCTTCTACTGTGTCCCATAGGTTTTGGCACATTATGTTTCTATTTTCATTTGTTTCAAGGAATTTAACATTTTTAAAACTTTTTTCATTTTTAAAAATATGGATCACTTCATGAGTTTGCACATCACCCTTGTGCAGGGGTCATGCTAATCTTCTCTGTATCGTTTCAACTTTAGTATATTGCCGCGGTTTGCCACAGTTACTAAGGGACTGGACTGAACGAAGGGGACCAACATGCAGAAATGAAAACTTAAAACAAAAGTAACTATTTGAAAGGAAGGGGCTGGGGAAGAAGATGAGCACTCCCAGCTTCTGGTGAGCAAGGGCAGCCCCCGAGCTTCCACAGCCCTTCTTAGTTATCGAGTAGAATGAGCAGGGAGGAGGAAGTAACGATTGGTCAGCTGCTTAATTGATCACAGGTTCATATTATTACTAACTGGCTTCAGGTGTGTCCTGTAGATAATCACAAGAAACACTTGTGCCTGGATCGTGACTCCCCTCAGTATTCCTTGGGGGTGGCAGAAGCAGTTTGTCAGTTTACCAGTTTGCCAACATTCTGCTTTTATGAAAACAGTTTGCTGTCTACTCACATAGCCTCCAGTGGTATACTGAGTTGATCACGACCCTCACTCTTTCGGCCTGCAACAGCATCTGTGTTGCCAAAGTGAGTATGGAATTTTAAATTTTCATTCTTAATCTCTTCCTTCATCCACTGGTCATTTAGGAGCATGTTGTTTAATTTCCATGTATTTGTAGAGTTTCAAATGTTCCTCCTGTTATCGCTTTCTAGTTTTGTTGCACTGTGGTCAGATAAGATACCTGGTATGATTTTGATTTTTAAAACATTGTAGAGACATGTTTTGTGTCTTAACATATTGTCAATCCTGGAGAATGTTCCATGTGCTGATGAAACGAATGTATTTTTCAGCTGTTGAGTGAAATGTTCTGTAAAGGTCTGTCAGGTCCATTTCGTCGACGGTGTAGTTTCATTCCAGTGTTTCTTTGTTAATCTTCTGTCTAGATGATCTTTTTAATGCTGAAAGAGGGGTGTTAAAGTCCAACTATTATTCTCTTGGGGTCTATCTCTCCCTTTAGATCTATTAATATTTGCTTTATATATCTGGGTACCCTGGTGTTGGGTGCATATATAAGTGTTATATTCCCTTGCCAAATTAACCCCCTTATTATTATACAGAGTCTTTGTCTCTTTTTACAGCTTTTTACTTGAAGTCTGTTTTGTCTAATATAAGTACCGTTACTCCTGCTCACTTTTGGTTTCTGTTTTTGTGGAATACTTTTTCCATCCCTTCACTTTTAGCCTCTGTGTTTCTTTACATGCGAGGTGAGTTTCTTGTAGGCAGTGTATAGTTGGGTCTTTTTAAAAATCCATTCATGCCAGGGGCAGTGGTTCATGCCTATAATTCCAGCACTTTGGGGGGCTGAGGAGGGATGATTGCTTGAGCTCAGGAGTTCAAGACCAGCCTGGACAACATAGGGAGACCCCATCTCTACAAAAACACTTAAGAAATTAGCTAGGTGTGGTGGTGCATGCCTGTGATCACAGCTAATTGGGAGGCCGAGGAGGGAGCATCACTTGGGCCTGGGAGGTTGAGGGTGCAGCGAGCTGTGATCATGCCATTGCACTCCAGCCTGGGTGAAAGAGCGAGATCCTATCTTGAATGAATGAAGGAATGAATGAATGAATGAATAAATGAATAAATATATTCAGCCAGTCTATATCTTTCAAATGGGGGAATTTAATCCATTTACATTTAGGGTTGTTATTGATAGGTAAGGATTTACTCCTATCATGTTTTTGATGTTTTTGGATTATTTTCTATATCCTTTATTCTTTACTTCCTCTCTTTTTGTTTATCTTTGTGATTGGCTGGTTTTCTGTAGAGATAAGTTTCTACTCCTTTTTCTTTATCCTTTCTACCAGTGACTTTAATAGTTTCACGTTTTCCCAACAGTTGTCATTTTTTTCACTTCCCGATGTAAGATCTGGAGCATTTCTTGTAAGGCTGGTCTAGTGGTGATGAATTTTCTTAGTTTGTGCTTGTCTGTGAAATAGTTGATTTCTCCTTCATTTCTGAAGAATTATTTTGCTGAGTATATTTTCTTAGCTGACAGTTTTTTTTTTTTTTTTTCTTTTAGTACTTTGAGCATATCATCCCATTCTTTCCTGGCCTGTAAGCTTTCTGCTAAGAAATGTGTTGTTAGTTTAAGGGGGAGTCCCCTTATATGTGACTTGCTGCTTTTCTCTTGCTGCTCTTATAATTCTTTGTCTTTGACTTTTGATACTCTCACTGTAATGTGCCTCAGAAAGAATGTGTTTTAGTTTAATCTATTTGGGATTTTTTTTTTTCCCCAGCTTCTTGGACCTGAATGTCCATCTCTCTCCCAAGACTTGGGGAGTTTTCAACTTTATTTCATTAAATATGTTTTCTAAATAGTTTCCCTTCTCTTCACCTTTTAGAATGTCCATAATGCAAATATTTGTTCATTTAATGGTGTCCCATAAACTCCGTAGGGTTTATTTTGTTTTTTTTATCTGCCTGTGTTATTTCAAATGATCTATCTTCAAGATCAGAAATTATTTCTTTTGCTTGTTCTAGCCTATTGTCAGAGCTCTCAATTGCTTTTCAAATATCATTCATTGAATTCTTCAGCTGTAAGATTTCTGTTTGGTTCTTTTTGTGATATCTATATCTTCATTGCATTTCTCATTCAGAGCATGAACTATTTTCCATATTTTATTGAATTGCCTATGTGTATTCTCTTGTGTCTTGCAGAGTTTCCTTAAGCTTATTATTTTGAATTCTTTTTCCAGCACTTCAAATATTTCTTTATGATTGGACTCTGATACTGGAGAATTACCTGTGTTCCTTTGAACCTGGGAGGTGGAGGTTGCAGTGAGCTGAGATGGTGTTGCTGCCCTCCAGCCCGGGTGACAGAGTGAGGCTCCGTCTCAAAAAAAAAAAAAAAATATATATATATATATACACACACACACACACACACACACACACACACATTTATTTATATGGAACTAAAAGAACTCAACAGCAAGGAGCCGGGCACGGTGGCTCACACCTGTAATCCCAGCACTTTGGGAGGCTGAGGCAGGCGGATCACAAGGTCAGGATATCAAGAACATCCTGGCTAACACGGTGAAACCCTGTCTCTACTAAAAAAATTAGCTGGGTTAATTTTTTCTTTCTTTTTCATGTTTGATGTGTCCCTGCATTGATTTCTATGCATCTGGTGAAAAACTTGCCTTTTCCGGTTTTATGGAGTAGGTTTCATAGGGAAAGACTAATTTCTATGAATGGGTTTTGGGGTGTCACTATGGTAGGGGTATATTCGCCTTGGTTCTAGGTGGACACAATGTAGTCTCCACGTAGTTTCTTCAGCTGTAATCCAGGCTAATGACACTTGTGAGTGTCTCAGTGGCCTAGGCTAAGAGACGTGGTGGAGGCAGTGTCATGGCTTTGCCATTGCTGGACGATTTCTCAGGTCTTGGGTACGTGTGTGCATCAGGGGTCAACCAACTTGGGGCTGGGGTAGGGGCTGCGGGACTGTTACTCTGGCTGGGAGCCTGTGCACACAGTTGCTCCGCTGGCCTGGGGGCATGCCTGCCAGCAGTGGTTGGTGGGGCTGGTTCCCAGTCCCAGGACTCAGGCACACAGCTGTCTGGCCAGCCTGGGGGAGGGGGTGCATTTGCCAGAGGGGAGCCGTGGGGCTGGTTCTTAGGTCCAGGATGTGGTTACACAGCTTCTCAGTGGCCTGGCCTAGGTGTGTGTCTTCTGGGGGCCACTCACGGGGCTGTTTCTCAGGCCTAGGATGTCACTGCAGAGCTTCTTGGCTGGCACTAGTGTGTGTCTTCTGGGGGTGGCCCACGCAGCTGCTTCTCAGGCCTGGGATGAGAGGGCAACGCTATTTGGCTGGTCTAGGGACGTGTCTGCTGGGGGCAGCCTGTGGGGCTGTTTCTTGGCCTGGGACATGGGCGCGCAGCTCCTCAGTCAACCTGGGGATATGTCTGCCAGGGGCGGCCCTCAGCTGTTTCTCAGGCCCTTGTTGTGGGCACAGAGCGGTTGGGCAGGCCAGGGGCTTATCTGTAGGGGCGGGGGCACCCAGGACTTGGGCCAGGGCACATGGCCTCTCCACTGGCCCAGGAGTATGTCAGGCTGCTCAGAAGCTCAGGGGCCTCTCCTGCTTGAGGGAGGGCATGCAGCAGTCTGGCTGGCCCAAGGGTGG
>NW_012107474.1:1716517-1727038 GCF_000951045.1 Mandrillus leucophaeus | reverse complement strand
TATGTTGGCCAGGCTGGTCTCGAACTCCTGACCTCAGGTGATCCACCTGCCTTGGCCTCCCAAAGTGCTGGGACTATAGGCGTGAGCCACTGTACCCGGCCTCTCATATATTTTGGATATTAACTCCTTATCGGATGCACGGTTTGCAAATATTTTCTCCTATTTTGCAGGTTTTCTCTTCACTCTGTCGATTGTCTCCTTTGCTGTGCAGAAGCCTTTTAGTTTGATGTAATCCCGTTTGTCTATTTTTGCTTTTGTTTCCTATGCTTTTGGGTCACATCCAAAAATAAATCATTGTCCGGAACACTGGCACGGAGTCTTTTCCTGTGTTTTCTTCTAGCGGTTTCACAAGTTCGGGTCTTGTGTCGAGGCTTCAATCCATTCTGAGCTGAATTTTGTATATGGTATGAGATAAGGGTCCAATTTCATTCTGCATGTGGATATCCAGGCTCCCTGGCACTAACCGTTAGAGATACTGTTCTTTTTCTGAGTAGTGAACACACTCCCATCATTCAGACATTGCAGCCATCCAGTCCAGTGCACAAGGAGAGGCCTCAGTCTCCCCCAGCCCTGTCTGCCTGTGTCCTCCACCCCCTCCTCCCTGTAGCTTGGCTGGTGCGGTGCCCATGATGCCTACTCTGAGTGGCAGGCGGTCTGTCTCAGTTGGTCAGTTGCTGTGCTATACTGGCCAGCAAGTATTGTAAGTCTTACCCCTGCTTGTAGATAAATATTTGTATTAGTGTATGTTTCCAGTAATGTTTTTTTTTTTTCTGAGAAAGGGTCTTACTCTGCTGCCCAGGCTGAAGTGCAGTGGTCAACCTTTGCTCACTGCAGCCTCAACTTGTTGGGCTCAAGCAGTCCTCCCATCTCAGCCTCCCCAGTGACTGGGATCACAGATGTGTGCCACCACACTGGCTAACTTATTTTTTGGTAGACATGGGGTCCCTCTATGTTGTCCAGGCTGGTCTCAAACTCCTGGCCTCAAATGATCCTTCTGCCTCGGCCTCCTAAAGTGCTGAGACTACAGGTGTGAGCCACTGCACCTGGCCTTATTCTTTCTTTTCAAAAACCGGACATGCTTGGCTGAGTGGCTCTCTGGAAGCTTCCTTGGCATCTTAGTGTATGTCAGTGTTTAGAAATGTTCCACTGCCATGTGGCGCTGCACCCCCGTTGCTGGGTCAGGAGCGCGTCCCTCATCTACCTTATTGCTGATGCTGTTGGCGTCTTGAAGGGTTTACTTTTTCTGCTCATGCTGGGTTGGACTAAGAGAAGGAAAAACCTCCTATTACTAGCAGGTGTTGGCCTCTCCCTCTCCTGACATGAGAATGCATCTTAAATACAGACCTACCTCTTTCTCCCATGCCTGGAAAGGGCCGAAACGCTCCGGCTGAAGTTGCCAGGAGATCAGCACCTCTTCCTTTCCCCTGCCTTCTGCAGATTGCCCCTCCCCACGGCCTCTGGTTGAATGTGTCTGTGCAAACCTCTGTAGTGATCTCTGCAAAGGGAGGAGGGCAGGGAGGCCGGGACTGAGCCCGGGGCAGAGGTGGGAGCTGGGCCCTGGGGAGCCTCCCTTGGGGCCAGGCAGTGGCAAGAGCCATGTGGAAAAAAGCAAGTCCCTTTACTCAGAAAACCCACTGCTGTCCCTCCACCAGCCTGGGTCAGGACAGGACAGATGGGCCTTGGCAAGCCTCCCACGGACACCACGCTAGCCTCACCCAACAGCAGTCAGCCACCTTAGGTCTGCAGCTCACAGCCCATCCTGCCAGGGACAGTTGGAAGACTGCCTGGAGGGAGGCCTTTGGTTCCCAACAAAGCTGGGCTGAGGCCATGGGATCCCCTGCAGACCCTTCGTCCTCAGACTTGTTTCCACATTTATTTAAAGGATGCAGGGAGGAGCTGGTTTCTATTAATAACAATTAAGTACTCTTCATGTTCAAAACAGAACACTTATTACTTGCAATTTTCTGAGCCAGCTAAGCTTCCAGCCAGTGTATTAAACATGTAACCTTTAGGTAATGAGATGAACTCTTGATTTCAGTACCAGGCTGTGGGTACATCTCTCCTAGAATTCCAGCAGCCGTCGGGACCCCTCTAAGGGCTGGGGGCTGGACGACAGGGGTGCAGGAGAGATGTGTCCATCACAGAGCAGTCTGCCTTCGAGGTAGAGAGTGTGCATGGACTGGGGTGCAGGTGGTTTATTTGGGCCTAGAGAGAGGGGGAAGGGAGTGGGGATGGTGGGGTGGAGAGGACAGGGGGTGAGACAGGGACTGTCACTGAGCTGGTTCCTGCCATGGGTTTGACCTGGCCAGGGCTGTGAACGAAGCTCCTCTGAGCAGAGGGAGGTTTGCATGACCACCCACCTACCCCAGGGTGGCCATCGTGGAGAGAGGGCCTCCTGGTGTCCATTTTCCAACACTTCCTGGCTGAGCCTGTTTCTGAGCCCACGGAGAAGGTTCTAGGCCTGGGGCAGAAAAGTAGGGCCCCCAACTAGTCTCGGAGGAGGGACCCTAACAGTATCTGGTGCCACCCAGCTGCAGCTGAAATCGGAGTGAGCTGAAGGCATGTGGCCTGGGGCACCTGATGCATCTGTTAGGATCTGAGTGCACCAGGGAGGGCAGTTCTCTTGTCACCACTCAGGCCACTGTGGTTGGACAATTTCCCATTGTACCAGTTACGTAGGAAGAGATGTAGACATTGGGCTAGCTGACACCACCTTCCAAGTTATTCGAGTGATGTTTTGGAGGTTGGCTTACTGGCAGCTCAGCCCTCAACTAGTTCTTGCCACCTTCTTCTGTGCATGTTACTCAATGTTAGGTGTGCCAGGGGTTGGCATGAGAGGCATTGGCTTCTGCCACCTGGGCAGAGGGCGGCTCCCTGATCCCTGAGAACATCAAGGAAAAGGTGGGGCACAGACGAGGGCCTCCAGCAGAGTGGCTGCTCCTACCCCAGTCCCGAACCCCACCATGTAGGGACACAATTGGGGGACATGAGGCCAAGGCACACACAGGCCTCTTGGGGAGTGACCTCTGCTTGGAGAGGGAGCATGAGAATCCAGGCTGTCAGGAAGCCAAGAAAGATGCAACTGAGTTAAAAATAGGAGCACGAGGCAGAGTGTTTGGAGCAGCCGTCCACAGCGCCAGGCTTGATTCCATCAGCGCTACTTATTTACATCACACTATGCAGCCTAAAACCTGGGAAGAGCGTATTGTTTCTGCACAAGCTCACGTGGAAGCAGGTTCTTTCTGAAGACACCACACAGTGATGGCAGCAGTTGACAGTGTGCCACACACAAGACTGAGACTCAGCAAGAGGAGAGGGGCCAGGCTGAAGGCCGGGCACACCCTCACCGTGCCGGGAACCTGCCATTTCCTCTTGTATAAAATGGCTTGATAGCTGCAGTCCTGGCAACTGTGTTCTGGGCGTCGCCAAGCCCCAGTGGGCCTGATCCCTAAACAGCTATGGGGCAAGCCTTGGGCCTCTGTCTGTCTCTCCTCTCATCTGTGACATGGAGCTAGGATACCTCCTCCCAGGCTTTTTGTAGGCATTAAAATAATCCAAGGCTGGGTGACGGTGGCTCACGCCTGTAATCCCAGCATTTTGGGAGGCTGAGGCGGGAGGATCACCTGAGATCAGGAGTTCGAGACCAGCCTGGCCAACATGCTGAAACCTCATCTCTACTAAAAATACAGAAATTAGCCAGGCATTGATGGCGGGCGACTGTAATCCCAGGTACTCGGGAGGCTGAGGCAGGGAAATTGCTTGAACCCGGGAGGCAGAGGTTGCAGTGAGCTGAGATTACGCCATTGCACTCCAGCCTGGGCGACAGAGCCAGACTCTGTCTCAAAAAAAAAAAACAAATCCAGGTGTGTTGATTGCATAGAATACATGTTTTAAAGGGGGGAAATTCTATCATAATCCCTGCTTTCAGATGAGATAACAGACGCAGGAGACATGAAGAGTAACTGAGAATCCATGCGGCCCTGTGCCAGGATTTGCTGCATAACCACAGTGCGGCCTCACTTTTTGCAAACAGGTAAGCTCCTTAAGGACCGAGTGGGCTGGGTGTGGTGGCATGCGCCTGTTATCCCAGCACTGTGGGAGGCCAAGGCGGGAGGATCATTTGAGCCCAGGAGATGGAGGCTGCAGCGAGCTATGAATGCACCACTGCACTCCAGAGTCGGTGACAGAGCAACTCTGTCTAAAAACAGAACAAAACAAAACGAAAACAAAACAAAACAAAAAACAGTGGAAAATGCAGATGTGTGGTAAAAGGGGGAAGGAGCTGCTGAGTCTGTGACCCAGACACTGTCACTGACACTGTTTTGATGAATTTCCCTCCAGTCTCTTTTGTAATGATAATGGGGTGGAGATTTTTGCTTTTATGTAGCTGTTATTATATCACATCACTTTTTTTTTTTTGAGACAGGGTCTTGCTCTGTTGCCCAGGATGGAGTTCATTGGTACAATCTAGGCTCACTGTAGCCTCTACCTTCCAGGCTCAGGATCCTCCCACCTCAGCCTCCTGAGTAGCTGGGACCACAGCTGTAGCCACCACACCCGGCTAATTTTTGTATTTTTTGTAGAGACAGGGTCTTGCTATGTAGCCCAGGCTGGTCTCAAACTCCTGGGCTCAAGTGATCCTCCCACCTTGGCCTCCCAAAGTGCTGGGAATACAGGTGTGAGCTACCAGGCCTGGCCTTCACTTTCAAGATTTTTATTAATTCACGTTTTAAGTGTTTCCCAGATTATTGTAAGCCCCTTTAAAAAGTGTTTATAGGCCGGGCGCGGTGGCTCAAGCCTGTAATCCCAGCACTTTGGGAGGCCGAGACGGGCGGATCACGAGGTCAGGAGATTGAGCCCATCCTGGCTAACACGGTGAAACCCTGTCTCTACTAAAAAAAAAATACAAAAAAACTAGCCGGGCGAGGTGGCGGGCACCTGTAGTCCCAGCTACTCGGGAGGCTGAGGCAGGAGAAAGGCGTAAACCCGGGAGGCAGAGCTTGCAGCGAGCTGAGATCCGGCCACTGCACTCCAGCCTGGGCGACAGAGCGAGACTCCGTCTCAAAAAAAAAAAAAAAAAAAAGTGTTTATAGATGGAGAGGGTCCAAGTGCAGTTCTGTTACATGGATATACTGTGTAGTGCTGAGGTCTGGGCTTCTAGTGCACCTGTCACCCACGTAGCAAACATCGTGCTCAACAAGCAATTCTAAAAACATTCAGAAGCCCGTTCTAAACACCGTGTTGACAGTGACACGACAGCTCATCGAATGGACGAAGCCTGGTTTATGTGACACAGACCGCGCCTGTGGTCCCAGCTAACAGTTGTCGACATGCAGGTTGTGTCCAGTTGTTGCAATGCTGCAACGTGTGTTTTTATCCATAAAGGTTTGGGAGAGATTCTGCTTCTTCAAAGAGCTCTAGATGTAGAACTGCTGGCTCAAAGGATGAAAGGTTGGAACTGCTTTTTAAAAAACCGACGCCTGGCCGGGAGCAGTGGTTCACACCTGTAATCCCAGCACTCTGAAAGGCCGAGGCAGGCAGATCACTTCAGACCAGGAGTTCGAGACCAGCCTGGCCGACATGGGGAATCCCTGTCTACTGAAAACACAAAAATTAGCCAGGTGTGGTGGTGCATGCCTGTAATCCCAGCTACTTGGGAGGCTGAGGCAGGAGAATCGCTTCAACCCGGGAGGCGGAGGGTGCAGCGAGCAGAGATCATGCCACTGCAGTCCAGCCTGGCGACAGAGGGAGACTCCGTCTCAAAAACAAACAAACAAACAAAGGTGGCATCTTAGAGAATCTCCCACCAAGCCCCAGAGGCAGGATTTTCCCTTTTTTGGACTATTTGCTCACCCGGGATATTATTTATGGAGAGATTGGTTAAATGGACGGATGAAAATGCACATCAAAAAATATCCGCACCAAGGTGTTGGGCTCACACCTGTCATCCCAGCACTTTGGGCTGAGGTGCGAGGACTGCTTGAGCTCAGGAGTTCAAGACCAGCCTGGGCAACATGGTGAGACCCCATCTCTACAAAAAAATACAAAAATTAGCCGAGTGTGGTTGTTGTGCCTGTAATCCCAGCTACTCAGGAGGATGAGGTAGGAAAGTCTCTTGAACCCAGGAAGCAGAGGTTGCAGTGAGCTGAGATCGCGCCACTGCAGTTCAGCCTGGGCAACAGTGAGACCCTGTCTCAAAAAAAAACCAAAAACCAAAAACTGTACCAGGTTCAGGCCTGGCTCTCCCTGCACCTGGAGCGGCTTCTAGAATACGTGGTGAGTGCAAGAGGAGGAAGTGCTCTGTGAAACACTGAAAGCCACACACAATGTGAAAACTCACATGTGATTACTTTGAAGTCACTTGGCTTTCTATTAAAAATGTGAGGCTAGGCGTAGTGGCTCACGCCTGTACTCTGCACTTTGGGAGGCCGAGGCGGGCAGATCACCTGAGGTCAGGAGTTCAAGACTAGCCTAGCCAACATGGTGAAACCCCATCTCTACTAAAAATACAAAAAATCCGGGCATGGTGGTGGGCACCTGTAATCCCAGCTACTCCGGAGGGTGAGGCAGGAGAACTGCTTGAACCCAGGAGGCGGAGGTTGCAGTGAGCCGAGATCATGCCACTGCACTCCAGCCTGGGCAGCAGGGCGAGAGACTGTCTCAAAAAAGAAAAATTTTGAGATGATAATGGATTGACATGCAGTGTAAGAAATAATCCAGGGAGGTCCTGGGCACCTTTACTGAGTTGCCCCAGTGGTGATGTTTCGTAACACTGGATCACAGTGTCACAGCCAGGTATTGACATGGACACAGTCCAGATCCAGAACATTCTGTTTACGCAGGAGCTGTTCTGTTGTCCTTTTCTTTTCTTTTCTTTTTTTCTGAGATAGAGTCTCGCTCTGTCGCCCAGGCTGGAGTGCAGTGGTGCGATCTCGGCTCACTGCAAGCTCCGCCTCCCGGGTTCGTGCCATTCCCCTGCCTCAGCCTCCCGAGTAGCTGGGACTACAGGGGCCTGCCACCTCGCCCGGGTAGTTTTTTGTATTTTTAGTATAGACGGGGTTTCACCATGTTAGCCAGGATGGTCTCGATCTCCTGACCTCGTGATCCGCCGGCCTCCACCTCCCAAAGTGCTGGGATTACAGGCATGAGCCACCGCGCCCGGCCTGTTGCCCTTTTCCAGCCACACCCCCCTCCCTCCTTACCCCACGCCCCGGTGTCCCCTGGCAAACACTTGTCTGTTCTCCATTTCTATAATTTTGTTATTTCAAGAATGTTGTATAAATGCAACTGCACGGCGTGTAACCTTTTGGGATTGAAGGGGCTTTTCTTTTGTTTGTTTTTGAGACAAGGTCTCTCTCTGTTGCCCAGGCTGGAGTGCAGTGGCCCAATCACAGCTCACTGCAACCTCAGCCGACCTGGCTCAAACAATCCTCCCACCTCAGCCTCCCCAGTAGTTGGGACTACAGGCACACGCCACCAGGCCCAGCTAGTTTTTGTATTTTTTGTAGAGACGAGGGTCTCCCTATGTTGCTCAGGCTGTTCTTGAACTCCGGGTTCAAGCGACCCTCCTGCCTCAGCCTCCCACAGTGCTGGGATTCCAAGCATAAGCCCCCGCGCCTAGCCTGGAAGGTTTTCACTCAGCACCTTTCTCTGGAGGTTCCTCCAGGCCTTTGAGGGGATCGTTTGTTCCTTTCCGCTGCTGAGTAGTATTCTGGGTGTGGATGGACTACACTGTTTGACAATTCAGGGGCTGAGGGACGTCTGGATTGTGTCCGGTTCTGGGCAGCTTGCTGTCAACATTCACTGGCCCTTCCTTTTGCCTTCTGTGCAGAGGGCCCGAGTAGTCCCTCTGGTTAGATAAGGCAGACACAATGTCCCAATACATAATTTAACAGGCTCTTCGCAGCCTGGAGACGATGTAATGGGTTACCAGGAAAAACCATTTGAGTTCAAGTTCCAGCAACTTTTCAAAAATAACGAAACAAAACAAAAAACACCCCAAATGCTGTCTCATGAAAAAGGGTACTAAAAAAAAAGAATGAACATCGATTCACAGGAATAGCATCATTTCACCATGATTCATTAAAAGAAAGTGCCAAACCAGTGTTTGTGCTGAATTCAAGCATTTTCTAAATTCCCAAGTGGAAAAAAAAAAAAAAAAAATCTCTTATAGGTCTGCTCAGAGGGAAAACAGCCTAGCAGTCCACTTACTGCCCACGCACCAAGGGCTGCCTGGACCGGAGCCGGTGGGGTTGGAGGCGGGGACTCTGCCTTTGCCTCTCTCCCTCCAGAAAGAACACTCCCTAATGTGGGAGCCCGTCCAGCCGCACAACACTGTGTCCACGTCTTCGGGAAGGGGAAGGGCTAGTGTCCGTCTTCTCAGAGCAGCAGGACCCAGTTCTCTGTGAGAACAGAACAAAGACATAGGTATTCCTTGGCTTGGAGTCTACACTTGGTATTGTCCGGGTTTTTATTTTTTTATTTTTTGAGACAGAGTCTTGCTCTGCTCCCTAGGCTGGAGCGCAGTGGGGCAATCTCGGTTCACTGCAACCTCCGCCTTCCGGGTTCAAGCGATTCTCCTGCTTCAGCCTCCTGAGTAGCTGGGATTACAGGTGCACGCCACCATGCCTGGCTAATTTTTTGTGTTTTTAGTAGAGACAGGGTTTTACCATGTTGGCCAGGCTGGTCTCGAACTCCTGACCTCATGATCTGCCCACCTCGGCCTCCCAAAGCACTGGGATTACAGGCATGAGCCACCGCGCCCAGCCTCGTCAGGGTTTTTAATTATAAACTTCAATTTTAGCGATTTGAGTACACGTGAAGTGGCATCTCATTTTCATTTTAACTTGCATTTCCCTGATGTCTAATGAGCGCTGAGTGTCTTTTCCTGATATAACTGGTCCTTTCTGTCTTTGATTCTTCTGTTGTTCTTTCCCTGCCTTCTTTTGGATTAGTCAGATATTTTCTATTATTTCATTCTCTTTTCTTTGTTAGCTTCTTAGCCAAACCTCTTTTGTTCATTTTTTCCCTAGTGCTTTTTCTCTAGGGCACTGACTATGTATGCCTCACACACCAAATTTAATGTAGGGTCAGTATTGTATCACTTCAGTCTTCCCTCTTCATACATAACCCTTCGCATCTTGCACCTCACACCTGGAGTTCCACACTTCACCAGTGTGCAGAGCTTATCAGTGGACGACCTCTCTCCACCCATCCTTCACGCTGTCCTTACCTTTCACTTCTACACACACTGTAGAACTATCACAAACTATTATTTGTTTTAAACAGTTAGTGGTCTCTTAAATAAATTATGAGAAGGGCCGGGTGTGGTGGCTCATGCCTGTAATCCCAGCACTTTGGGAGGCTGAGGTAGGCAGATCACCTAAGGTCAGGAGTTCATGACCAGCCTGGGCAATACAGTGAGACCCCACCCCCGACACTGTTTCTACAAAAAATAAAAAAATTAGCTGGCATGGTGGTATGTGCCTGTGGCCCCAGCTACTTGGGAGGCTATAGTGGGAGGATGGCTTGAAGCCAGAAGACTGAGGCTACAGTGAGCTGTCACTGTGCCACTGCATGCCAGCCTGGGCAACAGAGCAAGACCCCAAAATTTTTTTTCTCTACCTGTTTCACCAGTTTGAGTATGAGATGCCTGCATGCAATTTTCTTTGTATGGGTTTTCTTCAGGTTTTGCTGAATTTCTTGATCTGTAAATCAGTATTTTTCACGTGTTGGGATTTAGAGCCATTATTTTGCAAACATGTTTCCTTCCTAGACTCACACTCTCCCTCTGGAGCTCCTATCACACATGCTTTTGGTCATTTCACACTGTCCCATAAGTCTCTGAGGTTCTCTCCACTGAAGAAGAGAAAAAAGTTCTTCAACTTTTTTCTCTTCTTCAGATTAAATAATTTCTATTCATCTGTCAAGATCCCTAATTCCTGTTTTCTCCAATCTGTTAATCCAATTCAGTGAAATTTTCATTTCTGTTATTGTACTTTTCAATTCTAGACTTCTCTTTTGATTCTTTTAGATACTTTGTTGTTCTGCTATGAATTTCTGATTCTTTACTCATTAAGACAATATTTTCATTTAATCCTTTGGACATATTATTTTTATTTATTTTGAGATGGAATCTTGCTCTGTCACCCAGGCTGGAGTACAGTGGCACCATCTTGGCTCACCACAACCTCCACCTCCTGGAAAGCGATTCTCCTGCTTCAGCCTCCTGAGCAGCTGGGACTACAGGTGTGTGCCACCACACCTGGCTAGTGTTTGTGTTTTAGTAGAGATGGGGTTTCACCATGTTGGCCAGGCTGATCTCAAACTCCTGGGCTCAAGTGATCCGCCCACCCCAGCCTCCCAAAGTTCTGGGATTACATGTGTGAGCCACCGTACCCAGCCTCCTTTGGACATATTTATAGCTGCTTTAAGAGTCTTTGTAAATACAGAATCTGGTTCATTGTAGGGGGATTGGTTTCTGTTAACTGCTTTTTTTTTTTTTTTTTTTTGAGACGGAGT
>NW_012107474.1:1712851-1715467 GCF_000951045.1 Mandrillus leucophaeus | reverse complement strand
TGAGCTGAGAGCCGGCCACTGCACTCCAGCCTGGGTGACAGAGCGAGACTCCGTCTCAAAAACAAAAAAACAAAAAAACAAAAAACTAGCTGGGTGAAGTGGCAGGCGCCTGTAGTCCCAGCTACTCGGGAGGCTGAAGCAGGAGAATGGCGTGAACCCGGGAGGCAGAGCTTGCAGTGAGCCGAGATCGCACCACTGCACTCCAGTCTGGGTGACAGAGCAAGATTCTGTCTCCAAAAAAAAAACAAGTAAAAATATGAAACAAAAACTGCATGTGGCCCACAAAATCTAAAATACTTATCTGGGCCCTTTATAGGTCACGTGCTGACCCCCAGGGATGATTCTCAATCTAGTATCTCAGCTGAACATCCTCAGTGTTAATGGCATTAAAAAGGTCTTGACTGGGCACGGTGGCTCATACTTGTCATCCCAGCACTTTGGGAGGCTTAGGCAGGAGGATGGCTTGAGGCCAGGAGTTCGAGACCAGCAACAGAGTGGGTCCCTCTCTCTACAAAAAAAGAAAAAATTAGCCAGGCGTGGTGGCACTCACCTGTGGTCCCAACTACGTGGGAGGCTGAGGTGGGAGGATCACTTGAGCCCAGGAATTCTAGGCTGCACTGAGATATGATCAAACCACTGCACCCCAGCCTGGGTGACAGAGCAAGACTGTCTGAAAATAAAACAAAACAGAAAGGCCTTTCCTGCAGCACTGCTGGACTTCCAGTCTTTGTGCCGTCCTCAACTCTGTAACAGCTGCTTCCTGGTAAACCCCATGGAGTCGTCCCACACGTGTAGTCCAGCCTAGGCCAAGGACTTTCAGAGAACCCTACACTGACTTCTGGCTCCCCACTTCTGCTAAGTTTCTTCCCCTCCAGTGCCCTGCTTTGCTGGCCTGCCACTTTAGCTGCCCAGAAGTCTGGTCTCTTGCCTCTCACACCATTACAGCGCACCACACTACACTATGTTCACGCATTTAGCAGCTGTGTTCACACTCAAACTATCTCATATATACATTTTGTTAAAAAAAACTTCAGGACTCTCTAAACTTATGATGCCAAGGGTGAAGTTAAGCCCTGGAGACTGAGTCAGTAGCAAGTTTGCAATTCTGCTTCTTCGATTACAGTTTCATGCTCTTCCTCCTTGTTCTTGAGCGGAATTGTCTTCCCCATTGTTCTTGTTCTGTAAATTAGGGTTCTCCAACCCCTAGGGCCACAGACAGCTACTGGTCAGGCCACACAAGCAGGAGGTGAGCCTCGGGCCAGTGAGCAAAGCTTCATCTGTATTATCAGCCGCTCCCCATCGCTCGCATTACCGCCTGAGCTCTGCCTCCTGTCAGGTCAGCAGCAGCACAGGATTCTCCTAGGAGGGTGAATCCCATCGTGAACTGCACATTGGAGGAACTAGGTTGCATGCTCCTTATGAGAATCTAATGCCTCATGATGTGCCCCTGGCTTCCATCATCCCCAGATGTGACCATCTAGTTGCAGGAAAACAAGCTCAGGGCTCCCACTGATTCCACACTATGGGAAGTTGTATTTTACTCTATATTACAACATAAAAATAATAAAGTGCACAATAAATGAAATGTGTGTGAATCATCCTGAAACCACCCCAACTATGTCTGGAAAAACTGCCTTCTATGAAACAGGTCCCTGGTGCCAAAAAGGCTGGGGACTGCTGCTGTAAATGACTAAGAGAGACCGGGTCTCCCCCTTTCCATTTGCTGATTTTTGTTACAGATTAGCTGTCTGCTTCATTTCCTGTACCCAACTCAGACCTGATAGTACAGAGACCCCATGACTGTTTCATCTTCAGTGGACCCCAAAAGAAAAAGACCACCTCGACTAATCAGACCGTTGTAACTATGCATTAGGCCTTATACAGAAAGATGTTGAAATTGTTAGGCTTCCCGAAACGTTGGCTATAGAAACGACCCCAAATTTCTACGTTTGAGAACACTGACTTCCATTCTTTGTAATGTTTCCTGGGCGGCACATCAAGCTGCGCATTTGACTAAACTCTAGATTCTGACACTTTTGATGATTTTTGGTGGACAATTTTTGTCATTTTATTCGTACATGTTACCTCAAACCCAGTTTATGGCTGGGCACGATGGCTCACGCCTGTAATCTCAACACTTTGGGAGTTTGAGATCAGCCTGGGAAACATAGTGAGACCCCGACAAAAGAAAAGAAAAGAAAAAAATTAGCTGGGCGTGGTGGCTGGCTGCCCCCGTGGTCCCAGTTACCAGGGGGCGGGGGGAAGGGGAAGGATCGCTTGAGCCTGGAAGGTCGAGGCTGCAGTGAGCCGTGATCCCGCCATTGCACTCCAGCCTGAGCAACTGAGCGAGACCCTGCTCCAAAGAAAAAGAAAAAGAAACACCCGCCCCCGCCATTTACGTGCACAAGAAGTCCATGTGCAGTTAAGTGTAAGGTTTATTTTGTGGTATTCCGAAAGCTGCCCCGCCGCCTGCCCGTGCAGACACGGCCGGGGGCCAAGTCCCCACAAAAACCTGTGCCGAGTGAGGGAGACAGGAAGAGCCCAGCGGTAGGCGGAAGGCACGCGCCGGGGACACTCAGCGGCGAGGGCCTGCGGGAGCCTCCAGCGCGAGAAGGG
>NW_012107474.1:1706758-1711972 GCF_000951045.1 Mandrillus leucophaeus | reverse complement strand
GAGCCGCGCACCCGGGACCTGGGGGCCCCGGGCTTTTCCGCCGGGCGGTTTCCTTGCGGGCCCCCTTTCCCCGACTCCGGGGAAGTCCTTCGGGGCTCGCAGAGTTGCAAGCGTTGGTGAAGTAGGAACAGTTTGTTGCGGGGT
This sequence comes from Mandrillus leucophaeus, assembly GCF_000951045.1. Classification (NCBI taxonomy): domain Eukaryota; kingdom Metazoa; phylum Chordata; class Mammalia; order Primates; family Cercopithecidae; genus Mandrillus; species Mandrillus leucophaeus. Next base: position 1,711,828 of record NW_012107474.1, on the reverse strand, counting down.
GAAGCGTCAGGCAGAGCCGCCGGGACTGCTTTGCCTCCTTGACGCTTCCCTGCCGCGCACTCAAACCATTTTACGGATGAGAAAGCCGAGGCTCGGGCGCTTATGCAAGCTGCTCCCCATGAACGGCGTCCCGCTCGAGTCTACACTAGGGACACCCGGTGCCTCTTGGGTGTCGTGTCCTCCCCCCACCCCTCTTTTAATGCATACACAAAGGAACTATTTTTCTGTTAGGGGAAAAATATTCCCTAAATTTTACGAGTGTGACTCTCCGGAGTTAAATACGGTTAAGAACAGTGAGCTTATGAAATGTTGGTTGGCTTTTTGATGACTTGCAGAGAGGTGTTTCAAACTATTACGATTTTTGACCTTTGACAGTATTCTGTATTTTCATGCATGTATGCACTTAGTTTTTTCTAATTGCCTTTCATGCTTTGAAAGGAAGCACTCCCTATTGCAAAATCTGGGTGCCAAGGCCACAGTAGAGTATGTCTTGAGAACTCCTGTTTCCTTCTCGCTCTGTCAGTGGGGATGCACCTGCTCTGTTCCTTCCTGTTAGATCCCTGAGAAACTGTATATTTAAGGTTGAATTTTGTTGCTTCAGCTTTAGATGATAGACTTCTTTCTTTCCTTCCTTTTGCTTTATTTTTTTCTCTTCCCCTCTCCCTCTTTTTTTTCTACAGAGACCTGGACGAGATAATAGACTTTTCTTAGGGAAGTGGACTGTGTCTCCTTTAAAATTGGAGACTTGCATAGTTCAGCAGTAGCCGTCTTTTTTCCTTCCCAGAGTGTTTGTGAACTGGAGGTCTTTCCCTACCCTGCACCTGCAGCCCCAGAGGGCAGATGTGGATAGAGCTGGTCTGGAAGCCCTGCAGTTTCCCGGGTGCTTTCCCAGTGCTGGGGAAAGATGAAGCCATGTGCAGTTCATACTAAGTTTCACTGTCTTCCAAATGTTGAACGTTTTTCTCCTGAAGTGCTGTGCACATTGTGAGTGCTGGATACATATTAATTGCCTGTGTGGACATCCACGCATCTAATTACATCTTCTACCTCCTAGCTTGCTTACATTTCAGTAGCAATATGTATTTATAGGCATTATGTAAATACATTTCTGAGGAGAAAGTTCCTAAGTTCTATTGGATTCAACTGTAACTAAAGGGGTAGAATTTATTATTTCGATAGTCAGTGTTGGAGATATTTAATGTTTAGTTTTGTACATGCGTGCATCACGGACAGCTGAAGGATGCAGTTTTCTTTCTTACAGATTTATTGGATTGTCATCTTGGTGGAGGTTTTTTCCCTGTGTTTTGAGCAGCAGAGTGAATGGTTTTTTGTTTTTTTTTTTTTCTTCTTCTTCTTCTTCTTTGAGTTGGAGTCTTGCTCTGTCACCCAGGCTGGAGTGCAGTGGCATGATCTTGGCTCACTGCAACCTCTGCCTCCCGCGTTCAAGCGATTCTCCTGCCTCCAAGCGATTCTCCTGCCTCAGGTTCCCGAGTAGCTGGGATTACAGGCGCACGTGGCCACGCCGGACTGATTTTTTTTTTCCCCCAGTAGAGACAGTTTCACCATGTTGGTCAGGCTGGTCTCGAACTCCTGGCCTTGGGTTATCCACCTGCTCAGCCTCCCAAAGTGCTGGGATTACAGGTGTGAGCCACCACCCTCGGCCTCCAGCAGCATAGTGAGTGTTAATCTCTGCACTGATACTACACTGTCTTAGAAGGTGCAAACTGTCATTCATTGGAGTCTCAGAAGAGAAAGGGGCTTCGGTAGACTTTCAAAGTTAACTAGTTAACTTGAAAAATGATCACTTTACAAGTGAAGGTTTTTTTAAAAAAGCTGACTTCATATTTCACACTTGAAATTATGTTGTGGTATATCTGGGACTGAAGCTTTAGGAAGCACTTGGCCTGGTTTCACTTCATACCTTCATCTTGCTCCCCTCTTTCAGCTATACATGTTTTGAAAGAAGGTAGTGTGAACAGTTGCTTTCGAAAAATCCACCCAGAGGCTAATTAACTCTTAACTTTTTACTGTTATATACATAGTTCTCTTAGTCAGCAACATTTTTGTTTTCAAAAACCTTTTTATTTTTATTTTTATTTTTGAGACGAAGTCTCGTTGCCGAGGCTGGAGTGCAGTGGCGTGATCTCAGTTCCTGCAAGCTCCGCCCCCCGGGTTCACGCCATTCTCCTGCCTCAGCCTCCCAAGTAGGCGGAACTACGATCGCCCGCCACCACGCCCGGCTAATTTTTTGTATTTTTAGTAGAGACGGGGTTTCACCGTGTTAGCCAGGATGGTCTTGATCTCCTGACCTCGTGATCCTCCCGCCTCGGCCTCCCAAAGTGCTGGGATTACAGGTGTGAGCCACTGTGCCCGGCCAAAAATCTTTTTAATTCTCACTTGAAATGTTATTACCTCAGATCTGTTCATTTTAAAATGAAAGTAGAGTTTATGCATGTTGTTGAATTTTTTTTTTTAATGGAATGTCTAATATTTTACTTCAGTGAAAATGCATTCTGCTTAGACCTTTCTGGGAAGAATATAGAATGTAACTGGTTCAGGTGAATTTAAAAACTGTTTATAGGTAGGGATAGAAGAATGAAAAGTTCCCAAAGATTAAGAGTGACTAGATTAGATTATTACTTTAAAACCTAGCTGATTATTTTGCTTCATTTTATTATTATTGTTTTTAGAGATGAGGTCTCGCTCTTTCACCTATAGGCTGGAATGGAGTGGCATGGTCATAGCCAACTGCAGCCTTGCTGGGCTCAAGTGGTCCCGTCCCTTAGCCTGCCAGTAGGCAGCACTACAGGTAGGACCCACCTCACCGGCCTGAATTATTTTAATAATATTTTGAAGCTCTCCAAATGGCTTTTTTTTTTCTTCCTGGGACAGAGTCTTGTTCTGTTGCCCAGACTGGAGAGCAGTGTTGTGATCTTGGCTCACTGCAGCCTCTTCCTCCCGGGTTCAGTCAGTTCTTCTGCCTTGGCCTCCTGATTAGCTGGGACTACAGGGGCACACCACCAAGCCCAGCTAATTTTTGTATTTTAATAGAGATGCGGTTTCACTAGGCAGGTCTCGAACTCCTGACTTCAGGTGATCTGCCTGCCTTGTCCTCCCAAAGTGCTGGGATTACAGGCATGCGCCACTGCACCTGGCCTTAAGTATTTTAGTAGACTTTAGCCCTGATTAAACCTCCTGCCTAATGGGCTCCTGTGAAGAGGGACTACCTCAGCAGAGGCCTTCTTAAACTCAGAACTAGTTAAAGCTTGTAAATATGGAAGCGTGTATGTGAAATGTGCAGGGATGGGAGCTGAACAGTTAGTGGAATTAATGCTTTGACCGAATCATAGCAATGGGAAAACCTGTAGTATAATTTATTAATCATGAAAAATGCCTGGCGAAACTGAAACAAATCCAGCAGATCCATTTGGTCTAAATTTAAATTTTAGCGTAGATTTTTTTCAGCCACAGGGTCAGTTTTCTGTTTTGAAATAAGAACTTGGGTTTCTGGCCCAAGGGTGCATTAGGAAAGACATGTTCCTTTTCCAGCTATCTCATTCAGTTAATGACAAAGTTAATGTAATTCCAGTGATTTGTGGCTTTTCTTTGTTGACTGTCATCATAGCTACAATAGCACATACCTGTTATTACCTTGGAATTGAGTAGTATCTGGACAATAATAGTGCCCTCCCTCTAGATAATCTGTTTTCACTAGTCACATCTATTGCCTGTTTCATTTTTCTGAGTCTCTGTATTTGGGGTTCCAGGTCCGATATTAGAAACTTTTAAAGGGGAAAACAGGCAACAGAAATGAGCAGATTTGTAGAGCTTCGTGTCTGGTTGGGCTTTGGGATTTTCCCCTGCAGGTTAAAGTTTTAAAATTTGCACATTGAAACTTTCTACTAAACCTGAAAGTGTGGTGCTTGTGATTTAACCACCACCAGTTTTACTACCATAAAAGTCACTTGAAATGTCTGTTTAAATGGGTGAACATATAATAAATGCAGATCTTGTTCCATATTGAATTCTCAAGGCGATGTTGAACCAAAGCTTGAAAAGTAGGAGGAACATTCTCCTTAGGAAACCTCAGTTGTCACATAGAGTATATATTTGGAGGCAGGGACTAACGGCACTAACAAATGTGCTTACTGTGTCATTTCTACCCGAGCATGGTTAAAAACCATTCCATCTTGTGCGCATGACCTCGGTTCTTGCATACTTTCACAGACCCTCGGCTGTGAAACGGGTAGAGTACCAACCTCATCGGGTTGAGAAGGGGTGTGTAAAGCACTCAGGAGAATGTTAGGATTATAGTCAGTGTGCGAAAAAAGTTACTAAGGAGAGATTCCTCAGTTTTCTCTGTTCACAATGCTTTTAGTGTCTCAGTAATTTTTTTCATGGCACCTCTAGACTAAAAGGAATACTTAAAAATTCCATTTATTAAGTAGTTAGGTTCCAGTAATTTATTAAATATTATGTACTAACAGGAGCTATTTGAAAAAAACATATACATTAGTTGGAAGAAAAAAATATTTTCATCATTCTTCCTAACCACAACAGTGTGCTGCGGGAGGGCAGGCCTGGCAGCAGCTCAGTGGCGCCTCTCACCTGGGGGTCTGATTGGATGCTGCTGCTCCCTTAGATTTTTTTTTTTTTTTTTGCTTTTTGGTGGTACTTGCTTTTCATCAGAGCAGCCACCCTGTTTTCAATGATAATGATGTCGTTGAAAGAGTGGAGCTCTGATCTGATGTTGACACTGTGAATACCTTATGTGGGATTCCTACACCACAAACATTGCTGTTTCCTCGTGAATCTAAAACATCTCTTGGTGCCTCTCTGACTGCGTAGCGTGTGGGAAGTCTAGATACACGGTTTGGTAACCCGTGCTGTTAGTGTTATTAGCCCAGCTCCAGGGTGGATTTGAACTGATACTTTAGAAGTGAAAAGCTTCCTTTCTTTTCAGCTCACATACCTAGTTTTCTACAAGATGTGTTTCTGAAGAGTTTCTAGTAAGTTCTGGCTTATGCAAATGAAATGGAAAGGTCTGATTTTTCTTTTTCTTTTTTTTTT
>NW_012107474.1:1703076-1704973 GCF_000951045.1 Mandrillus leucophaeus | reverse complement strand
TATCTTGACATTTGGGCTTTGGAGTTCTAGATGTGGATACAAGGTGGGGTGACCCCTTAGAAAAAGTCCAACCTCTTCTGTACTCTCTCTCTCTCATGTGGCTTTTTGGACGTTTTTACCTGGTGTTTCATTTCTGAATGTTATTTTAGGCCCCTGTTTGCAAATTTTTTTTTTTTTTTTTTTAAACAGTGACCGGGGACCATTGTATGTTTGGACATTTTTCTTATTTTTAACTGAGATCTGTTAGCAGTTTGAAGCCATTGTATACATTTCAGAGTTAGCTGGGTGTGGCAGTGCATACCTCTAGTCCTAGCTGCTTGGGAGATAGGCCAGAGGATCGCTTGAGCCCAGGAATTTGAGGGTGTGGTGAGCAATGTTTGTGCCACTTCACTCCAGTCTGGGCAACAGAGTGAGACCCTGTCTCAAAAATAAATAAATAAATAAAATAAATAATTTCAGGGTTGAAATTTGTCAGTGGGTTGAAATGACAGTGCCATTTGTCGGCACTGTCAGTTCACCTAGACCAGTCAGCAAGCTCTAAACATCCAGGTTGATGAGAAGGGCCGACAGAAGTCATTTTGAAGTTGAGTTGCTGAGGGCTAGTTTTGCTGTGACTGGCCATGATCAGTGTTAACTGTTTAGTAGCACAGCTCGGACCAGTATTAGCATGTCTGATGACTCCTGCTTTACCGAGTACTTAGGGAAGGCAGACACCATCTGTTCACATGGAAGCAGGGAGGTTTGTCCCTAAAATTATGCCTCTGAGAAAGCCTTTGCCATATAATTAAATAAAAATGTTACTTTAGCATTCTAAGAATTGAGTAAGTCAACTATACACTAGAAATTTTTAGCATAGTCTTACTCATTCCAAAATTAAATTCCTATTCTGAGAACTTGATACCCAGCACTGTCTCTGCTTCTCCTGTAGTCTGTTCTGTCCTTTGGGGATCCTGGGTTGTCTAGCGTGGAGTATGGAGGAGTTGGGCTGTTTTCGTCGGTGAGCAAACATTTACAGAGCACCTATTACATGCCAGTTACTGCTGAAGGGGCTTGGGTTATGTCAGAGAGCAAAGATCCCAACCCTTTGAGAGTTTACGTTCTAGCAAGAAGAGATGGACAATAGACAAATTATGTTAGGTGACAAGTGCTATGGGAAAAAGAAAAAGCGAAGGATAAGGGAAATGGAAGAACTATAACATTTCACATATTTTATTACAAAAGTTTGCAATATGTATAAAAGTAGACAGAATATTATGAACAGACCCTACAAACCTTTCACCCAACTTGAACAGTTAGGTGAATTGCCCAGTCTTGCTTCTCTATACCCCTCATTCTCCGCAGTCTTATATTATTTTGAAGCAAGTCTCAGACATATAATTTATCCACAAATGGATGTTACGGACTGAACATTTGTGTCCCTTCCTACACACCGAAGCCCTGACTCCCAGTGTGCTAAGAATAGGAGTTGGGCCTTTGAGAAGTGCCGGGGTTAGATGAGGTTCAGGAGGTGGGCCCTTTATTATGGGATTAGATGAGGAAGAGTGAGAGGACACCTCCCCCTTGAAACAGGGAAAGACCGCCTGAGGATAACAGCGAGGAAGTGGCTGTCTGCAGTCTGTGACACAGGCCTCACCAGAAACTGAATCTACTGACGTCTTGATCTTGGGCTTCTTGGCCTACCGAGCTATGAGAAAATACATTGCAATTTTTTTTCTTTCATAGGGTCTTTCAGAGAAAAAAAAAATCTGTTTTCTGAGCCACCCAGTCTATGGCATTTTTTTGTTGTTTTTAAAAATTTTTTTATTTCTTTTTTTTCTCTTTCATGGTATTTTTTAATTACACCTAAAACGTTTCTTTCTTTTTTTTGTTTTTGTTTTTGAGATGGAGTTTCGCTCTT
>NW_012107474.1:1676362-1701992 GCF_000951045.1 Mandrillus leucophaeus | reverse complement strand
CCCGTCTCGGCCTCCCAAAGTGCTGGGATTACAGGCTTGAGCCACCGCGCCCGGCTCTTTTTCACTTATTAGCTGAACTATTTCTGTGAAAAATGCGTGTGTGTACACATATGTGCACGCATTTTCATGCATACATTTACAGTCATTGGTTACCCAGTGGTACAGAGAGGCATTATATACTCGATTCTTTCCCTTTATGTAACCATTTTCAAAGTGAGTTGGTTCACTGGCATCCTTCAGAGGTGATCAGTTGGTGTGTTTTTGGTGCGTTTATTGTGGCTGTGAACTTAATCATTACGAACATACTTGGTGTGTTTCAGTCCATTGCATTGTTGCCTTGTTGGCCAGCAGGTTGTTCTCCCTTTGGCCAGGGAGAGTCTCATTTCATGTTGGGGTCTAAGATGGAGGCGTCTTTGTCAGATTCTTTCTTATCTAGCATGACAAGATGTTCCGGGCTCATTTTGAACATTTAATGCCCTGATCTGCGCTTAGCAATCGTCAGGGAGTCCTGATTCCTTTTAGTGAAAAATAGTATTTCAAGACCATAGTCTGCAAGCTTGGGCTCCTAGTTGCTGTGAGGCCTTTTCAATGGACAGAGCTAGGAATAGCTATAGGAATTTTTGTTTGTTTGTTTTTTGTTTTTGTTTTGAGACAGGCTCTTACTCTGTTGCCCGTGCTGTAGTGCAATGGCACGTTCTCGGCTCACTTCAACCTCTGCCTCCCGGGTTCAAGAGATTCTTGTGCCTCAGCCTCCCGAGTAGTGAGTAGCTGGGATTACAGGTGCATGCCACCATATCTGGCTAATTTTTGTATTTTTAGTAGAGACAGGATCTCACTGTGTTGGCCAAGCTGGTGTCAAATTCCCGACCTCAGGTGATCCACCCACCTTGGCCTCCCAAAGCATTGGGATTACAGGTGTGAGCCACACTGCACTGGCCTAGGAATTGTTCTTTGTTTTTTGTATTTTTAAGATAAAATACATCGTAAGTTCACCTTTTTGATGAAAACTCAGGGCTGCAGGGTTTTAATTAACAGCTCCGTCCTCTGTGTTTTCTGTTTTCCACACTGAAAATCCTAATTCTCATGGGTACTTGAGGAGGCTAGAGTTAGAGGTTCCCTAGCTCATGCTGTTTCAGTCACCTGGAGAGCTTGTGGACCCACAGATGGCTGGGTCCATTCCCCATTTCTGAATGAACAGGTCTGGGTGGGGCCTGAGAATGAGCATTTCTAACAAATGTGTGGGTGGTGCTGATGCTGCAGGGCCAGGGGCCCCTGAATAGAGCATCACGTGATTGCTCAGTTGCCTTCAGTTGCTTTATCCCTCACTACACAGTCTCTGAGTAACACTATTAACTCCACCATCAACAACAGGACTAGTGATGGACTAGGGCTAGGAGTGTTTTTGACGGTTCTTATTGGCATCTGGACGTATCCCACAAGGAATGAACTGTCAAATTACTGTAGTTGTAAAGTTACTTGTCATAGCTCCTCTCTGAGATTATACCACTAAATGTATATGTATACATTTAAGTTCACTTGTTTTATTTTTCCTGATTGAGTGAAAACCTTTAAAAAATCTAATTGCTTTATAATTATATAAAATATTTACTTCCAAAATTAAATCTACAAAATGAGATCTGTTTAAAGAAGTCTTGTGTACATTCTGTCCTCTCCATGCTAACTCCTCCCTTCCTAAGTACTCCACCACAGTTTTCATGGTTTTCCTTCCACATGAAAAACATATTTGTATTTCCCTTTCTTAGCTTAGACATTGACAGCTGCGCACACTGTCCCACGTCACTTTCCCCCGGACTGCACTCACACTGGGAGTGTGTTGAGATCGTTCTCATTCCTTCTGGCCGTGTAGAGTCCATGGTGTAGATGTTCTGTGGTTTACTCCGCCAGTCGCCTCTTGGTGGAATTTGAGTTGTTTTGTCTTTTGCTGTTTCCAGTCGTTGTGCACAGGTAGCCTGTCTGTGGCCTTTCCGATGGGCCTGCTGGGACGGAGCCCTGCAGGGCGGGTTGCTGGGCTGAGGTCGATGGTTATGTCACTGTGCTGATGCTGCCTCAGTTCCCTCCTGAATGCTTGCACCATTGGGAAGCTGCCTGTAGCCTCACGGAGAAGCCAGCCCTTGAACAAAAACTGTGGAGAGGGGAAGGTCCGGGGGAAGACCAATTTGGGAGCCCTTCTGTCTGAAGCCTTAAGGCATTGGGGTGCCAGGAACAGGAGTGTTTCTTTCTGACTTGTAAGTACAGTTCTGTGGTTCAAACTGCTACAGGAACGCTGTGTTTATTTTAGAAAAGTACACACTGTTAAAGGCTGATTCCTCAGTATTCTTATATTCATGTGCATGTATCCAATCTTTTTGTTTTTAAACTCTTGAACTTTAAGTTTGCTCTCCAAGGGCCAGAGAAAGCAACTTGTTTCCTTGATTAGAAGAGTTCATTCAACTTAACATTCTTGGCCTGTGTGTTCTTGTCTTTTAAGTTAAAAAGACTTTGGGATTTTCTGTCTTTTTACTAGTCTGTATGTGTAGTAGTTCCTTTTCTGCAAATTTCCACAGTAGGAAACTTGATGAACACTAATGTATGGGTTTTCTTTTGATCCCACCTACAGTGGGTAGTATTTTCATGTGACTGGGTGCTGGGAGAGAGCAGCAGAGGGCAGGAGTGTGTGTGTGTGTGTGTGTGTGTGTGTGTGTGTGTGTGTGTGTCAGAGGGAAGGTAGAGACCACAGGAAGGACCCGGAGGAGAGCCAGGCCAAATGGGTGTAACGTTAAGCCAGCGATGAAATGACGGGGTGTACTGAGTACTTCTTTAAACTTGGCCTTTAAACTTGGAGGTGCAGAATTGTGGGAGGGTTCATTTGCTCTACTTCTCAAATAGGTGTCTTCTAATGAAGGGAGGACCGTGTCTGTGCTAGAAATGTGGAGTCAGTGGCCTAGTCATCTTAGGGGATAACTCAACCTTGCTTTCTACTTAGAGAATCTGGATAACATCTGGATCCTTTTTTCTGCTTTATCCTTGACCTTCACTCCCTGCCCCCACCCCGGACTGCGAAGGCCTTTCACAGACAGATACTTTGGGAGGAGCACTGGGGAGGCTTCCATACCCATGATTATGAATTTAATGTTAGTTTTCGCCATGAAAGAGCTCCCAATCTGAAGCATTAATTTTCATTACTGCCTTGACATTATACACGAATTATAGCAAATCTACTTTATGCATTATTGAACAGGCTGACATGACTTCCCAGTTTGTAACCTTGGATATTTTTATCGTCCATTTGAAAGCCCGTTTTACCGAAAGCCATGGAGGAGAAATTAGTGTATGGTCTATGGACAAGCACATGCATTCTTAGGCTTGAAGATAGTGCCCTCTCTGATCCGTTGTGTTCAAAAATGGACTGCCTAATAGTGGATTGCAGCTTTCTTTTGTTAATAGGCTTAAAGAATCATTATTTCTGCAAAATTTTCTGTAAAGCAAATCTTAGATAAATTATACATTTCCCTTGACTTTTTTGTTCAAAAATAGAAACGTAGAAACTTGCTTGGAAGGGCCTTAAAATGAGTTCATCTCTTGTCGTAGTCCAGCCACTCCACTGCTTTTAGTCGCAACTGGGAGATGACCCAGCCCCTGGTTGAGGCCCCTAGCTGTGGGACGCTTTCTGTCATTCTTCACCCACCTCCACCCTCAGGTTCTTCTCTCTTAGGCCGTAGCGCTTCTTGGGTTGAGTTAAATCCATTTCTCTGTCTTTCCCACTCGTTAGTGCTCTGAGAGCTACGAAGCCCTACAGAATAAAGCCAGCCTTTTAAAATAAGACAGCCCCTTAGATGGCTGAGGACAGTGTCTTGTTAACAGGTTGGAACACTCTAAATGTCTCCAACAATTTAAGATAAAGTGAGATGTATTTTATTAGAACACCTACTGTTCCTTTTACCAAGATTATACTAAAGAATTTGAAGAAAAGTTGTCCTGTATCAGAGTATCAGCAAATATTCAGACTCTTTATGTCAATTTTTTTTTTCCCAACATAAATCTCCAAATAAAAGTATTAGCTTTGAAAATATATCCTGTCAGGTATTTAGGAAAGCCACAAACTGATTGAACATTGTTTTTCTTTGCCACTCTCTCTTGGTTGCAACTTCGGGATCCTTTTATACTTTTGTATAGGTAAGACCATCACGGCTTTGCGCGTTCAAGAATTGGTTCAGTAAAAAACAGATGACAGAAATGTTCACTGTGTCTGCAGAAGGCCTTTTGGAACCCGTATTTTCAGCCAACCATTGTTAAAACAACTGCTGCAGAATAAGTAGTAAACTGGTTAGAATTAAGAAGTTAGGAAGGAGCACAGGGCAGTATTGAGTCCCAAGCTAAGCTCCCTGGGTTCGAATCCCAGCCTTGGTGTTCATTTGCTTGATGCTGAGCCAGTTAGGGCAGTTCTTGATGCCTTGGTTTCCACATGAAGGTTCAGAGAGTGAGTACACGTGAGGTGGCTGGGGCATACCATGCCCACCGTGCTGTCTGGAGGGACAGTGAACAGGCGGCCCTTCTCTTGACTCTGTTACCTAGCAATTTTTCTGGGACCCTAATGTGATGGTATTAGGAAGTGGGGCCTTTGGGAGGTGGTTAGGTCATGTGAGTGGAGTCCCCACAAAAGGGATTAGTGCCCTTGTGAAAAAAAAGGGCCCCAGAGATCCCCCACGTGGAGGCACAGCAAGGTACTCAATGTGCTGAAGCCTTGAGCTCAGACTTACAGCCTCCAGGAATGATGAATAAATTTCTGCTGTTTATAAGCCATCCTAGTTTATTGTATGTTGTTATGGCAGCCTGAAGAGACTAAGACATTGAATTTATTGAAACGCTACCTGTTACACTAAATCACTGAAGTCATCTTTTTTTTTTTTTTTGAGACAAAGTCTCGTTCTGTTGCCCAGGTTGGAGTGCAGTGGTGTGATCTCGGCTCACTGCAAGCTCTGCCTCCCAGGTTCACGCCATTCTCCTGCCTCAGCCTCCCGAGTAGCTGGGACCACGGGCGCCCGCCACCACGCCTGGCTAATTTTTTTGTACTTTTAGTAGAGACGGGGTTTCACCGTGTTAGCCAGGATGGTCTCGATCTCCTGACCTCGTGATCCGCCCTCATTGGCCTCCCAAAGTGCTGGGATTACAGGCGTGAACCACCACGCCTGGCCTGAAATCATCTTTTTGAATTCTTTCCCCCACTGTGTTTAATTCTTATTTGCTGTGAACATAAAAGGTTTTAAATTACACAAGTAATGCGTGAATATGTGCTTGTAAAAATCTCAGGGAATACGGTAATAATTCAGGAAATAGCCAAGCCTATGTTAGTAATCTGATTGCATGTAACAGAAAATCCAATTGCAACTGCATAAATAATCAGAAAACTGACTGGTCCATGTAATCGGACCCCAGAGCCCTGCTCCCCCTTTCCTGGGGATTCTCTGAGCCTGGGGGCCCATGCAGCGGGCACAGGCAGCACCCTAAAAAGAGTGCCCATGTCCCCCTGGGTGGCTGCTGCTTGCCATTCCCTCTACATGTCTCTTCCCATTTGGGGGCTCCAGTGCCTGCTGTTCATCCAGGGTGATGCTGTGCTCCCATGGGCTCTGGGGATCCGTGGCGCCCCAGCTCCCTGACCTGCTGCACCCTCTTCTCTCCCTGTCTCCCCAGTTGGCATGAGAGCCGATGGTGGATGTGGAGGCACACAGGGAGAGGGGTGTATGTAATGAAATTGTGTTTTGAATTGCTCTTATAAATTATTTTGGTAGGTCTCCTCTGTCACCAAAAAAAGGAGACCTTAGTTATTGGAGTAAACGGCCTGAGTTGACTCTTAATAAATAGCCTCTTGAGTCAGAACAGTAAACTTGGTGACTTTGTGAACAGAGTTTTCTGAACATGGCCACATCAATCTCAAGCCCCGTTTTGGCTCTTAGGAACTACCTTACTAACAGCTGAGTTCTTACTGGGTTTTGCTCATGCCTCTGTTGCCCGTGGGATTAAAATGAAAAATCAGCCTGGAAGGCGCTCTGCCTTGCAGTTCAGCCCTCAGAGCTCTAGTGACTTTTCTGCTTAATGGTTGGAGTAGTTCAGGAAACTACAAAGTCTGTGTTGTTAATTTAATTACCTACCGTGTGAGCCACAATTGAATTCTTTTGGGCTCTTACACTTAAGCTGTTCACCATCTTTGTTTGTTTGTTTGTTTGTTTGTTTTTTGAGACAGAGTCTTGCTGTGTCTACAGGCTGGAGTGCAGTGGTGCGATTTTGGTTCACTGCAACCTCCGCCTCCCGGGTTCAAGCGATTCCCCGGCCTCTGCCTCTCGAGTAGCTGGTACTACAGGCCCGCACAACCTCGCCCAGCTAATTTTTGTATTTTTGGTAGAGACAGGGTTTCACCATGTTGTCCAGGATGATCTCGATCTCTTGACCTCGTGATCCACCCACCTCGGCCTCCCAATGTGCTGGCATTACAGGCATGAGCCACCACGCCCAGCCTCTCTTCACCATCTTTCATGTGCTGGTTCTCTATACCTCATTTTCAAAGGCATCTCTAATTTCATAAGACTTGATGTGAAGATTTAAGAGTGTGTTAAAATAATGGTTGTATATGCTGATGAAATTGTGATTTTTCTTCACATTCTTAATGCAGAGCTTCAGTGGGTTAGAATTTGGCCTTCACATCTGCATCAGGGGTACTGTCTTAGTGTGCTCAGGCTGCTGCCGCAGAGTCACACAGTCTGGGTGGCTTAGCAGAAATGCATTGTGTCACAGCTCAGGAGACCAGGCCCAGGCATCCACAGCGTGGGCCTCTGTGTCCTTATGGGGCCTTCCTGCATTCCTCCTGTCTGTGACCAAATCTTCTCTTATAAAGACACCAGTCAGTTGGATTAGGGCCCATCCTGAAGACCTCATTTTAACTGAACTACCTTACCAACTTTGAAGACCTTATCCTCACGTGGTTATATTCTAAGGTACTGGATTTTAGGACTTCAGCAGGTAGATTTTTGTGGGACACAGTTCAGCCCATAACAGGTACTGAGGTCAGATGGTCACAGGTCAGATCCCTACTTACGTCAGGTGACACTTTTGCCACTGTTGCATGTGCTGATTGACCGGTCATCTTCCAGGTGAACACAGGTTAGAGAGTTAGTCCGTGACGGAATGCGAGAGACATTGCTACTTGGCCGTCTCCATTTAGACGAGTCTTACTGTACCGCAGGTTCCCCGGGAGAAGAGCTTGGAGCAGGTGTTGGAGGCAGTTCCTCTTTTACTCTGTGTGGATGTTGTTTGTATAATTATGTGAAGTTACTGTATTGCAAGGACAGAGTGTGAGAGAGGGAGAGAGTGATTGTGTGTGTGTGTGTAGTTTTATATAGAAAACCGAGTGGAAGAGAAGAAAGCTTCCATTTAGTTGGCTTACTTTCCACTTAGCAAAGAGTAATGATTTTTATATACTAATCTTGGAATTGTTTAACAAGACAACAGAAATTGGTAAAGTTAAGAAACCTGAGGCTACAGATTTTCTTCTTTTATTGATTTCTTTTATTTATTTATTTATTTTTGAGGTGGAGTTTCACTCTCGCTGCCCAGGCTGGAGTGCAGTGGTGCAGTCTTGGCTCACCGCAACCTCTGCCTCCTGGTTCAAGTGATTCTCCTGCCTCAGCCTCCCAAGTAGCTGGGATTACAGGCATGCACCACACCTGGCTAATTTTGTATTTTTTTAGTCGAGACAAGGTTTCTCCATGTTGGTCACGCTGGTCTCAAACTCCTGACCTCAGTTGATCTGCCTGCCCCGGCCTCCCAAAATGCTGGGATTACAGGTGTGAGCCATCGCGCCCGGCCTCTTTTATTGATTTCCGAGATGACTACCAAATAAATGAACAAGATGAAAAGTGATAACTTCAAACAAACATTGTTTTTGTGTTATCAAAATGTAGTAGTAGTCCCTTTTTAACCACTGTGTGCCGTGCCTTGTTTGAGGTGACTGATGCGTGGTCTCATTTAATCCTCAGCAGAGCTCCTCTGGCCGAGCTCTTCCCATTTTCCCATTGCCCATGTCCCCGCGGCACAGGAAGGTTAACTCGTCTCCCCAGGTGTAGTCAGCTGGTCAGTGATGAAACTGAGATGGGGACCGGGCAGTGAGGTTCCCAGCACCCTGCCCACTCACCGTGCCATCTGCTCAGAAATGTCATTACCCTTCCTTAGTGACTTGACATTATTATATGAGTTTCAGGAGGTTTTTTATTTTTAGGCTTTTGATAGCAAAATAAGCAGATGTGTTAATGGCACACATCAATTCCCAATGATTTCTTAAAGATCAATATAAAAGCAATTTGGAAAATGGTTTGCTGAAGTAAAGAGGATCCTCTGAGTATAAGAATTTTAGTCATCTGTATTAAAAGGTTCTTTTTTCGCTTAAGTGTAATTCAGTTGTCTCATCATTTTATGAGAACAAAATGGATTTTTCGTTTACATTAAAGCGAAGATAAAAGAGCTGAATTAACACTGAGCGTGCAGTGTAAAGTCGGCCGCAGCCAGATTCCTGACTCGCGTCTGCCACTGTCAGCTCTGTGCTCTGAACACGTTGACCCTCAAAGCTGACTTTCCTCGTCCACGAATGTGGGTCATGTTTGTGCCTTTCCTCCGAGGAGTTATGGGGAGGACAGAATGAGAGGGTGCCTGGCAAGTGCCTTGTGTAATACTCGCACATGGGGAGCCACCTATAAATTTCTCCTGGCATTTGGTTGAACAGTGAGTTGATTTTGGTGAAGTTTTGGTTTCCTTTTCTCTATGGATTTTGGCTGTCTGGGAGAAAGTGGGGGCTGTAGAACACAGCAAAGCTGGGTGAGGTGGAGCCGGCTCCCTCTCTCCTTAGCTTTGTGTCCTTGGGGCAAGTTCGTCACCTTCTCTGATCCCCATTTTCCTCGTGGGGAAAATCACACCCACCCCATGGAGGTGTCATGAGGGTTCAGCTCCATCACATCTGTCCCGTGCTGGGTTTCCCTGAGACTCATTATGTAGAGGCACAGGTACAGAAGAGTCTCGCGATATTCTTTTATTAAACATAAAATTACCTAAAAACACCAATTTATTAAGCTCTAGAGCCCATTTTGCATGTATTCACCTAAAAATATGGTAACTGAATTTTTTTCTTCCCTTCATAGGTGCTGGAGATCAGAATTTATTTACCTCTGTTTATCCAACGCTCTCTCAGCAGCTTCCAAGAGAACCGATGGAATGGAGAAGGTATGTTGTGTATTTTTTGACTGTATCCCTCTCTTCATTTTTTAAAATGAAGTACATGTTTTTAAATAAGTGTATGTTGTTTAAACATTTATGTGAACAAGTGAAGTAGCACAAGTTAAAAGCCTCAGTTCTAAAGAAACAGTGACCTCATATAATCTATGGGTCTTATTCTTTATGGAAAGCGATGGTTTTCTTTTTTTCTTTTCTTTTTTTTTTTTGAGACAGAGTCTTGTTCTGTCGCCTAGGCTGGAGTGCAGTAGCGCGATCTTGGCTCACTGCAACCTCCGCCTCCCGGGTTCAAGCAATTCTCCTGCCTCAGCCTCCCGAGTAGCTGGGATTACAGGTGTGCGCTACTGTACCTGGCTAGTTTTTGTATTTTTAGTAGAGACAGGTTTTGCCATGTTGGCCGGAGTGGTGTCGAACTCCAGACCTCAACTGACCCGCCCTCCTCAGCCTGCCAAGGTGCTGGGATTATAGGCGTGAGCCACTGTGCCCAGACTACAATGGTTTTCTTAACGAGACATTGGCAAGTAGAAACAAGACAATTAATTTGAGTTAAAGACTCACTTTTATAGGAATGATCTGTGATTCTTCGTGGTTAACCAGAATGTCCTAAAGGCACAGGCATTTTGCAAAGGCGACATGTCCTCGCTCAGACTCTACTTTGAAACAGAAGAGGCCGGGCACGGTGGCTCACGCCTGTAATCCCAGCACTTTGGGAGGCCGAGGTGGGGGGATCACAGGATCAGGAGATCGAGACCATCCTGGCTAACACGGTAAAACCCTGTCTCTACTAAAAATACAAAAAATTAGCCGGGCGTGGTGGCAGGTGCCTGTAGTCCCAGCTACTCGGGAGGCTGAGGCAGGAGAATGGCGGGAACCCAGGAGGCGGAGCTTGCAGTGAGCTGAGATTGTGCCACTGCTCTCCAGCCTGGGTGACAGAGCGAAACTCTGTCTCAAAAAAAAAAAAAAAAAAAAAAGAAAGAACTGGGCTGTATCAGCTATCTTACAAGACCCTCCCTCCACCCTGGCTCCTGTACGTTTTCCTTAAGGACAAGAAGGTAAACAGAAAGATGGTGTTTAAAACTTAGGAGCGAGGTTAGATCAGCCATCACAGGCCCTGTTGCATGTTTATAGTTAGTCGTCTGGTGACATACTCACAGGAAATCATGGGCTGGGAACCCTCTTTTTGGAAAACTTATTTCTGGTAAGACCAGATGTTATTTGTAAAAAATGATTGGATTTTATCTTGTAACATAGGTAATCTAATTTTAACCAGGGTATACAGAATTTCCTGTTATTTGTGTTTATGTAATTCTGATTCTCACAGCATTATTCCTTTCTGACCACCAGTTTGTGCCTTAGTAACATGAGGGATTAAGGTGGCTTTCTGGAGATGACTTACCAGGTGAATACAGTCTAATTTCTGTGCTGATTATAGTGTCTCACAAGATATGCATTTAGTTGCTAATATTTAATAGAAACAGTGTACAGAGTGTAAGAGAAAAACTGCTTAACATGTGAGGAGGCCCAGTGCTGTGAAAGAGAGAAAGCAGTTTAGCAAATGGAGTAATCTGTAAGTAATCTGTAAGGGCATTCTGATAGATAAAGGGAAAAAAAAGTGTGTCCATGAAACAAGATAATTTTGAGAGAAAAGTTAAATAGAGAAATTATGTAGGCCCAGTGGTGGCTCACGCCTGTCATCCAAACACTTTAGGAGGATCAGGTGGGAGGATCGCTTGAGCCCAGGAGTTCAAGACTAGCCTGAGCAACATAGTGAAACCCTGTCTCTATAAAGAAGAAACAAGATTAGCTGGACGTGGTGGTGCACGCCTGTAGTCCTAGCCACTTGGGAGGCTGAGGTGAGAGGATCACTTGAACCCAGGAGCTGGAGACTACAGTGAGCTAAGATTGCACCACTGCACTCCAGCCTGGGTGACAGAGCAAGACTCTGGCTCAAAAATAAACAAATAAAAAGAAACTGTGTAGATTTAATATTTGTATTCATCGCTTCCGCTTTCTGAAGCTCCACTAAATGGACTATGTAAATACTAAACAAATAAATGGACTAAAAATAATTGACCAAACAAAAGCTAAACAAATAACCCTACATAAAGAACTAAAAAGGCGGACGTGCATAAAGACAGAGAAAGGAGGAGGCAGCAGAGGCAGGGGGATGTGGCTATGTTTTTGGGAGAAAGAGAAACAGGTGGAGGAATTGGGAGAGAAAGCTGAGGAAGTTTGTGTCTTGTGGCTCCGTGAGAGGAGGGGAATTTCTGACAAGGGACAAAGAGCCAGATCTTGAAAGGCCTGGGTGAAAGCAGGGCTGGGGATGGGAGTTGGCAGAGGTGTGGACAGGGGCAGTTAGACTCAGGGTCCCCACTCCTGTCTGTAGTGAAGTGATTGCTGTCATTACCCACCCCTCCACCCCTTAGGAACCAGGAAAGTCTTTCTGTGAACAGAAGAGCTCCAGACCGTTGGATCTGAGGCACTGCAGAAGGCAAGGGAGAAGGGCCGTTGTAAAACCAGCCGGCCTAGGTTCTGAACAGGGCACAGCTCTGCTCTGGGAACCCTGCAGCCAGATCCATGCTTCCTGGGCAAGAGAATGGAGAACTTATCTCAGGAAAATTGTACGGCCCAGGGAAAAGACTACATTTTTCAGAAATGACCTTGAAATTTAGGAAAGAAATGTGTTACCTTAGGGAAGATACGTCCACCTGAAACCTCAGGATGTGGCTTTATTGGAATAAGGGTCTTCGCAGATATAGTTAAGATAAGGACCTCAATGTGAGATCATTTTCAATTAGGGTAGACCCTAAATCCAATGACAAGTGTCCTTATAAGAGGCAGAAGAGAAGACACAGGGGGAGAAGACCTTGTGAAGATGGAGGTAGAGATTAGAGTGATGAGGCCATGAGCCAAAGAATGCTGAGGATGCCAGCAGCCTCCAGAAGCTGGGAGAAAGGCAAGCAACCTCCCACTGCAGCCAGAAGGAACTAAGCCCACCTACACCTTGATTTCAACTTTCGGGCCTCATGAAATATGCAAGAGTAAGCTAAGCCTCCAGGTTTGTGGTAGTTTGTGACAGCAGCCCTGAAACTCATGCAGGAGGGCAGGTTGAGAAGGATGGGGTAGGTACTTGCTATAGTTTGAATGTGTCCCCCAAAGATTCTTGCCATGGAAACTTAATTTCTGCCCTCGTGAGTGGATTAATGTTGCTGTCACGGGAGTGGCTCCTTATCATGTGGGTGGCTTTGTTATCAAAGTGAGCTCTCTTTGGCTCTCTGGCCCTGGCCCTGTCACCATGTGATGCCCTCTGCCATGTTTTGACATAGCAGGAAGGCCCTCACCAGATGTTGGCACCTTGATCTTGGACTTCGCAGCCTGCAGAACTGTGAGCGCAATAACCTTCTGTTGCTTATAATTTACCCAGCCTGCGATATTCTGTTATAGCAGCGGGAAAAAGACCAAGACATGGATGTGTGTGTATTGGTGGGCGGTGAGGGGGAAGAGAGGGAGAGAGAGAAAAGCTTTTCAGTACTCTTCGTATTGAAGTACTTATCTCAGCCCAGCACAGTGGCTCATACCTGTAATCCCAGCACTTTGGGAGGCCAAGGCGGTTAGATCACCTGAGGTTAGGAGTTTGAGACCAGCCTGGCCAACATGGTGAAACCCTGTCTCTTCTAAAAATACAAAATTAGCTGGGCATGGTGGCACACATCTGTAATCCCAACTACCCGGAGGCTGAGGCAGGAGAATTGCTTGATCGTGGGATGAGGAGATTGCAGTGAGCCGAGATCGTGCCATTGCACTCCAGCCTGGGTGACAAGAGCGAAACTCTGGCTCAAAAAATAAAATAAAATAAAATAAAATAATTACTTTGATAAAAAGTAGAAATTTGAAATTAATTGATTGGATCTAGGAAATGAAAACAATTGAAACAGAGTTTCCCAGATGCACTGAACAGCTGTGTAGCTGAAAATCAAATCAGTGTTCTGCAAGAACCGAGCTTAGAGACTCCGGATACCATTGCTAAAAGCAGGAGCAGGAGAGCACGGAGAAAAAGCTGGCTCCAGAGGATAAATCGAGGAGCTCCAGGATCCACCTGAGGGGCTTTTCAGAAGGAAAGTGGAGGGAACAGAGGGCAGCTGACATTTGAAGAAGGGCTGTCAAGATTCTCCCAGAAGGGAGTCGGGATACTGCAGGAGCCTAGTGAATGTCAAGCAGAATGAAGAAAACAAAGCAAACAGAAAATCATGCCAGGGCATCAGAGAGAAACGGAAGAAGAACCAAGTATGCAGTTTCTAACAGAACCACTTACAATGCAACATAAAATACATTTACGACGGTGGGCGCCTGTAGTCCCAGCTACTCGGGAATTTGAGGCAGGAGAATGGCGGGAACCCGGGACGCGGAGCTTGCAGTGAGCCGAGATCGCGCCACTGCACTCCAGCCTGGGCGACTGAGCGAGACTCCGTCTCAAAAAAAAAAAAAAAAATACATTTACGAGCAGCCTCCCCACAGTCCTGAGGGAAAGTACCCCAGACCCTAGAATTCTGTATCATTCACAGTGTCGTCAAGAGGGAAGACCGTGTCACAGCTTCCCACCCTGAGGGCCTTGTGTGAGCCACAGGTGCTGAGCGGTTTTTCCTCTAGGCCTCCAGGTGGCCGTGTGGGGCCCAGGATGGCCAGGAGTTCTGCTCCATCACTTCTGTGTGCAGAAAACCATTCGTGTCTACCCCAGAGTCCCATTCAGATAACATGTTTATTGCTTGTCATGCTATGGAGATAGGTGCACTGAAGTGAATAAAAATATTTTCAGACATCTATAAGATCAGAAGCCTTGCCACCCTCTGAGTGATTAAAGAATGCATCCCAATATGAAGGCAAATGAACCCAGGGATCCAGGGTGATAGCAGCGTCTGCCAGCAACATGAGATGTTTTGCTGAAGTTAAGGTGTCACTTTTTAAAAAAATTAAAAATCTAAAATTTCAGATGTGTGTGAAGGAAAACAGAGAGAAGGGGGGATAGACTTTAACTTTAGTCTTTGTAGTAAAACCTTAAGTTACATACTAAGAATTAAAATGTAACCAAAGGTAGAATAGAAATAGATGATAAGACTTTCAAAGCAGCAGAGAGAAAAGATGGAAAAAGAAAACTTGATTAATCTCCCAAAGGACAGGGAAAAATAGAGCCGGCAAATAGAAAATGCACATACTTGAGCATCAGCATAGTCACGTTAATGATGGTTGGTTTTAAGTTATTAAACACAGCATCCTTAGATTGGATGAAAAACAAAATTCAGCTGTAACATTCAGAAGAGATGCAGCTGCTAGAAGCGAGAAGTACAGGCATGGCACAGAGATCCATGCGGTGTGGTTCACTGTTAGAAGCATTGTTGGGCCGTCACTGAGAGCCTTGGATGAGATGCAGGGGGCGTGTGGGATTTCTTGATGGGTTCCTTCTTCTTGGGTTGAGAATAAAATAGAGGTTTGTACTGCTATTTTATTTGTGCTCTGCAAACAAGAATCTCTTATCTTTTCACCAAATAACTTTGTTTCTTGGATAAAATACAAGTTGTTCCAAAAATACGAATGCAACCCTAAAGCTTTCGTAAGTTAAAACTGCACTTTGGACATTTGGGACACACTTTTCTTCTTTTATGGTGACATAATTATAGATTCTGTTACACTGAAACCGGCTGTTGAGTCTGTAGTGGCCCTGGTTAAATGCAATACTTGGAAGAATGTATTACTGTGCCTGTATCCTTGAGGAAAATGAAAGATTTTGTGGAAATGGAACTTTGACCTGTACATGTGAACTGTGTTTAAAATAATTCATAGAATGTTTTTGAGCAGAATAGTACAGTTATGATTTGCGGTCAATATATGTGCTCTGAACTCATGGCTATGATTACATTGTTTGTTGTTCTGTTTCCCCTCTTCTGATGAATGCTGTTTAGTTGTTTTCTCAGTGACTTCAAACAATTGTTTACAGGTCCTATGGCCGGGCTCCGAAGATGATTCACCTAGAGTCTAACTTTGTTCAGTTCAAAGAGGAGCTGCTGCCCAAAGAAGGAAACAAAGCTCTGCTCACGTTTCCCTTCCTCCATATTTACTGGACAGAGTGCTGTGTGAGTACCAGTGAGGGGAAGAGGACGCGCGGTGGGATAGGGTTGAAAATGTGTGAGTCTAGGCTTTGTTGAGGCAGCTGTAATTTTTCAAATTTACCTTTTAACATACTCTGTTGTCCCTTCATTCCTTGGCCAAGTGTGGGGCTTGCTGTTGCGTGTTTGCGCCCTCGTCTGGCGTGCTGTGCTCACCGTGGCCCCAAGCGCGGTTGTGTGCCCGTGTCTCCAGTCTTGTGAGCTGTCTCACTGTGCCCCATGGCTGCCAGCCTTAGTCTGAGCTGTGTTTGATCATGACTTTCAGCTTTGTTTTCATGATCCTCGTGTTCCCATCATGGCTCGGTTGTCCTTGGTCATCTATTGTTTCTTCTGCTTGTTTGTGACCCCACTGAGGCCAGGACCATGATCTTCCTCCCTGTTGCCATGCCTGGGCAGGAGGCGCCCTGTGACTCTCCGTGGAACGAGTGGGCCTCAGCCCTGTGGCCGCCACAGCTTTCACTTGTGTTGTCTGGTTGTGTATTCATGAATCCAGAAAGATCCTTCTCATTCTTGATACACTTCTTCTGTTGTGAACTAATAGAAAATTCTGTGAGGCTTTTCTTCCTGTGTATTTTGACTCAAGTAAAGCAAGATTCAGCAGCATGGAAAGTACATAGATGATTACACACTGTGACATCGTAGCCTAAATCTGAGGCACAGAGGTTAATGAGACAGGAACTGTAAGTCTGCACCTGGTTTTCCTCAGATTTCACCTCATGCACCCTTTCTCTGCTGACTTTGCTCTGCCTCCTTTCCCAGGGGCTCCACATGGACGGGGCTTGGTTCCCCAGCAGTGAGTGAGGACACACGTGAGGTGTTTTCCACCAGGGAAGCCTGCCCGGGGTTTTCACCAGGCTGCTCCACAGGCCCCCTCTGCCTGGCGTGCCCGAGCAGGACGCTGTCCCTGGCCTGCTGTGCCAGCTCTTCTCTCCATAGCCCCTGGTTGTAATGTTGGATTTGATCACTCCTTCCAGGAGTTGTCCGGTGTCTCCCTGGCGTGGGGCTGTTGTCCCTTTGCCATCAGTGATCTACCTCTGGGGAGCCGCTGTGAGACCACCTGAGTGTCCCGCCCTCACCCAGTGGCAGTTCTTTCCTGAGCCAGTCTTGACTAAGGGTGCTGACCTTTCTACCCACCTCTGTCAGCCCATCCCCTAGGCTGGGGAGCGTCCGCAGGGCCTTCCGTTCAGGCAGTGGTTAAGAGTCAGTCACCTTTACTGATGCTCAGGTTGTCCCAGATTTAGCCATCAAGAGTCACTTCAGACTGGCACCTGTGTTCTTTTGAGCACTTTCTAATCATTTGTGGCATACCAAGATGTTTTAGGTTCTGGGAGCTCGTCGCCCTTGTGCTGGAACCAGCCGCGTCTCCACAGAGCCCTGGTTCCTCTGGCAGCAGGTGTGCTTGCTGCTGTGGGGGCGTTGCTGCTTCTCCACCCTTTCAGCAGACAGAGCTGATAGGGATGTGCCTTAGAAATCATGAACTGGGCCGGGCGCGGTGGCTCACGCTTGTAATCCCCACACTTTGGGAGGCCAAGGCAGGTGGATCACAAGGTCAGGAGTTTGAGACCAGCCTGGCCAAGTTGGTGAAACCTCATCTCTACTAAAAATACAAAAATTAGCCGGGTGTGGTGGCACGTGCCTGTAGTCCCAGCTACTCAGGAGGCTGAAGCAGGAGAATTGCTTGAATCCGGGAGGTAGAGGTTGCAGTGAGCCGAGATCGCGCCACTTCACTCTAGCCTGGGAGAGTAGTAAGACTCTGTCTCAAAAGAAAAAAAAGAAGAAATCATGAACTGATACTGATGCGTCCAATTTTATAACCTGGAGGGCTCTTTCTTGCCTCTCATTTATTTCTGCTCTCACCAACATCAACACATTTCTGTATTTGCTCAGTGCTACAACGTGCATAAGATAGTTTCAGAATTGCTACACCCACGCCACAACTAGGAACAAGCCTACTGAGAACAGCTCCAAATTTGCTTGCAACTAAACTTTTCCTTTTGGACAGTATGTATCATAGTGTTTATGAACGTCTCCCTCAGCTTCATCCTTTTCAGGGTTTTCGTAGTTACTCTTGCATGTTTAATTTAGGCATTTTTGTTGTGATCAAAGTAAGTTTATAAATTCCCATATGCAGAACTAACATCTTGATCATGTTGAGACATACTCAAGAGCAAGGGCTGCCTTTCCGTTTGTGCAAGTCTACTTCTGTGTTACACTTTATTAGAGATGTTTAAAAATTCTCTCTCTTCTTTTAAGACAGGGTCTTGTTCTGTCACTCGGGTCACTGCAGCCTCAACCTCCTGGGCTCAAGTGATTCTCCTACCTCAGCCTCTTGAGTAGTTGAGATTACAGGCATGTGCCACCATGCCCAGCTAATTTTTTTGTATTTTTTGTAGAGATAGGGTTTTGCCATGTTGGACAGGCTGGTCTTGAATTCCTAGGTTCAAGGGATCCACCTGCCTCCACCTCCCAAAGCTCTGGGATTGCAGATGTGAGCCATGGTGCCTTACAGGGTCTTGCTGTGTCACCCAGGCTGGAGTGCAGTGGTGTGATCTTGGTTCACTGCAACCTCCGCCCCTCTAGGCTGACGCCATCCTCCCACCTCAGCCTCCCAAGTAGCTGGGACCACGCCTGGCTTTTTTTATTTTTTTGTTTTTTGGTATTTTTAGTAGAGGTGGGATCTTACCATGTTGCCCAGGCTGATCTCAAACTCCTGGCCCCAAGTGATCCTCCAGCCTCAGTCCCCTGAAGTGATGGGACTACAGATGTGAGCCACTGCGCCCGGCCACAGTAGTTCAATACTGAACTGTATTTGCATTCCTGGTATAAATCTCACTTAGTCATAGTATTATTTTCTTAATGTGGTATTGGAGTCTATTGCTTCAATTTTATTTAGGAGTTTTTGCATCTATAATTCACAAGTGGTTGGTCGGTAACTTTTGTTTTATGCTCTTTTTATGAGGTTTAGGTATTGATGTTCTACGTAATTCATTAAAAGAATTTGGAAGTTTTTACTTACTTTCTGTTTCTGAAGTAATTTATGTAGCACTGGAGCTGCTAGGTCTGTAAGGTTTGATGGAATTTTGGGAAACTAGCTGGGCCAGGTACTTTTTTGTATC
Source organism: Mandrillus leucophaeus (assembly GCF_000951045.1). NCBI lineage: Eukaryota > Metazoa > Chordata > Mammalia > Primates > Cercopithecidae > Mandrillus > Mandrillus leucophaeus. Next base: position 1,683,448 of record NW_012107474.1, on the reverse strand, counting down.
TTTGATGAAAATTGGTCTGTTTCAGCCATTTGCTAATTTTGATAAACTATATTTTCTTGGAAATTATGTATTTCACTTAGGTTGTAAAATTTATTTTCATTGAGGTGTATGAAGTGGTCTTTCTTTACTTTTTTTTTTTTCCCCGAGATGGAGTTTCACTCCGCTTGCTCAGGCTGGAGTGCAGTGGTGTGATCCTGGCTCACGGCAACCTCCGCCCTTTGGGTTCAAGCAGTTCTGCTGCCTTCGCCTCCCGAGCAGCTGGGACTACAGGCGCGCCACCGCGCCCCGCTAATTTTGTAGTTTAGAGACGGGGCTTCTCCGTGTTGGTCAGGCTGGTCTCAAACTCCTGACCTCAGGTCATCTGCCTGCCTCAGCCTCTCAAAGTTCTGGGATTATAGGTGTGAGCCATCACGCCCAGCTTTTTAGACTTTAAAAACGTGCTGTCAGCAGTTATTTTCCCATCATTATTTATTTATTATTATTTTTATGAGACGGACTCTCGCTCTGTCACCCAGGCTGGAGTGCAGTGGCGTATTCTTGACTCACTGCAACCTCTGCCTCCCAGGTCCAAGTGATTCTTCTACCTCAGCCTCCCAGTAGCTGAGGTTACAGGTGCCCGCCACCACGCCCAGCTCATTTTTGTATTTTTAGTAGGGATGTGGTTTCAGCATGTTGGCCAGGCTGGTCTCAAACTCCTGACCTCAGGCGATCTCCCAAAGTGCTGGGATTACAGGCGTGAACCACGGCGCCCGGCCCCCATCATTATTTCTTATTTTGTATGTTTGTGCTTTCTCTCTTTCTTCCTTGATTAAATTAGCTAGTTCTATTTTTTTTTCCCCCTCCAGAGAACCAGGATTTTAACGTATTCATCTGATTTACCGTTAGTCTGTTTTCTACTCAGTTTCTACTTTCATTTTTATTATTTCCTTTTTTTTTGTTTTCTCATGGTTTACATTGTTCATTTTCTAGTTTTTGGGAGTTTGAAATGCACTTATTTTCGTTCTTAAATTTTTATTGATATAGGTCTTTAAAGTTAGGAATTTTTCTCTGGTTACTACTTTAAATATATCCTATTGTTTTATCATTATTTTTCAGAAATTCTCTATTTTTGATTTGAATTTCCCCTTTCATTAAATAGTTGTTTAACAGAAAGCTTTTTAGTTTACAGAAAAAAAAAGAGATAAAAAATTTTTTGTTTAGAAATTTCTGGCTTTATTGCATTGTGGTCAGAAAGTGTTTATATTTTTGCTTTATAAAACTTATTTTAAAAATTTTATGAATTTGACTATTGTGTGACCTAATGAATGATCAGTTTTTTTGGACATTTCATGTGTGTTTGAGAATGTATTTTCTGTTTCCAGATTGTAATGTTAAATGTCCGTGAGACCTATCTTACTGCTTGTGTTGTTTAGGTCATTTATATTTTAAATTTTGTCCATTTGACCTATCTTTAACTGACAGTGGTTTGGTAAAGTCTTCTGTTAGTGTTAAATTTTGTCCATTTGACCTATCTTTAACTGACAGTGGTATGGTAAAGTCTTCTGTTAGTGGTGTGTTTCTGTTTCTCTTGCATCTCCTGTAGTTTCTGTTTTGTGTAGGTGGTTGATGTATTATTTGGTGCTTAGGTGTTTAAAACTTACAATTTTTATGGAGTGACATATATCATTTACAGAATGGCTTCTGGGTAGTGTATCTTGCTTAGGGAGGCCTTGTGTGTCTGAAGAGAACTGATTTTCTGTATTTTCTTTTAATAATTTTGTAATTTATGTCTTACACTGGGACCTGTATAACTTCAAATTACTTGTATATAGTTAGGAGCTGTGGGGGTTGAGGGTCTAATTTTTCTGTCTGAATGCATAGCAGATTGGCCTAACACCATTTCCTAATAGTGTGTCTTTTCTCCGCTTACTGGGAATGTCACCTTTATTTTACACCCACATCCTGTATGCACAATATTCTAGACACTTCGGTTCTATTGATGATTGTCTATCCTGTGCTAGAATCAGACTTTTAATTATTATGCTTTTTTTTTTTTTTTTTTTTTTTTGAGATGGAGTCTTGCCCTGTTCCCAGGCTGGAGTGCAGTGGCTCGATCTTGGCTCACTGCAGCCTTTACCTCCGGGGTTCAAGCGATTCTTCTGCCCCAGTCTCCCGAGTAGCTGGGACTATAGGCGCCCGCCACCACCCCCAGCTAATTTTTATATTATTAGTGGAGACGGCATTTCACCATATTGGCCAGGCTGGTCTCAAACTCCTGACCTCGTGATCCACCCGCCTCGGCATCCCAAAGTGCTGGGATTGTAGGCCCGAGCCACCACTCCAGGCCTATTATACTTTTATAATATGTATCAATATCTTTCTTTTAAAATAAACCTTGTGGCTGTCTACATTTTACCTTCCACATATTGAGTGTCCAAATGTATTTTCTGAAGATGGCTGCAGCAGCATACCCATCCCACATGCTCCTCTCTGTGTGACAGTGACTTTCCTCTGTTGAAAGGCTAGGCCTGTGTTTCCTCCAGTTGAATCTGGGTGGGCCTCTGACTGTGGCAGAAGCAACACTGTGATACTCAAGAGGAAGTCATAAAAGAGAACGTGCCTTCTGCTGGATTCTCTTGGGATGCTTCTTCTTAGATCCCAGCCGCCATGCTGTGAGGAAACAAAGCAGCCCCGTGGGAAGGCCACTCGCAGGTGTTCAGCCTGCCCCAGCTGAGTCCCGCTGTGTGTTTTAGCTCCAGCCTCAACACGCCGCTGACACCAGGTGGAGCAGAGACCTTGGTCCCCAGCAAATCCTCTCGAGGTTGTAGGTCCATGAGCAAAAGAAAGCTTTATACCACTACAGCTTGGGGTGGCCTGTTACATAGCAGTAGATAACTGGAATATCAGTCGAAAAAGAGAAGGGTGGTGGCATTTTGATTGGGATTGCCTTGAATAAATTACTCATTTGAGAATAATTTTAATCATGAGTCTTCTTGAATCAGGGAATGTGGTATGTATGTTTCTCCATTCTTTATGACTTTTTTCTGCCCTTATTTTTCGTAAAAGTTTTACATTTTTATTGTTAGCTTTAGCTTTTGTGGCCATTTTGAATGAGACTTTTTTTCCTTAAAATCACATTCTAATAGAGAGCCTTTATTCTAAATCTTGATTATCATCTATTTAAAAAAAGGAGTAAGTTGATAATAGTTAGGATTTTAGATTTAAAAGTAAAACTCTTTGTTATGTTGAGTAAGTGCTTTAGGATTTATAGAGTACATCTGTAACTTACCATAATTCTTCCTTCAAGTAATATTAATTATGTTACTTGATGTATAAGAGCTTTGTATCATTGACTTCTGTTTTCTCCCTCCCAGCCTTTGTTATTGTTGTCATACATTTTCTATACGTGTTAAAACCCCATAGTACATTGTTACTGTTTTTGCCTTAAACCGTCAGTTTTGCCTTGGAGAGATTAAAATAGAAAAATGTCTTTTTTTTTTTTTGAGACGGAGTTTCGCTGTGTTGCCCAGGCTGGAGTGCAGTGGTGCCATCTCAGCTCACTGCAAGCTCTGCCTCTTGGGTTCAATTGATTCTCCTGCCTCAGCCTCCCAAGTGGCTGGGATTACAGGCCTCCGCCACCACGCCCGTCTAATTTTTTGTATTTTTAGTAGAGATGGGGTTTCTGCCACGTTGGCCAGGCCGTTCTCGAACTCCTGACAGCAGGCGAGCCGCCCGCCTGGGACTCCCTAAAATGCTGCGATTACAGGTGTGAGCCACTGTGCATATTTACCCACCCAGTTTCCATTTCCATCGCTGTCTCTTCCTTTTCTTTAAAATCTTTTTTTTTTTCTTTTGAGACTGAATCTCATTCTCTTGCCCAGGCTGCAGTGCAATGGCGTGATCTCGGCTCACTGCAAGCTCCGCCTCCTGGGTTCAAGCGATTCTTCTGCCTCAGCCTCCTGAGTAGCTGGGATTATAGGTGCCCACCCCCATGCCCAGCTAATTTTTTTTGTATTTTCAGTAGAGATGGGGTTTAGCCGTGTTGGTCAGGCTGGTCTCAAACTCCTGACCTCGTGATTCACCCAACTTGGCCTCCCAAAGTGCTGAGATTACAGGCGTGAGCCACCACGCCTGGCCAAGATTTTTTTCTTTATATTGGTTTTTAACAGTTTGATTACGGTATGCTTTGGTGTAGATTTCTTTGTATTTCTTGTGCTTGGGGTTTGAGGGTTTATTTATTTATTTTTTCTTTTTTGTGGAGGTGGATATGACCTTTATTGAGCTTATCTGCCAGAGTGGAAATAATGTCTGTACAAAACTAGATGTTTGTTACTATAACTTCTGCATCACAATTAAAATCCGAGCAGTGTTTTTAAAAACAGTCAACTCAGTCAAAACCCACTGCTTCAGAATCAATAGCTTGTTTGAAGCCACAGTAACACTTAAATATGGTTAAGACTTGAATGCAGAAATTTGGTTAGTTGGAAAGCTGATTAAACTTCTAACTTTCTCAGATAGAATTGCAGAAAGGTAAAATTGTGTTTTTCACAGAGATACAGTCCACTGGAATCACCAACACTGGACAGCTGGTATTTAGAGTCCTGAGAAACAAGGAATCCAGGCATCCTTTAGACAGTCTGCTGTTGTCCTTTCTTCCCAGTCAGAGATTTGTGGGTGTGTGAGTGACCACCACCAGCAATTGTAGCCTTGACAAGAGAATCCAATTCCTCATCTCCATGAATAGCAATTTGCAAGTGACGAGGGGTAATACACTTTACCTTTAAGTCTGTTTTTTTTTTTTTGAGATTGAGTTTCCCTCTTGTTGCCCAGGCTGTAGTGCAGTGCCGCGATCTTGGCTCACTGCAACCTCCACCTCCCAGGTTCAAGCGATTCTCCTTCTTCAGCCTCCTGAGTAGCTGGGATTATAGGCATGTGCCACCACATCCAGTTAACTTTGTATTTTTAGTAGACACAGGGTTTCTCCATATTGGTCAGGCTGGTCTTGAACTCCCAACCTCAGGTGATCCTCCCGCCTTAGCCTCCCAAAGCGCTGGGATTACAGGCATGAGCCACCATGCCCAGCCACCTTTAAGTCTTTTGATGCATTTCCTGCCAGTTCAGGCCCCTCTGTGGCGAGGTACTCCAGCATGACGGCGTTGTACACAGCGGCAGTCGTGCCCACACGTCCATGACTGGCCATCCTAGATTTCAGGTGTCGATGAATACGGCCCACTGGGAACTGCAAGACGGCTCTGCGAGCAGGAAACCGCCTTTGTCTTGGCCTTTCCAGAGTCCTTCCCTGCCTTGCTGCCAGCCATTTCGAATTCTGCTGAAGCTCAAGCAAGCAAGGCAGAGAAAGGACTGATCAGACCCACGGCAAGATCCCACCACCTACTCCTTCGTCGCACCGTGATTCAGACTGCCTGGAGTTTATAGTTTTGATCTAATTTAGAACATTTTTCTTTTCTTTTTTTTTTTTCTTTTTGAGATAGGGTGTTACCCTGTCACCCAGGCTGGAGTGCAGTGACTCCATCTTGTCTCACCACAACCTCTGCCTCCTGGGTTCAAGCGATTCTTGTGCCTCATCCTCCCATGTAGCTCAAAGTATAGGTGTGTGCCACCATACCTAGCTAATTTTTGTATTTTTAGTAAAAATGGGGTTTCGCTGTGTTGGCCAGGCTGGTCTCGAACTCCTGGCCTCAAGTGATCCCAAAGTGCTGGGATTACAGGCATGAGCCACTGCATGTGGCCTAATTGGGATTACAGGCATCAGCCACCGCACGTGGCCTGATGTAGAACATTTTTCGTCATTGTTTCCTCAGATTGTTTTTCTGTTGCTCCCTCTTCTGGGGATTCTATGTATGTATGTATGTATGTATGTACGTATGTATATATATGTGTATAAATGCTACATGAAGTTCCATAACTCACTGATAATCCGTTGATATTTTTTAGTAGCCCTTTTTCTTGGTGTTTCATTTGGGTAATTGCTGCTGCTCTGTCTTCATGTTAACCTTTTCTTCTGCAGTGTCTAATCGGCTCTCATTCCACTTAGTATATTTTTCATTTTAGATGTTGAGGTTTTCATCTCTAAAAGTTCCATATGGGTCTTTTTCTTAATTAAGTATCTTCCATGTATCTGCTTCACTTCAGTCCACTACCTTCTTCAACATATGAAACAACTAAGTGACAGTAGTTACTGTAACTCTCTTAATTGCTTTCTGTGTCATTACTGGGGCTATTTCTATTGATTGATTTTTTCTTTCGAATATAGCTTTATGATATGATAGGTCTGGAGCAGTGATCAGTCCGGGACAAATTATTCCTTACAGCCGAGGCCAGATGGTCTTGAGTTCCTCTGGTTTTCCAGACTGGCCTATGGGGACAGCCCTGTTCCCTGCCCTGTGTGACTGCCAAGCATGGGTGCCTCTGATCGTGTCTGCGGGTTCTGTTCCGGCAGCGGGTGGTTCCTGCATGCACTTACTCGTTAGTTCCCTGTGGAATACTCGAGGGCCCTGTGCCGGTCTACAGGACTCATTGTGTCCCTCTCCTCTCCCAACACAGTCCTAGGAAGTCTAGCTGTCTTGATCTCCCTGGCCTTGGCTCTGTGTCCTCAGCTCAGGGAGTCTGCCAGCTTCCCCTCTGTAACCCCCTGCCCTCCCCTACTCTGGTCGGCACCCGGGGGGCTTGCTGAGCTTGTTTCCCATCTCCAAGGGTTGAGGGGAGAAATCATTGTCCTTTGTTCCTTGGGGTCCATGGTCTTGAAAACCATTGATTCATGTTTCTTGGTTTTTGGTGTTTTTTTGTTTGTTTGTTTTTTGAGACAGAATCTTGCTCTATCACCCAGGCTGGAGTGCAGTAGTGAGATCTCAGCTCACTGCAGCCTCCACCTCCTGGGTTCAAGCAATTCTCCTGCCTCAGCCTCCCAAGTAGCTGGGATTACAGGTGCACACTACCATGCCCAGCTAATTTTTGCATTTTTAGTAGAGACGGGGTTTCACCATGTTGGCCAAGCTGGTCTCGAACTCCTGATCTCAAGTGATCTGCCTGCCTCAGCCTCCCAAAGTGCTGGGATTATAGGCGTGAGCCACCATGCCCACCTTGTTT
>NW_012107474.1:1673482-1675477 GCF_000951045.1 Mandrillus leucophaeus | reverse complement strand
TGATGCCCTGCCCGTGGCTGCTGCCTCTGTCGTGGAGCTGGAGCCTTCCCCTCTGGCTTGGCTCTTGGGTCCTGCATGTGTCCCCCCCACTGCTCATGGGTTTTCCTGTAGTGACTTTGTTTTTTTTTTTTTTTTTTTTTTGAGTTAGAGTCTCGCCCTGTTGCCCAGGCTGGAGTGCAGTGGCATGATCTGGGCTCACTGCAACCTCCACCTCCCATTTTCAAACAGTTCTCCTGCCTCAGCCTCCCGGGTAGCCGGGACTGTAGGTGCCCGCCACCACACATGGCTGTTTTTGTATTTTTAGTAGAGACGGGGTTTCACTATTTGGCCATACTTGGACTTTGTTTTCTTTAAAGACCGTTAGCTTCACTGGCTCCACTGGTCCTCTTCAGAGTCACAGAGTTGTTTTTATCACGTCATTTTATTTGCTCACTGGGATGAGTGATAGGCTGGATCTTGCCAAGCCATTTGCCCCAGAATTATGTGGAACTTCTCTGTACTGTCTCTGTCCTGCCTCGTGCTCTGTGAGCTTTCTTCTGGAGAGTTCCTGCAAATTGACTGAGCAGATCTGCTCTAGTGTCCCCTCGGGATGTGGCAGCCCCTGCCCGGTGTGAACAACCTGGAGCCAGGACTCCTTCTTGGGTGGGGGTGGGGAGGAGTCCAGGTAAAGGGCTCCTGGTGGCCTTGTAAGGGGCAGAGAGTGGATGGCTCACCTGTGACGTGTGGATGGGGGCAGCCGGGTGCTGTGTGTCTCTTCTAGGCAGTCACGGGCTCTGGTCCCTCCTAGCCTTTGGTTTTTCTCCAGGCATGGCACTTTGGGGCTTCCAGCAGAGTGGTTCACCAGTGCTGTAAAATCTGTGCTTCAAGTCCCAGGAGCTGCCGTGCTATGTAAAATGTGCACTAGATAATTAAGTTACTGTCGGATATTTATTTGCAGAAAATTGAGTTTACCAGATGGTTTTAACCTCAGTTTTCAAAGTAAAAGATCTTTTCAGATTGTACAATATTTGTAATTTAAATCAGGACGTAGCAGGTTTTAAAATCAGGATACAAATGAGAAGTACTGCCTTTTTAACTTTCTATTTAGTTAATTAAACCGAAAGAGAGGCTGGATACAGAATTTAGGATTTAAGATTTTTTTTGGAGATGGAGTCTCGCTTTGTCGCCCAGGCTGCAGTGCAATGGTGCGATCTCAGCTCACTACAACCTCTGCCTCCCCATTCAAGCAATTCCCCTGCCTCAGCCTCCTGAGTAGCTGGGACTACAGGTGCACACTGCCACGCCCTGCTAATCTTTCCATTTTTAGTAGAGACAGGGTTTCACCGTGTTGCCCAGGCTGGTCTTGAACTCCGGAGCTCAGGCAGTCCGCCCAGCTTGGCCTCCCAAAGTGCTAGGATTACAGGTGTGAGCCACCGTGCCCAGCCAGGATTTAAGATTTAACTCACTTGTGGATACTCTGATTGGCTTCTCTCTGCGTGTTATTCAAGAGTGACTTGAAAGTCCAGAGGAATTACGGCAGGACAGTGAGGAACTAGCAAAAGAGGAGGAAGTAGTGATTTAGATGGTAGCTGTGAGTTACTGTTTGCAGATATTTTCAGTGCCTAACTTGGAAATGAATTAAGTATCTTGGTTTTAGATTTTCTAAATCTAAATGCAGCTAGACTCTTGTGAGTAGATTTATGGAATAGAAGGGCAAGGATAAGGGATACCAGGCAAAGTGTTTTCGTGGTTCTTTATGGAAGAGAACCAAGCTGAAGGCCTTGGCATGTATGTGGGAAGGGCCCTTTCTCTGGCAGGCTCGCGCTTGGGCGTCTGCTTGAGAAGCAGGATTGATTTCTGGGGTGGCGCGGCTACCTGCTGCCTGTCGGGGAGTAGAGCAACATTGCGGAAGCTGCGGGTCGCCTTCTGTCTGGGACCTCACAGCTGTAGCTGCTTGCCTCTAACATGGCCTTCGCAGACTTCCGGTTGGGGTGGTTCCTGGGGTACAGAGCTCAG